>NC_058419.1:38883676-39009471 GCF_002201575.2 Neomonachus schauinslandi | reverse complement strand
TCCTATTTTTATTGATTTTGAGAGGGGTTCTCTGTGCTTCCTGGATTTTGATGCCTGTTTCCTTCCCCAAATTAGGGAAGTTCTCTGCTATAATTTGCTCCATTATACCTTCTGCCCCTCTCTCTCTTTCTTCTTCTTCTGGGATCCCAATTATTCTAATGTTGTTTCGTCTTATGGTATCGCTTATCTCTCGAATTCTGCCCTCGTGATCCAGTAGTTGTTTATCTCTCTTTTTCTCAGCTTCTTTATTTTCCATCATTTCATCTTCTATATTACTGATTCTCTCTTCTGCCTCATTTATTCTAGCAGTTAGCACCCCCATTTTTTATTGCACCTCATTAATAGCCTTTTTGATTTCTACTTGGTTGGATTTTAGTTCTTTTACTTCTCCAGAAAGGGTTTCTCTAATAACTTCCATATTTTTTTCAAGCCCAGCTAGTATCTTTAAAGTGATGATTCTGAACTCTAGATCTGACATCGTACTAATGTCTGTATTGAGTAGGTCCCTGGCAGTCGGTATTACCTCTTGTTCTTTTTGTTGAGGTGATTTTTTCCGTCTTGTCATTTTGTGCAGAGGAGAACAGATTAATGAGAGAACAAAATGCTAGCAGAGTAACCACGTCCCCAGAAAATATACTCTAAACAAATCAGAAAAGACCTGAAGCAGTGGGAAAAGAAACGGAAAGAGAGAAAAAAAAAAAAAAAGTAAAAGATAAAGATAAAAACAAAAACAAACAAAACAAAACAAGAACAACAAAAAACCAGAATGTGATCAAATATGATCAGGCTGGTATATAGATCAGTGCCACACACTAGATTTGGGGTGTATTTTGGTCTTTTAGAAGAAAGTGCCTCCCAAAATTTTAAAGAAAGAAAAACTTATATATGTACAAAAATAAGGGTTGATATGATGAAGGGATGGAATATGACTGTAAAGATGGAAATTATAAAAAATTTTATAAAAGGAATTGATAAGAAGTTGTTTGAAAAAAGAAAGAAGAGGATTTAAAAAAAGAAAAAAGAAAAAAAAAGGGAGAGAATGTGATCAGGCAGGGGAATAGAAAACACCATATACTAGAGATTTAAGGTATATTTTAATCTGTTAGAAGAAACTATCTCAAAATTTTAAAGAGAGAACAACTTATATATATAAGCCAAAAATACGGGTAACTACTATGAAGGGATAGAATATGACTCTAAAAATGAAAAATAAAAACTTTTTTTTTAAAAAAGGGATTGATAAGATATTGGTTGAAAAAGGGAAAAAGAAAAATTCAAAAAAAAAAAAAAAAAAAAAAAAAAAAAAAAAAAAAAAAAAAAAAACTATGTGCAGTAGTCCCCTAGAGCTGGAGTTCTGCCGTTCTCATTGATCGGTAAACTTGGTCTTGGCTGGCTGTTCTCGCTGATCTTCTGGGGAGGGGCCTGTTGCCGTGGTTTCCAAATGTCTCTGCCAGAGGCGGAATTGTCCCGCCCTTGCCCCCTCCCGGCTAAGTAGTCTGCTCGGGTTTGCTCTCTGGGGCTTTTGTTCCCTGCGAGCTTTCCGTACAGCTTTGGAGGCGGAGAGTGAAAATGGCGGCCTCCCAATCTCCGCCCCGGAGGAGCGGAGAACTCGGGGCCCCGCTTCTCAGTGAGCCCCCAGAGAAAAGCCGTCAGTCACTCCCGTCTCCCCGGTCTCTGGCTGCACTCCGTGCTCACCCGGCCTGTGACCGCGCGTTTCTATCTCTGGCACCCGACCCCGGGTGGAGTCTCCAAACCCAGCAGATCCCTGCAGTGCACTCCCGTGCGGCTCCTCCCAGGGGAGGAAGGTGAGTCTCCCCGGATCTGCCGCTTGTTGGGTCCCTGCTGGAGGAGCAGTGGCCCGACTGTGCCGCGGATCCCGGTTTATGGCAACCCCGAGCTGAGAGCCCGCGCCTGGGCTCCGCCTCTGCAGCCGGCTTCCCTGCTCCGTTACCTGGGAGCTCTGCCACACTCAGGCACCCCCAGTCTTTCTGTCACCCCGAGGGTCCTGAGACCACACTGTCCCGGAGGGTTCCACCCCCCGCTTAGCCACCAGAGTGACGTCCCTCGGCGGAGCAGACTTTTAAAAGTTCCGATTTTGTGCTCCGCGGCTCTATCACTTGCCAGAAGCGGCCGCCGGAGGCCCCTCCCCCGCCGTCTATCCTCCCGAATATCGCCTCGGATTCACTTCTCCGCACGTCCTACCTTCCAGAAAGTGGTCGCTTTTCTGATGAGAGAGTTGTTGCTCTTCTTTTCTTCGATCTCCTGTTGAGTTTGTAGGTGTTCAGAATGGTTTGATCCCTATCCAGCTGAATTCCTGAGAGGAGACGAAATCCAGGTCTCCTACTCCCCCACCATCTTGCTCTGCCCCCCCCCTTTTTTTTTTAAGATTTATTTATTTGACAGGGAGAGACACAGCAAGAGAGGGAACACAAGCAGGGGGAGTGGGAAAGGGAGAAGCACGCTTCCCGCGGAGCAGGGAGCCCGATGCCGGACTCGATCCCAGGACCCTGGGATCGTTACCTGAGCCAAAGGTGGATGCTTAACCGACTGAGCCACCCAGGCACCCCAATTTTGTTCTTTTTTTTCAGGATTGGCTATTCAGGGTCCCTTGTGATTCCATATGAATTTTAGGATCAGCATGTCACGTACTTCAAAACAAACAAACAAACAAAGAAGTCAGCTGGGACTTTGATAGATTGCATTGAATCTGTGTATCACTTGGGGAATATTGTATTTTGACAATATTAAGCCTTCCAAACCATAAACACTGGATGTCTTTCCGTTTATATAGGTCTCTTTAATTTTTTTCAATGATGTATTATAGTTTTCAGTGTACAAGTCCTGTACTTCTTTTGTTTAATTTATTCCTAAGTATTCTATTCTTTCTTATGCTACTGTAAATGGAATAGCTACCTTAATTCTCATTTCAAATTGTTCATTGCTAATGTATGCAAGTATAATTTTTTGGATGTTGATCTTATATCTTATAATTGTACTGAATGCATTTGTTAGCTCAAATAATTTTTAGTGGATTTCTTAGGATTTTCTATACATAAAGTCATGTCATCTGCAAAAAGAAATAGTTTTATTTCTTTCTCTCCAATCTTTATGCCTTTGATTTACTTTATTTGCCCAATTGATCAGGACAGAAACCCTAGCTAAATATTTAATAGAAATGATGAGAGTGGACATCTTTTTCTTGTTTCTAATCCAAGGGGGAAGGTTTCAGGCTCTCACCCATAAGTATGATGTTAGCTGTGGTTTTTTTCATAAATGCCCTTTACCAGATTGAGGAATTTTCCTTCTACTCCTAGTTGTTGAGTGTTTTTATCATGGAGGGTTGTTGGGTATTGTCAGAGTCTTCTTATGCATCAAGACAATCTCGTGGGTATTTTTTCTTCATTCTATAAATTAGGTGTATTACACTGATTGATTTTAATATGTTGAATGAACCTCATATTCTGATATAAATCCCACTTCACTGTGGTGTATAATCCTTTTAATGTGTTTTTGAATGTGAGGATTTTTTGCATCAGTATTCATAAAAGATATGGATCTGGAGTTTTCTCATAGTGTCTTTGTCCGGCTTTATCATCTCCATATTACTGGCCTCATAGAATGACTTGGGAAGTGTCCCTTCCTCTTCAATTGTTTGGAAGAGTTTGAGCAGGATTCGTGTTCATTCTTTAAATGTTTGGTAGAATTCACCAGTGAAGATATCTGGTCCTGAGCTTTTTATATGTTGCTTAATTGGATTTGCTAGTGGTTTGTTGTTGTTTTTTAAAGATTTTTGCATCTATATTAATAAGCAGTTTTCTTTTCTTGTGATGCCTTTCTCTGGTTTTGGTAACAAGATTTTGGTATCCATGAAGTATTGGCCTCATTGAATGAGTTGGGAAGTTTTGCCTCCTCTTCCATTTTTTGGAAAATTTTGTGAATGATTGGTGTTAGTTCTTCTTTAAACACTTGCTAAAATTCATCAGTTATCTGGTCCTAGGCTTTTATTTGTGGGGAAATTTTAACTATTTAATCTCTGTATTTGTTATATCTCTTCAGTTTTTCCGTTTCTTCTTGTCAGTTTTGGTAGTTTGTGTTCTTCTGGAGATCTGTCTATTCCATCTAGTGTGTCTAATTTGTCTACATACATTTGTGTATTATTTTATAGTTACTTTTAGTCTGTAATGTCAGTTATTTTTATTCTTTATATAGTTGTAGTATTCTTTTATAGTTATTTTTATTTCTGCAATGTCAGTAGTAATGTTCCTTCTCTTATACCTGATCTTAATAATTTGAGACTTCTCTCTCTTTTTTTGTCTTGGTCTGTCTAGCTATAAGTTTGTCAATTTTGTTAATTTTTTTCAAAGAACTTTTGATTTTGTTGATTTTTTCTATTGTTTTTCTACTCTCAAATTCATTGGCTTCCACTCTGATCTTTATTATTTCTTTCCTTCTGCTTGCTTTTGATTTAGTTTGTTCTTTGTGTAGACTTTTTTTTTAAGTAATCTCTACACCCATTGTGGGGCTTGAACTCATGACCTGGAGACCAAGAGTCACATGCTCTGCCCACTGAGCCAGCCAGGCACCCCTTTGTGTAACCTCTTAAGGTAGTAGGTTAGGTGTTGATTTGAGATCTTCTGGGTTTTTTTTTAAATATAGGCATATACAGCAATAAATTGTTCTCTAAACACCACTTTAGTCATAATCCATAGGTTTTGAAGTGTTTTGGTTTCGTTTTCATTCATCTTCAAGTATTTTCTAATTTACTTTGTTATGTCCTCATTTAACCATTAGGTATTTAAGGATGTATTTAATTCCATGTATTTGTGAGTTTCCCAAATTTCCTGCTGCTAATTTCATTCTGATGTTGTCGGAGAACAGACTTCGTATGACTTCAGTCCTTTAAAATTTATCAAGACTTTTTTATGAGTTAACATATGGTCTATCCTGGGTAATGTTCCATGTGCTCTTTAGAGCAATGTGTATTCTGTGTTGGGTGGAGTATTCTATAGAAGTTTATTAGATGTAGTTGATTTATAGTGTTGTTCAAGTCTTCTATTTTCTTGGTGCTCTTATGCCTAGTTGTTCTATCCATTATTGAAATTAGGGTATTCAAGTATCCAAATATTATTGTTGGATTGTCTATTCATCAATTCTGTCAGATTTTGCTTCATGTATTTTGGGACTCTGTTGTGATATATATATATCTCCATATACTCTTATAAAATGTTTTTCTATTCTTATAAAATGTCTTTGTCTCTAGTAACAACTTTTGTCTTAAAAGTTTATTTTGTTTCTTATTAGTATAGCCAGTGCATCTCTCTTTTTGTTACTCATTGCATGGTATATTTTTTTCTATCCCTTGACTTTCAATCTATTTGTGTCTTTGAATTTAAAGTGTGTCTCTTGTAGACAGCACAAAGATAGACCATGATTTTTATATCCATTCTGCCAATCTCTTCCTTTTGGTTGTATTGTTTAATCTATTTACATTTTTTTGTTTTTGAGAGAGAGAGACAGAGAGTGGGGGGAGGGGCAGAGAGAGAAGGAGAGAAAGAATCCCAAGCAGGCTCCATGACCAGCATGGAACCTGATGTGGGGCTGGATCTCATGGCCCTGAGATCATGACCTGAGCCAAAATCAAGAGTTGGATGCTTAACCAACTGAGCCACCCAGGTGCCCCTTAATCCATTCACATTTAACGTAATTACTGATAATGTAGGACTTGTGACTGCTATGTTGCTCCTTGTTTTTTATATCCTATGTCTTTTTTGTTCCTACGTTTCTCTGTAACTTCCTTCTTTTGTGTTAAAAAGCATTTTCATTCCCTTGTCATTTTTTAAATTCTATTTATTTGGAATTATTTTCTTCTTGTTTGCCGTGTGGATTACAATTCACATCTTAAATGATAACAATCCAGTTCAGATAAATGGCAACTCAATTTCAGTAGTATACAAAGAGTTTGCTTCCATATAACTTCATTATCTGTCCCTCTTTGTACTTTTATTGTAATACAAATTACATCTTTATACCTTGCATGCTCATCAACACAGATTTATAATTATTGCTTTATGCAACTGTCCTTTAAATTAGGAGAAAAAAGAGTTACAAATAAAATATACATATATACTCTTTTTTATAGATTTTTAAATTTATTTATTTGTCAGATGAGAGAAAGCACCAGCAGGGGGAGTGGCAGGCAGAGGGAGAAGCAGGCTCCCTGCTGAACAAGAAGCCTGATGCCGCACTTGATCCCAGGACCCTGGGATCATGACTTGAGCAAAAGGCAGACTCTTAACATGGACTGAGCCACCTAAGCATCCCCTCTTTTTTGTATTTACCTATACAGTTACCTGTACTAGTATTATTTATTTTTACATGTGGATTCGAGTTACTGTCTAGTGCCCTTTCATTCATTTCAGCTGAAAGTACGCCTTTTAGTATTTCTTATATTATTTATATTTATGTATAAGTATAAATATATATATATTTTTTAGGTTTTTATTTATTTATTTGACAGAGCACAAGTAGGCAGAGCGGCAGGCAGAGGGAGAGGGAGAAGCAGACTCTCCACCGAGCAGGGAGCCCGACGTGGGGCTCGATCCCAGGACCCTGGGATCATGACCTGAGCCGAAGGCAGCTGCTTAACCAACTGAGCCACCCAGGCGCCCCAATATATATATATTTTTTATATAAAATATTTTATATATATATATATTTCTTCTATTTCCATATGGTGAATTTTCTCAGTTATTGTTAATCTGGTGATGTCTTACTTTCTCATTCATTTTTGAAGGATAGCTCTATGACAATAGGATACTTTGTTGATAGTTTTTTTTTCTCTTAGAACTTTGAATATATTGTCCCAATAATTCTAGCCTCCTTGGTTTCTTTTTTTTTTTCTTAAGATTTTATTTATTTATTTGACAGAAAGAGAGACAGTGAGAGAGGGAACACAAGCAGGGGGAGGGAGAAGCAGGCTTCCCACGGAGGAGGGAGCCCAATGTGGGGCTCGATCCCAGGACCCTGGGATCACGACCTGAGCCGAAGGCAGACGCTTAACGACTGAGCCACCCAGGCACCCCGCCTCCTTGGTTTCTGATGAGAAATTGCCTAGTAATATTATGAAGGATCCCTTGTACATGATGAATTGCTTCTGCCTTGCTGCTTTGAAGATGCTCTCGTTGTCTTTGACTTTTGACAGTTTGATTCTAATGTAATCTTGGTGAGATTTTCTTTGAGCTATTTCTATTTGGAGTGCATTGAACTCTTTGGATGTGCAGATTAATGTATTTCATCAAATTTTGGTAGCTTTTGGTTACCATTTCTTCAAATATTCTTTCTGGCCTTTTGTCTCGCTTTTCCCTCTGGGACTCCTGTTATTATGGATATTGGTTCACTTGATGGTGCTCCATAGTTCTCAGATGGTTCTGTTCCTTTTTCTTTACTCTTTTTTCTTTCTATTCCTCAGACTGGATAATCTCATTTGACCAATCTTCAAGTGTGCTGCTTCTTTCTTCTGCCAGTTCATATGTATTGTTGAGCCCCACTGGTGAATTTTTCATTTCAGTTTTTGTACTTTTCAACTCCAGAATTTCTTAGTGGTTCTTCTTTTTATTTTTTAAGTACTTGTTTACTTTTTTCTTCTTTTTTTTAAATTTAAATTCCAGTTAAAAATATGGACTGCTTCATGAATTTGTGTGTCATCCTTGCACGGGGCCATGCTAATCTTCTCTGTGTCGTTCCAATTTTGGTATATGTGCTGCCAAGGTGAGCGCACTTATTGGTTCTTTTTAAATAATTTCTATCTCTGTATTAACATTCACTATTTAGTAAGGCATCATTCTTATATTCTCATCGTTTCCTTTACTTTTGGGAAAACTGAAATTGCTGATTTGAAGTGATTGTCTAGCTAAGTCCGAAGTCAAGGCTTCCTCTAGGAATTGTTTCTGTTGACTACTTCTTTTCCTGTATATGGGCTATACTTTTTTGCTTTTTTACATGTCTCATAATTTTTTTCTTGAAAATTGGAAATTTAAAGTAGTAATGTGAGGACTTTGCATATCAAATGCCCCCCCAAAAGTTTTGTTGGTGTAGCTATTTGTCGTTGTTGTTTGTTTGTTTAATGATGTTTCTGTACTAATTCTGTCAAAATTTGTATTTTTTTGTCATGTGTAGCCACTCAAGTCTCTGCTTCACTTAGATTAGTGTCCAGATAATTACTTTACAGAAATTTCCTTAAATGCCTGGAACCAATAAATCTCCCAGCCATTGCCGAGTGGCTCTGTGATCCCTGGGGCACAGCTTCAACTCTCAGCCAGGCAGTTCACAACCCTTTTTTAGCCTTCTCCTCCTGCTGGTATAGAATCCTACAGGTTAGGCAGTGGTGAGACCTTTGTCTTCTCAGGTCTCTCATGAGCATGTGCACAGCCCTGGGCATGCCCCCATCACTACCTGTTCTTTTCCTTCTAGGTTCACAGAAACATTTCAGAGCCTTTCAAAGCCTCCTATGGATATCACATCTTCCAGATTTTCCTTTTAAGATTTTTTAGTAAGCTTATTGTTTATCTCAACTGTTACCTACAGTCTGAGGCAGTTGCCATATTAAACAACTAATACTGTTTGGTTTTAACAAATGCCCCCAGGGAAAAGTTCATTGGCACTGGCACACCTCTGTGTTAGGTCAAATATAGACAAGCTTTGTGAGTGCGTTCATCCTGGGAACCACCAAACAGGTCAATAATGGCAGTCATTTGGGAATGAGGCTTTGAAGGAGGTCCTACCCTTTTCTGCACACTCCAGTGGCTGCCAAGTGGCTGGTTTTCACAATGATTGAGGGCTATTAGTATTCCAGGCTACCACATAGCTAAGCATAGGGAGATGGGAATAGGGCAAGTGAAAACACCACAAAGGTCAGTGTTCTTACCAAGATTCAACTGGTTTTTGTGGATTTTGTTTTGTTTTGTTTTTTTGAGTAAACAGTTCCTGGATTGCTGCAAGTCTTTCGTTAACTTTCAGAGTTCTAAAAAAAGTTGATTCTGACAATTTTTGTCAGTCTACTCCTTGGTTTTATTGGGGAAAGAAATTTCAGAGGACCTTATATTCCCACTGATGTCCTCAAGCATCCTTTAAAGACGTATACATAATAAGAAAAATAGTTTATAAATTTACCCATAGAGTTTCCATTTTCAGTCACTTCATTCTTTTGTGTAGATCTCTATTTCCATCTTGTTTAATTTTCCAAGCATTAGAAACTCTTGTTTCTCTTCAGATCGCATAAATCTTTCGCCTTTTACTTCCTTTCTTTAAAGAGCAGTCTGCTGGTGCCACATTCTTTCAGCTGTTATCTATCTGAAAAAGTCTTTATTTCACCATGGATTTTGAAAGCTCTTTTCACTGGGCATAGAATTCTAGGTAGACTTTTTAAAAAATCCTATCAGAACTTTAAAGATGTTGCTCTAGTGGCTTCTCACTTGCATAATTTCTAATGAGAAAGCTGCTATCATCTTATCTTTGTTCCTCTGCACATAATGTGATCACGATGTGTTTTGGTGTAATTCTTTGTGTTTCTTGTACTTTGTTTTTATTAAGCGTCTTAGACCCATGAATTTATAGTTTTCATCAAATTTGGAAAAAATTTTGCCCCTTATTACTTTAAAATATTTTTCTGGTCTCCCACCTCCCCCTCCTCCTGCATGGACTTCAGTCACGTATACTAGCACATTTGAAATTGTCCCACAGTTCACTAATGCCCTGGTCATTTTTGTTACTTCTCTTTTTTCTTTGTTTTATGTTGAATTGACTTTATTGCTATGACTTCAAGTTGAACAATCTTTTCTTCTAAAATATCTTATTTGCCACTCATCCCATCTAGTATACTTTTCATCTCCAAAATTATAGTTTTCATCTTTAGCAGTTCCATTTGTGTCATTTATATATCTTCCCTTTCTCTAATTAACTTTTTAATATATGTTATAAAAACTGTTTAATGGCCATGTCTACTAATTCTATCATCTGTGTCATTTCTGGATAGGTTCCCATTAATTTTACTTTTCATTATGGGTCCTATTCATGTTTTGTGTTTTTGCATGCCCACTGATTTTTTTATTTGGTGCCAGGCATTGTGATCATATCTTGTTGAATGTTGGATATTTTGTAATCTTATAAATATTCTTTAGTTTTTTTTTTTTTTTCCTGGAACACAGTTAAATTATTCAAAAGCTGTTCCTTTCACATCTTATTTGTAAGATTCCCTAGGTAAGTCTGGAGCATTGTTCAGTTTAGGGCTAATTTTCCCCAATACTGAGGCAAGAGCTTTCTGAGTATTCTATCCAATATCCCATAAATCTTGAGGTTTTCCATTCTGGTTGACAGGAACATGTCCTACTTCTATGCCTGTGTGAGTACCAAGCACTGTTACCTCTAATCCTTTCAGGTGGTTCTTCCTATGGCCTCAAATAATTTCCTTCCATGCCTGGTGTGATCAGTTATTTTGCTGAATACTCCAGGAGAACCCTCTACACACCTCTGGAGTTCTCTGTGAAGATCTTTCCTCTATGGGAATGTATCTCATGAATTCTAGCCATCTTGACCTCCTTGTGCTTAGAGGTCCATCTCTTTAATTCAGGGGTTGGCTTAGATTTCCCACTCCTGCACCATGGTCTGAAATTGCTCTCAAAGTAGTAAGACAGGTCAATTGTAGGGCTTACCAAGTTTGTTTCTCACCTCTGAGGGATCACTGACCTATATTAGTTGATGTCTGGTGTCTTGAAAATCCTTGTTTCATATTTTGAAGGATTTTTATTTTGTGTTTTTTCAGGTGGGAGAATAAATCCGGTCTATCTTGGCCAGAAGTGGAAGTCTTCTATCTCATTACTTACAATGATTTGGTGCCAGCTCAGAGTATAAATTCATTACAGTAACACATCAAAATCAGTCTAGAGGATTTTGTTTACTATGTGGTACATAGGGCTTTCGATGTAGGGTCATCTGGTGTGTCTTTTGTAATATGACTCTTTGTATTAGGATAGGCTGGCCTTTTGTCTCAGTTGTGATTTAGCAATTGGAGTTTCAGATAAGATTTTTTCTCGTTAATTCTGGCAAGAAAAAGTTTTACTTTATCGTAAGTGGGGAAAGTAGAAAATTGGTTTAAGTTTCTGAATCCACAAAGTGAAATATTATGAGCACCTTCGGTGTAATGAGAATTTCTTGGTGGAGCTGGGCAGGGAGGGAGAAGAGAAGATCCTCTTTTCAAATCTGATGTGGCAAACTCTCATTTTCCATGGAGTATCATGGGTCATAAACTCTAGACTAGAAAGAAATATTTCCAATCATTTTATCCTATCCTCCTACCAGACTTCTTATCGGGACTTTAATAGATGGGAAGGGTAATTAAAATAATTTCTCCAAGGGAGAGAAGTGGGTGAATAGACAAATAGTTGGAAGGGTGGTAGGGCTTGGTCTACACCATGCCTAAGATCCCTTGTAGTTCTAAACCCAATTCCAGAATGTCAACTCTATACCAACCAAGAGTCAACTATAGTTTTCTAATGTGCTAAGGAACCAGATTAGAACACTTGACAACTCCAATGTTGACCAAGTATCATTGTCACACCCCCACAAAAAGACATAGTAGTCTTACAAAAGAGGTTTTTTGCAGTATCGACATCTTACATGGGTTATATCTACTGTGTAATTAATGTGATATATTTAACTATAATTCTAAGCAGAATGAGCAGAATCGTAACTAATGTAAAGAAGAAAAAAAATGGAAAAAGAAAGCAAGGTCAGACAGATGGTTCCTAAACTGCTTCTGAGAAAGTTAAAAGAAACAGTAACAAAAATATGAGCACGAATATAGGCCTACATGTATTCAATTCCCTGAAAATGATGCAGAAAGTGCAAAAATGTTGAAAAGCTTCTCGGAGTTACAAAATGAACTCTAAGTCTCACATTTTTCTGTAGACATTTAAGAATCCACTTTCCATTTCAATATTTCTTTGCTCCTTTTGTTATTGAAATGCTAATTCAGATGATTGCCATACAGAAGACACTGTAATGGATATTCTGAGATTGAAAAAATGAAGGAGGGGATTGCTTCTCGTTCAGTTCTGTGGACCCAAATGTTTAAAATTAAGTTAAACCAGTGATCTCCTCTTAGGTTCTCGGGACTTTATTCTAAATAAGTTTCCTCCATTTATATAGCACACCACTGATGTTACTGACAAATTCCAATGTAACATGCAACAGTGGTTCCTAATTGCTTTAGCATTTATCATGCACAAGAGACAGGAGGAAAGTTGTCTCATTTTGTACAGCTCCGTTGCATTTCTTATCTCTGAAGTACACTTAAGCAGCAAACTGGGACTTAAGGTAGCTGCCTGAAAACCAGCACCCATTAACATGCATGTCTTGGAGGGAAAATGAATTGGTTTTTCTCAGATGGAATACAGTTCAACCTCGTTCTGTGCATTGATTTTGCATAATTTCTCTTTTGCACATTTTATAAATTAGGGGTCCTGATCTGGCTTACCCACACAAATTCTCATACTCACATTTTCCAGGTTCTGCCTTTGGGCAGTTTTGTTTTCAAAACATTAAAAAAAAGCGTTTAGGTGCGTTTCCAAGATGCCTTTTGGATTCAATTAGCACCTAGTAATACTTTTCTAAACAGTCACTGGAGGTGCTTAACTAGTGTGTATTTATGTATGTTTTACCTGGTAAGTCTTCTGAATAGATTTTATGCTTTAAAGAAACAGTACCACTTCACGTTCTATAGTGAGCATGTGGTTACTATGTAGGAGACCAGGGGAGTGGAGCCGCTGAAGTTCTGTAGATCTTTCCAGCTAATGAGTTCTGCTGACTGTTGAAGCAGCCACACTGGCTATGCCTACTGTCCCAGGAGTTCAAGTCCCATTAAGATGTGAATCACCTATGAGGAATTCTTAATCTCAGGAAACAAACTGAGGGTTGCTGGAGTGGTGGGGGGTTGGGAGGGATGGGGTGGCTGGGTGATGGACATTGAGGAGGGTATGTGCTATGGTGAGCGCTGTGAATTGTGTAAGACTGTTGAATTGCAGACCTGTATCCCTGAAACAAATAATACATTATATGTTAAAAAAAAGAAGAAGAAGAAGATAGTAGGAAGGGGAAAATGAAGGGGGGGAAGTTGGAGGGGGAGACGAACCATGAGAAACTATGGACTCCGAGAAACAAACTGAGGGTTCTAGAGGGGAGGGGGTGGGGGGATGGGTTAGCCTGGTGATGGGTATTAAGGAGGGCATGTATTGAATGGAGCACTGGGTGTTATACGCAAACAATGAATCATGGAACACCACATCAAAAACTAATGATGTAAGGTATGGTGATTAACATAACACAATAAAAAAAAAAAAAGATGTGAATCACCAAATGAGTACACAGAGATCATGTAGTCTTGGTAAGCACAGATGTGCCCATGTCTTTGAGGGGCTGTTTGGGACGAAGAAAATACATTTGGACTGTGTCCTGACAAATATAGATTGCCTCTCTTAAAGTGAGGACTAGGGCTAGAATTCATATATAATCTGTGACATTAAAATGTGTGAATGAATATATATATGTGTGTGTATGTATAAATTGTTTTTTTTTTTAGGTTTAGCTCCTTGAGAGAGCGTGCATGTGCACACACACACACATGCACACATGTGAGTGGGGGGAGGGGCAGAGGAAGAGCATCTTCAAGCCGACTCCCGGCTGAGCACGGAGCCTGATGATGTCGCGGGGCTCAATCTCACATCCATGAGATCATGAGCTGAGTTGAAACCAAGAGTCTGACACTCAACCAACTAAGCCACCCAGGCACCCCGATATATAAATTGTTTTTAAAGATGGTCTCTGTTGTGGACAATTTCTAATGATAAAGGCAATCTAATTACACCCTCCCATTGTGATATTCCTTACCCACAACTAAGGTCAAGTTGCACAATGAGCTCGATTGTCTGCAAACATACAATGTAGCTTGTGAATTATGCACATAATGTGGGAACTGACTCCCTACCCTGTTCCCCATCCGACTCCACAGGTCCCTCCCCCATCACCCATTGAACCTTGGTCGGGCATTGGTCCCCAAATCTTACTTACTTTCACTGCCCTTCTGTGTGGCAAGGGCGATTTGGTAAGGGAACCAGTGAGAGAAGCAATTATTTTTCTAGTGTTCCTTTCAATCTTTGGTTTCTGACAAGGCCGGCAATATAACTTACTAATATGTTCTTGATATTTGACCCATCCGTCCTTCTATATTCCATCAATGCAAAGCTGTTTTCTGTCTGTTCGTCGGTGTGTTTTTTATGTACTCATATTTGCCTTCCCAATGATTAGAAATAAGCCTATTCGACCCTTGAACTACACTGATTTGAACTGTGCAGGTCCACTTACACATGGATTCTCTTAAAAAATAAATACACCACAGTACCATAAATGTATTTTCTCTTCTTCATGATTGTCATTGTTGTAATAATGTCTTCTTTTTTAAGAATACAGTATGTAATACACATAACATACAAAGTATGTGCTAATGGACTGTTTCTGTTCTCAGTAAGGCTTCCGGTCAGCAGCAGGCTCTTAGTTGTTAGCTTTCGGGAAGTCAAAAGTTAGACGTGGATTTTAGACTGTGCAGGGGGTCGGGGCCCCTAAAGCCCTGTGCTGTTCAGGGGTCAACTGTGAATGAAAAGGGAGTCAATTAAACGGCGAGAGTACATGGCAAGGGAAGGAGAGGAAAGAAAACTGTAAATGATTACCTTACCCTCACTGAGTGGTCGATTCTCTATATAATTCATACCTCACAGTCGACATGAAAACTCAGCTAAGCTCTACGCAAGTACCACCTCCACGTTTGGAGACTCAGGAGTTAATGTGTTAACATCACCGAGAAGCCTGGTGTTTTTAAGCACAGTGACTTTTACCCAAATCCTAAATTAACGGCTTTTTCTGAAAAATGCAGGCAGTGCCTCCACAGAGCAGGAAAAAAATATATATTTATAATGGAGTGGGGATGATGCTATTAAGAAAAATGAGTCTCCACACATAATAACTTTCGTGAACACATTTATTGCAAGTAGCTCTATGGAAAGGCAAGTCAGATATATATATATAAACACTATACAAAGTTGCAAGGTTGTCTCCCAAAACTGCAAATGAGATGTTTACAAAGAAACGAGAGTATAAGAGTATTTACAAAGGAAGACAAAGCCAGAGCAACTCAAAGCAGATCTGTGTAGCAGAAAGAGCAAATGTAATGAACCACTGGAACTGTAACGTTTTAGTTTTTACTGACCAAGTGACTATGTCTGATACCAAATTAAATGTAGAGGTCACAAAAAAAAAAAAAAAATAATAATAATAATAATCGTTCCATCACTAGTTTTTCTTATCAGCAGCATAAACCGGTAGCTGGAAGGTAAGTGATATGTTGGTACACATATGCTAAAAGGATTCTTCCAGCACAATACTGAATAAATTAGTTGTGCCTGTAAACTAAGAAGTAGTGTCAGAAAGACTGCGTATTTGTTATGCTGTACCTGTGACTATTTGTTTGTACTGTTGTGTAGGAGGTTTCCCATCTATTTATTCAGCAAGTGTTACACCCCTGTGCTGTACCCTGTCGCTGGCAGCCCCCAAACCTAATATACAAATAAAGCAGTAGAGCATTTTCCCCCCAAATCATCTTTGCTTTCCACAATTCTGAACGATTGTGACTTAAAACTTACTTGAAAATAAAAATGGTGACAGAAGGCTTGAAGAAAGGCTGCCTATAGAGTGCACTGTTACCATATTGAACAAAAGCCACACTGTACTATTTGATTAGGTTGGGAAAAGAAGAGTCTGAAGGAACTGACGGAACCTACTGCCCTCGCGGTCACCAGTCACCGAAGGAGTGAGTGGGACCGCGGTTACATCCTCTCCCCGGCCCCATTCACAAGGGAAAAAAAGAGCCCCCTCCATCCCTCTGGTTGGTAGGCAAGGAATAAAAAAACAGACGTCAACTCGGCTCTTCGGAAAAGTTAGTTTAGCAACATGTACTACAAAGCCTGCTTGAAGATAGAAGTACACGTTCAAAGACATCAAAACCGAGTGGCGAAAAACTTCAGGTGAAGAGTACACGACTTCAAAGGTGCACACTGAATGCGAAGCAATTTTTTTTTAACAGAGTTACACACAACAGGTACACCTACGTCACATGTGCACAGGTACACAGAGGTGCGCATACACACGCTGACGTGTGCGCACACACGCACTAGCACTCACACAGTTCTACAGACACTCACACCCATCTGTGGTATGATGAGGTTTGCCAGTCAGGACACAAGTCACAACTTGTGTGCCATCACGTGACAAAGCTCTAAGCAAGCTTCAAGACCTTTGTACCGATCCTCTGTGATCACCACCTGTTAGTGTCATGTTCTCAAAGGTCCAGGTTCCTAAAATCTTAATTCAGTTTCCATCAGAGGCAAGCAAAAATAGGAGGAGGAAGCTTGCTCTGATTTTTTTTTTTATTTGATACATCTTATATAGGCTCATTATCCATAAGGAAAACAAGACCTTATAAGAGGTCCCTTTTGGCTTAAGTTTCAGAATACTGATTGATGCATATACACGAATTTCTTGAATATGGGAAACTGATCTCTTTATAGGAGCCCTGGGCATGGGAGGGAGAGTGTGTGTCCAGCAGAGAGCCAGAGAGAGAGGAAGAATGGGGGGTAGGCGGGGGGGCAGGGGGAAGGCCCAGAGAGGCAGAGCGGGGCTTTGTGAGGAGACTGAATAACTTTGCTTCTTTAAAGGGGGAAAATGTAGGTTTCAAAATAAAAAAAAAAAAATGGTTTTGGAGATGCTCAATTGATTTGCAGGCAGAACATTGCAGAATTGTATATGAACAAATAATCTGTTCCTCAGTTCTGCCTTTAAAATGTTGAAAATGCTCATTCAAGATATAAGTTCAGTTGACATTTAATGTGGACAGAAGGTTGCAGTTTTGTTAATGAGCAAAAACTGCGGTAATCTGTCCTTTGGACCTGTCTTTAAGATGTTGAATATGTCCCATCAAGACATCAGTTCAGTTGACATTTAACTCCTTGGATCAAGAAATGTTTTATGTATTACTCAGAAGAAAAAGATTCCAGATCATACCTACCTTCTCATAAACGTAACTTTTTTTTTTTCTTTTTCTGCTCTTGTGTAAAGGATTTTCAGCTTCCAAACTAAACCTAAGTGTTATACATCGGTGAAATGGGTGTTGATTATAGCATATGCTTCCTTTCAGAGAGACTGGCGGGGAGAGGGGGGAACCAGAAAATAAAAGCAAAGTACAGTGCGAATTTCTTAATGCACAATTACTTGGTCCATAAGGCAGCAGGACGAATGATCTATGTTAGGATCATTCACCTGCCGGCATCCATTTGTCAGCTTTTAGAAATTCGGGCTGTTTTCTATTCAGAAGCCTCTAAATTTTCTTTCTTTTAGGCAGATCTGGAGTGGACAAAGGTGAAATTCCATAAGCATCACTTTTCTTCCAAAGTGTGTTTTTGTGACAATGTAATCACTCTAGGGAAAAAAAAAAAAAAAGGATGACAAAACAAAAAGTTATTTTCAGAATTAAAGTGTGAAGTTCTTTCCCGCTCCCCCCATCCCTGCCCCACAACCCCCCCCCCCCCCCCGGGCTCTAAAATAAAAGGAAATCAAACTAGTAGTTTTTGAGAGCCATACTGAGGAGACTGGCTCGGCGTGGACATGCCTAACTGTGTCAGCCACCTGTGACAAACGCTAGTGCGAGCAAGCCGGGCAAAAACTCAAGGGTAGTTCCTCCTTTTGCCCCCAGGCTGTCACCCTGACATTTCCGGTGGACAGTGACCGGCAACCTCGTTTGTGTGTGCACTGTTCTATTTCCTCCCAGTGGGTGCAGCCAGCAAGTGAGCCAGGCATTGGGCGGACAAGGAGAATTTTTGTCTTCTCCTACACGCTTGACTATGCCCTCACCAGATCATGTGGCACATAGTCAAAGGATTTGAGTACAGCCGTGGCGAGAGTCTCCAGGCTTGGTCACTGAATTTCTTCTAAAAGAGCAACGTCATACCTGTAAAGGAGATTTGGTTGACATCCTCATCTGTCTAATAAAAAGCAGCTCTGGCATTACTCTCTTGGCCTTCTGCTTATTGAGAGGGTGCATAAATGGGGAGTGGGACAACAGGAAGGGGGGGTCTGGTACATTGGAGAAGGCACTGGGCTGGAGAGGGGATGGACGGGGATAAATGGTTAGTAAATGGATTATGGGATGCTAGTGTTCCTTTAAGATCTTCCCACCAAAGTACCACGTTTCACTACAACCAATCTCAAAGAATCCATGGAAAGCCTCACCCAAGTAGGCTTCAAGTACAAGATGTTGTATTAAAGCAGTATACATTATAGCAGTTTATTCTTTCAGTAGAGGTTTGAAAAATGTACCAAACTTGCAGGTGGATGAAGCATCAAATATCTCCATCATCCCCTTCCACCTACTTGCGCCTATTAGTTATAACTCATTATATAGGGCTGTTCCTCTACATTAAAAGGTTTTGTTTGTTTGTTTGTTTTTTAACACCCTAGATTAGTAAAGATACTAAGTTTTCCTGTCAGCAGTGGGTTTAGGAAATTTTCCGTTCTGTGGATCTATCAAGTTTACACAGGATGAAAGGCGTCCGTGAGAGCTCACCGTGAGAGAGCATAGGAGCAACACAATTATCTGCTGCAAAATGAGCATCACTGACTTTTGCACAAACTCTCAGCTAGATACTTTTGACAGAAATTTAAGGTTAGAAAGGCATCTCTCCTGATTTCGTGTGCTACTTTGTTTTAATATAAAAACATGTTTTAATATAAAGTACACTGCATGTACTTTAAAAGGGATTTCTTACTAACCTATATTTCGTATCTTTTCTAGAAACATACAAATTAAGCCTCATATGACTACCACATCGAAAATTATACTGAGCCTGAAATTAGGGGTATTTGTTACCACTTGAGTTGTTTTACTTTCTTCTTTACTCTTGTTTAAATGAGACTCTACTAAAAAATTGGTTCATATTTCAATTGCTTTCCGGTAACACCCATGCCAACACTAACTGAATGTTTGGTAACATACTAAAACCTAGAAAATAATGGTGTGACTTGAAGTTTACATTACAAAATATATTTGTCAACTCTTGATTAACTACGCTAGTAGAAATGAATAATGCTATCCAAAACAAGATAATCCCAAAATAATTTAATTTGCTTTTGAAATGCACTATGGGAACTTGAACCACAGATTTACCTTTGTAATCCTGTTTTACTTAGGCCAATATTAAAATGAGTTTACATTCCCTGAGCACATTCCAAAGAAGAGCAGAAAGCAGGAACTCAGAAGCTTGCTGGGTGGCAAAGGAAAGCACTTCAGGATTAAAACTCCACCAGAAACACTGCGAAATGAGTATCAGAAGGCTGATAATCACATCTGAGTTCCGTCTCTTGTTCATTTTTTTTTGGGGGGGGGGGTCTCTTGTTCATTTTGAGGTCATTTCACCACCAGAAAGGTAAACGGTGATGTTCTGAATACTGCGGCATATTTTCACTGTGTTATTGCCACTCGATGCTGACAGGTTACAAATGATGACCTTATTGGATGTTCTTACTTTCTGATTAATCAGAGACCTTTTTAAGGACGAGTTAGTTTCACCCCTTTTAATGGGAGGTGTATTCTTCAAGTAATTTTTCTCTGTAAGGGAGAAAAACTCATTGGACTCTGATGGGTCGTTCAACACATTTTCCGACTCCTGCCCCCCCAAACCTGGCAAGTATTATTTTGTTCTCGAAAACAAATGAAGTAAACTTTTCTGTTTCAATTTGTATAATGCTATAAACCTGAACATTAATCTTTAATACACTAATAAAGCACACATGACTTCAATATCTCTGGAAATTTGTAGGGCAAGCCAAGAAAGCCGTTCCTCCAGGGCATTCCAGACCTCTTTATATGAATCATAAACATGCCTCTATTACGGTTTGAAGTCCAAAGCAGCAATGGTTCCCTTGCCCAGAGAGAGCCAAAACTATAACAATATATCCAGTTTTTCTTTCTCTTCCCACTCTCCTCCCATCTCACTGCCTTAGTTATCTATTCAACTCCAATTTGCCCAGAACTCAAAAAACTACTTCTCAAGTTCTTCTCTCAACATTCCTCATTCCGCTTATTCGTCAACACGCTCTCCCTGCAATCAACTGGTGATCACACAGACAGGGGCAACCAAGCAAAGTGTCGAAGGCAAACAAATGAAAGGAAAGGAAGAGAAATGGAAGCAGAGACCCCAAAGATGAATGTACAATAACACAATTATATTATTTAGCTTGGCGTTGCCTCTTGCTTATATATAGTTCTCTCTCTCACTCTCTCTCTCTCTTTTTCCCAATAAGAACAGATCATCACACCTTTCTGTGTCCTGTGAACATACAGGAGGGTGATTCTCTAGGAACTGATAAAAAATCGAAGTGCTGTCCCTCAAGGGTGAAAACTGGCACTAACTGTTGTTAATCTTTACAACACCAATCATACCAGACTATTGTCTCCTTCTTAGACCAGAAGAGCAAATGCTTCTCCCCATGGGGGTAACGGGTTTGTTACAGAATAGTCAAAAGGATCTCTAAGGGAAATTGATGACACTTGTAAACCTCCATCTCCTCAAAGGACAGTTTCAATCGCGGGACACCTGCCCTTCACTAGCAGGCCCTGGACCACATAGGCATGTTCATTCCAGTCTTGATTATCTGGATACAAACTATTTGGGGATTTTTATCCCGGGTCAGCTTCTCTACTACCTCCCAACACACACTTGGGCCACTTCACTCTGCTGCCTAGTTACTGCGGACTTAAAGAATGCAAGTTACTAGAATTCTCATATAGGCGGTCTCCAATTTACAAAAGAGGCATATTCCAAGGCTCATTGTTTAGTTGAAACTCAGAATAAATTATCCCGCAGAAGCAATGTTGCAAATAAATGGTGGATAGGTTCGTAGGCTCATCTAACACATGCCTGTATTAACCTATGCAGTTCTTGAACGAACAGAGGAGCTACTTGGACGATACCCAACCATCACTTACAACCTCATGTCTGTGGGAGGACGTGTTTGCAGCTTCAATTTAAGACTCCGGGGAAATATCTTTTTGACCCATGGCAAGAGGAAGAGTGTCCCCCTAAGCCCAGTGGCTGGCATAACTGGGGAGTGGGTGGGCTCTGAGGGGGGGGATAGTGTTGGTATGCCTTGCAGGCTGGAGGCACAACTAAGAAAAGGCAGGAGTTAACCATCACGTGTATTGGTCAGACTTTCCAGGGTGCCCATGGGCACACATGTGAATAATTTTCAAGATGAATTTCGAGACAGACTTCATTGATATTCTCTCTAAGGTTCAGGCCTACAAGGAGAAAATTAGTGATTATAGAAAGGCAAATTATATGAATTGTGAAAACTAGCTAAAGTGACAACCATTTCGGGAGTGAATTGGATATTCAGTAAATCCAGAAGGTCTGGCTAGCATCAGGCATATTGTGGTCAATCCAACCATGAAAATAGCTTTAAACACTGGCCCAGCTGCCTCTGTGTCAACAAGTGAGAGTGGGGCAGGCAGCGCCACCCGGGACCTGCAAACACGGACCCCTTCAAGGAAGGTTGTTCCTGCAAGCTAAGTCCCAACAGGCTGTGGGGTGGGAAGAAGCAACATCTGGTGGTGGGGGGGTGAGTCCTCCATGGGCCCCGCACGACTCCCAGAGCGGTCCTCACCCTTTCAGCCAGAGAGAGGCCAGAACAGGATATGGTTTCCCCAAATCAGGGACACACATTTGACAAAAGGCATGTGAGGGCAAGACTCACATAGTACAACCAGTGCCACCCTAGCCCGTAAGAAAGGGGTGTCATGAAGCTAGTGAGAAAGAGTAACTTCCTCATTTCACTAAATAACTATGTAAGTGCATATTTTTCCATTAACTCTAAAAGGAATCAGCCAGAAAATTATAAGGGACCCTCTTGAGGCGCCCGGGTGGCTCAGTTGGTTTTGTGTCTGCCTTTGGCTCAGGTCATGATCCCGGGGTCCTGGGATGGGCTCCCTGCTCAGCGGGGAGTCTGCTTTTCCTTCTGCCCCTCCCCCTCCCCCTACTCCTGCGTGCTCTCTCTAACAAATAAAATCTTTTAAAAAAAGAAATTATAAGGTACCTTCGAAAAGAATGCGAACCTGTAATAGGATAGGTGTCTACATTTGAAAAAGTCTATTTTTCCAGCATTCAGCCCACATTTCCAGAAGAAGATTCTTTTTTTCCAAAATGTAGGACCTGTAGCTGTACGCCCAATAACCAAGGCAGAATTGCTACAGCCTGTATTTGAAGTTCATATGGCAAGCACAGTATCTTGGCAATGTTATCAATAGCTTTAAAATTAGCAAGCTGACAGTCGTGGTAAAAACCGAATGTGTTGCAATGTATTCATTTCATTATTATAAAAGGATGCCTTTTTAATCTCTCATTTCTCACTCAGGACCAAGCAGTGTTTTCCAGTGAATGATCTTAACCATCTAAGAGCCTGGCAGCACCTCTCAGACAAAACATACTGCAGGCTTTAATTAAGCATTTTACAAAAGCTATTTTCCAATAAGTACCAATAAAACGTCTGGGCTATTTTTACGTAGTCTTAAAGCATTAAAAAAAAAAAAGGTGCTAAAGAAAATGAATTTAATTTTAAACAAGGATTTTTATGTCTCGAGGATTTCATTTTCAAGGCTTCTAAAATCTATTTGCCTGACTGCCAAAAGCAAGTTTGCTTTTTAAACAAATGAGGAGCGTCTATTTCTACCACCCTTTGGCTTCCACCTGTCTCACTTTATCCTGTTGTGCCCACTGTGATGGTTTAGATTAGAATATCAGATTTGATACACATGGAAACATGAAATTAAGAGACTTTTGGCTATAACTGGCAAATACCAATGGATTATTAAGAAAACCAAAGCTATCTGACTTCAGTTAAGGAAATGACCATTAATGGAAGTTTAGGGAAGGCACCGCATCTCACTTTCCGTTCTTTTCAAGTGTTTCCCTGGGACCCAAATAGCTACACACACTATTTGTGTTGAGGAGGTAAAGATTAGCAAACTCCTCCCCAAACCAGATTTAAAACATTCAATTCCAGTACGGGTCAAATTCTTTTATTCTGGGAGCCATGGCAAACAGTTTAACGCGATGAAAATTACCCACGCTCTGGCAGATGGTTCACAGCTGTAACACCCTGAATGAATTACTTCCCCCCCCAATTGCTACTATTAAATTCAAGAAAACTTGTAATTTTTTCCCAACCCTTGCCTATATAATAATCTTTCATCAATAGGAAAACGACAGATTGAACATCCGATGAGAGGACGGTGTGATGCGCGGGGTGGAGTGCTGGACTCGAGATCAGATGTACGGGTTTGATTTTCAGCTCTGTCACTTACCTCTTTGGCCATGGGAAAGTTCTTAACAGCAGGCTTCAGTTCCAGAACCTACTGTCCCCCAGCAAAATAATGAATGTGAATGTGTTTTGCAGATTACAGAGCAGTACGCAACTGTTAAACATTCCCCCAAGCAACAAGTTGACAATTCAACAACAGTGCTTTTCAAATCACACACAATTATCGAGTTCTCCCTGTACTGGTTACTCTCACCTATTGCAACATGAAGATTTTTGTGTCATTCTAAAGAAGTCTGAGTTTGTTACCCCAAACAGCTGCCTTCCAATGACTCTAGAGTATTTGGGTTCATTTTTGGTGATCTGGGAGAAGACAGGAAAGCAAGAGATCCCGTTTGCGTTTTTATGCACGTGTGATATTTGGCTGTGCTCAGTTAAAGTCCTAGTCCTTGTTTAAAGATGGTTTGCTAGTGGCTGAAATTTTTGCCCTGGAAGCATCACTCTTAGGATGAATGCAAACGCATAGTGACTGCCAACGACTTTAGTTAACTTTAATTGAGTGAAGTCCTCTTTAACTGTTATAGGTCACCTACCTCTACTCCAAAGGACTGTCCAATTTTTTTTTTTCCAGGGGTGGGGGTAAATGTTGCCTAAAATAAGTGACCTGTCAATGGTGATGGAAAAATCTCTGCTGTATGGAGATTTTATTCTAGTAGTTTATAATAAATAAGTCCAATACAACAAAAGCAATTTGCTCTCAGCACCTGTAATTTATAGCAAGAGGATTTGGCAGTCGCATACTGAAAAGCAGCTTACACCTCCTTCATGTTAATAACAGTGTCAAACATTTCAAAAGCTAGCTACTATGGATTTTTTTTTTTTTTTTTTTTTTTGCTTTCCAATACCAAGTGCTATCACAACATGACTAATTTTGGCTGATCAATTCTCTCACTCCTTCTGGAGCTGCCCTTATCCACCTATCTCTGGAATGGAAAAATCTGAAGTTTTCACCTTAAGTCCCTTTTTTTAAAAAAAAATTTTTATTGTTATGTTAATCACCATACATGACATCATTAGTTTTTGATGTAGTGTTCCATGATTCATTGTCTGTGCATAACACCCAGCGCTCCATGCAGAACGTGCCCTCTTTAATACCCATCACCAGGCTAACCCATCCCCCCACCCCCTTCCCCTCTAGAACCCTCAGTTTGTTGCTCAGAGTCCATCGTTTCTCATGGTTCGTCTCCCCACCTTAAGTCCCTTTAAACTATGAATTCTACCTCAGACCCAGCAGGAGAAGAGGCAAAAATGCATACATGAGTCAAGAATCAGACTAAACCAAATAAGAAACCACATTCTCCTCCTAAATGCTACTGCTTACAGCCCATGTGTTTAAAATGTGAAGACTCTGCCCCTTAAAAATTATGTAATGTGTTAAAAAAGTCAAGTCCAGGTTATATTTCTGGGTGTTTCCAATTGTCTTGAACAAATGGCTTTAAAGTACTTACGTGCAATCTAACTGTAGGTAAATGAGATTATGTATTAATTTTATGTTATATGAACAAAGTGCTTTATAATCACACTTCACGTTACTTGTTATAAGCAGATCCCAACTATAAAGACCCCAACGCTGAACAACCACGTAAACCATTTGAAATGAAAGTAAAGACGAACTGAAAGGTGGGATTTGAGGACAGAGAACTTTGTGCTTCTACACGTAATAATAACAGTAACAGCAATGACAATGGTGATGTTTACGTAATAATTCTTGTGCACCACTTACTAGGTGCCAGGCACTGTCCTAAGCGCTTGCCATAAATTAAAATTACCCTTTGAGATACATAACTCCCAAGAAAGACTATGCCTTTGCTCCTTTGTGAAAGCATATTTTTTCTCTTCTAACATGCCATATATATGATAAATATATACACAGATATTTAATGTGGATACGAAGAGAGATCAGAAATGGGTGAAAATTATTCTATAGCTTTAGAGTAAAAAAAAAAAAAACAAAACCTATCAGAATTATCTGCCCTGTTCTTAGCACTTCACAGACAACATCCTACCATATCAATTTACATTAAAATGGAAACAAATGTCATTTCCTGCAATATGTTCTTTCTATATAGCTTTCCTTTTATATCTATATCCCAGCAACTTATGTGCCTGAGTCACTCTCAGGACCAATTACTTTTGCAAGAAGCTAAATCATCAGTTTAAACTATGGAAACTTTGTTTAGGTGTTAATCCAATCACAAAATAAAAATATATTTGTAAAGTGCTTTCAAGTCCCCAAATGCTTCTACATTCATTCTCTTATTTTAACCTAAGCACCTTCCTCCCTGTCAGATGCAGC
Organism: Neomonachus schauinslandi; assembly: GCF_002201575.2. Lineage (NCBI taxonomy): Eukaryota > Metazoa > Chordata > Mammalia > Carnivora > Phocidae > Neomonachus > Neomonachus schauinslandi. Next base: position 38,983,649 of record NC_058419.1, on the reverse strand, counting down.
CTCCTTTCTCTAGTTACTCAATAAAGCCAGGAATTTCCTCAATGAGCAACACATTTAGAGAACACCAAACCTCCCAAATAGGTACAAAGTCATCTGAAGCCATTTGTAAGTCAGCAACTTAGGCTAAAATAATGATAATTGGATCTAGATAATCTTTGGGAAGTCAGGGTTTATTGCAGGAACAAGATTTCACTAATTATAATCTTTGTTTAAACAAAGACTATGAAAAGTAGAGACAAACGTCTCGGAAAACGTGTCCTTTCCAAAGAACCACAGGCAAACAGGCAGCTTTGGCCACACGTACATCAATATCACAAATGGTAGCTTCAGCAGTTAGGTTCAAGCAGTAGCTTGAGACCAATTTTCAGATGTACTTTACAGACTAAAACAGATCTGTTCCTGAAAAGCTGATTGTGAGTCAATTTCTTAAAAACAGAATTACATATTTTAAATACATAGCTCTGGCAGTAGTGGTGATCCTGTGTGTGTGTGTGTGTGTGTATTGGGGGGGGGGGTGTCAAAATTTAAAGGAGCTCTGAATTGAATCCCCTGGCAAGCCAAAGCATCCTTTTGTCGTCTTAATGATCGCTCTTTAGTGTGTCCATGCTGCAAATGTGAGTTTTTGTATGGCAAGTCTTCTAAACCGGGGGGGGGAGGGGGGGGGGGGGGGGGGGGGGGGGGCAACACCTGCACTAAATAGGGAGCTTGTTAGGTGACTGTTGTGATCAAGTCCCCGACTTGTTCTGCCTGATCAAGCACAGTGGGCAGAGATCCAATCACAAAAGCATTCCACAAAGCAAGCAAAGCAAAAATCTTCACTAAACTGACTACTGGAATGAAAACTCCTGGGGTCCATCCCTTCCCTTCACTGGGGAAGCAGCACAATCTTACTGACGAGGGAAGGCACGGACTATGGAGACATCATCTTCGGAAATCATTTCCTGAGAATGTCTGCAGGCGCACTGATAACAACCCTGCATACCGTACACAGTAGATTTACTCCAAGTCTCCCTTTCAAGTCTGACAGCTCCCACTCTCCCTTATTTCTTCCTTTGGAAAAGTAACCCTTTACAAACTGCCCACTGTTCCAGGGTAGGCTGTTCCCTGGGGTCAGGTCTTCTGCCTCGCCTTATTATCTTGCTTTACTGGATTTCCCAGAAGACACACCAAGGAGCTGTTTTCAAAGCTTTTTAACCCTTTCAAACTATATTCATACCCATTATCAAGTTGTCACCATTCCCTCTTTGGGGGGAGTTACATGAAGAAAACGAGGCACAGGGAAGGTGACTTGCCTGTCAATACTAGTGACAGGCAAGGAACCAGCAAGGGTTCTGGCAATGCATCCTGCATAAAAACCAAACAAATCAACGCAACAACACATTCCCAAGCCAAACACGCTCTTCTTTTAATCCCTGTTGTTTCAGATTCTGTTTTGTGCCCTCCAGACATTCAGGCTAACAATGGAGATTTAACCTTCTTGGTAAATCACAGCCAACTAGCATAACAATGACTGCTTTTGTAAAAAGTAACTTTCGAAGGAGAAAGGGTACCTCCCCCAGAAGTTACGGTCGATGATTACTGCTTAATATTTGGTGCTCTTCTTAAAATTTTTGTAACCAAATATGGGTGTTTGTAGCAAAGTCGCTTTTACCTGTTGATTTGAAAAGTTGATAGGATCCGATGCATGGTGTCTGTCTGCATAAGTCATTAAGTGTCAGGGAAGGATGTTCGAAAGCATCTATCTACCTATCTATCTATCTATCTATCTATCTATCTATCTATCTATCTATCTATCTATCTATCTATCTATCTCCTTAAGCTTTAGCTACTCCTAAAAAGTAGAACCAGTGTTTAAATGATAATAGGGTTCGGGTTTTTCCCCCCCAGATAAAGAAATTTATGACTGGATCCAAACTTAAGTTTTTTGCAAAGATCACAAGGTATGGCACGAATACTGAAAACTGAATTCTACTCTTCGTGCTAAATAGGCACCAGTTAATGGAATGTTAACTCGCTTTTTCCTACAGCCGTAGACATCGATTCATTAAGCAATAACCATTAACTTCGGGAAAAGGATTCCAAAATTACCCACCTCTGCGGGGAGGGTCGAACTTCTTGTTGTCAGGTCTGGCAAAGTCCATTCTCACGTAGGTGTCGTCGTCTTCGTCGTCAGGCTCCTCTCGCTCGGGGGGACTCGGCACCGGGCGGCGAGGCGGTGGGGGCGGGGCGGCCGCGGCGGCCCCGTTCTCACCTCCCGCTAGGTCTGCCGACGGGTTGGGAGCTCTCGGGCTCGAGCCACCGGCAACGCTTTGGGGCCCCCTGACCGCTTCGGCGGCCGCAGCGGCGCCAGCAACAGGTTGGAACCAGCGGACGGAGGCGGAGTCAAACCGAGCGGCGGCCTCCAAGCCCCGCGCGGCTGCCCCGATGCCCGGGGCCACGGCCAGGGCCGAGGCGGCGGCTAACGCCCGGCTCAAGGCTAAGGCCGGCACAGCTGCCGAAGCGGCGGCGGCCGAGGCAAAGGAGGCCGAGAGGTCTCTCTCGAGGCTGTCCGTTGGGAAAGCCGAGACCGCGGCCCTGGCGGCCCCAAAGAAACTTTGCGAATGGCTTTGCGGGCGTCTTCGCTCCAGCTGCTGTTCTTCCTGCAGCAGCCTAGCTACAGGCGGTGGCTCGGAACAGCGGCTGGGGGTGAGAGAAATGTCCATACAGCACTCAGAAAACGGGTCGACCACATAGATGCGACCTGTCTCAGCATCATAGCGAATGGCACTGTCACCAAAAGGCACGGCCGGTGTCATTGCTGGATTGAAAATCACTTCAATGTAGTCGCCCTCTTCCTCATTCGCACTGCCACCTGTAGCGCTGGGAGGAAGAGGCGCAAGGGGCCACCTAGCACCTTCCAGAAAGAGGGGGTTGGCACCTGGAATGGCTCTGAAAAGATTCGAGAGCCTGTGTGCTGCGTTTGGAAATGGCAGTCCGAAGTCCACATTCACATAGTTAGAAAAGGCTGTCTGTCTGGGGCCAGCAATGATGCCCCACGAACCTGGCAGTCCGTGGATAAAGGGGGCTGGTACATTGCTCGCTCTCTTAGTGAAGTCAATGTTGACGTAGTCACGAGAGCTGTCAGCTCCTCTCTGTTCACGTGTGGGCTTTTGTGATTTTGGCTTGATTTTATTTCCTTTTGTGATAAAAGAGAGGCGGTTAGGTCTCTTAGCCTTGTTCTTGGGGGGCCCATCATCTGAAGGCTTTGAGGGTGACCCCCCATCTCCACGCTTCGAGAATGACCCCTCAACTGAAGGCTTTGAAAGGGCATCTTTGGGGCCCCGGTTCGATGAGGCTTCCTTGTCTAGGCCCTTCCCGGGGAATTTTCCAGGTAACATTGGTACATACTCACTGTGGTCACTCTGTCCCAACGGGGAGCCCCGAAAAGGATTTGGCAGGGATAGATAGGAGCTCCAACTTTTAGAGGAAGAGCCACCCTGAGGATTTGGGGGTTTTTTTGGAATTGCACCGGCTCCAGGAGCCATAAACATATAGTCACTCTCACTGTCATTGTCCTTTGACTCCTCCTCCTTTTCAGCATCCGGCTCTTTGGGGGGACTTGGGGCAGGTGGTGGGCTCACTCTGGGAAACATCATCATGTACCCTCTTGAATCTTCAAAAGGTGACCGAGAGTGGCGTTTTGAATCAGAGAAGTTTTGGGGAGCCATTGGCATGTAATCACTGGAGCTTGGGAGAGAGGCCGCCACCCCTGGCCTCATTGGCACGTATGGGTCATCCTCATCTTCGTCAAAAGCTCTGGCTCTGTGGGGACCCCGCGCTGCACCTTCTGGGGTCTCTAAGTCTTTGACCTCCTTGGCCTCTTTGCGTTCTTTTGGGGCTCCTCTGTCGGCACAAAAATAGAGCCGGAACCTTCCCCCGGACTTCCCTTTACCACCAGTTGCTCCAGCCGGTGGGGGCGGAGGCGGTGGAGGAGGCGGCATGTGCTGCTTGCTTTGAGTTAATTTGCCAAAGTAGGACTTTTTCTTCAGAGATTTTCCGCGCTCACCATTGTCCTCGGAGGTTTTCCCACTTCCTGAGCCTTTGCCCCCTCCGGGGTTCTTGCCCCCGCCTGAGCCGTGTCCGCCGCCGCGGGCTCCCTGGCCACCGCCCGAGCCGTGCCCACCTGCAGTGCCCTGGCCATCGCCTGCACGCTGGTTTCCTCCTGCCCCCTGGCCCCCCGAGCCCTGGCCACCGCTGGAGCCCTGGCAGCCTCCTTCGGAGCCCTGCCCCCCGCCCGAGCACTGGTTTCCTCCCGAACCCTGGCTACTGGAGCCTTGGCCACTGGAGCCCTGGCCACCTCCGGAACCCTGGCCATTTCCCGAGCCCCATCTGTTCATGGGCATGTAGTCACCTCCGTTTCCTTCCTGACCCTCTGGGCCCCGAGGGCTGCCTTCTTCCCCAGAGCTGCCGGAGCCAGAAGCTCTGTCGCTCGGGACTTCTGCGGCAGGCGGGACACGCACCGGGCTGGGGGGGAGGCGGCGAAAACAGCTGCCGGGCACTGAAATCGCTCTCCGGGACCTGCGCGCTCGGGGCAGGTGCAGTCTTCCTTGCCTGGAGGGGGACACGGGTTCGCTGGGTGTTAGGCAGCGCCTGGTGAGGAGCATCTCGTCTTCCCCGTCACCGATGGCCCTGAGGTGGTAAAACTGCTCAAAGCGGGACCTTCTCAGCCAGCCGCCGGGCTCGCGCGGCAGCGTGTCCAGGTGCCTCCTAGTGGACAGCAGGGTTAACAGGTGGGCGCCGACGCTGATGCTGTAGGTGCGGCAGCGGGCTCGGTATTCGTCTGCACACAGGGCTCTCATCTTCTCCAAAAAGAGCTCGTGCATGTTTTGGGCCACCACACAGTCATCGACCTGCATCCACAGCTCGCCGGGACCGATGACGGTGGACCTACCGACTTCCAAGAAGAAATACTGCTCCGAGTGCCCGCAGCGACGGATGCTCAGGAGCTGGACGACCACGCTGGCCACCTCGGTATTCAGCCTCACAAACACCACCTCCTCGTCGGTAAGACAGAGCCGGAACACGCCGCTCAGCTCTTTTCTGTGCCCCAGCCCCCTGGGTTTGACTATTACCTGCCACACATCCTTGTAGAAGGGTGGCTCCGCCGCCGCTGCAGCCCCCCGCGCGGCCGGCTCCCCATCCGGCGACGCGCCGGGCGTGCCGCAGCGGCGGCGCTTGCTCTCGAGGATGAGGCGGCTGAGCAGCAAGTACCAGCTCTCCTGCTCCGACTCGTTCTCGGCCACCAACGCGAAGTACTCGTCCTGGGTGAAGAGGGCGATGAGGTGTCGGTACCTCGCGTCGGCTCGCTGGCTCACGGAGAAGCACTGGTACAGGGTGATCACGCGCCGCGGCGGGATGAGCGCGGGGACAGCGGCGCCGGACGCCGCCGCCGCCGCCGCAGCGGCCGCGGCGCGGACACTGTGGCGGAACTTCCTGGCGTTTTCGTAGTATTCTAGCCGAGCCGGGGCGTCGGCTGTCGCGAGTTTGAGCACGAAGTAGCGCCGGTGCCCGTGCTTCTGCTTCCGCAGGTAGCCGCGTTTGCAGACTTCGTCCCCGACGGGGAGGTCCTCCTCATCGGACTCCGAGTCTGACCGGGAGCCAGTGGCCGTGGAGAGCCACATGGCTCCCGGACAAGACGACCCGGTCCCAATGAGTGCGGTCGGGGGGCCCGAGGAAAGAAGTGGGGTGGTCGCCACCGCAGCTAGAGCCGCCGCCGTTGCCGCCGCTGCAGCTCTCAGTCTCCTTGTCGCTTGGTCGCGAGCGAAGGAGCCACTCGCCATGGTGATGCACGATGGTTTTAAGGTGAGCGAGGGGGAGGGGGGGCTCGGGGAAGGGAGGGCTGGGGGAAGAGGCCGTCTACCCTTGTCCGCCCGCCCCAGCCCCCTCCCGCCTCGGCCCCGCCCCCGCCCACTCCACTCAAAGCGCGCGGCGGCGGGCAAAACAACACGTGACCGCTGCCTCACGCGGCGGCCGCTGCGGCTCCAGCTACCGGCGCAGTGGAGGGGCGCGAGCCGCCGCCAGCCAAGGTGTGCAGGGGAGGGGGCGGCGGGCCCGAGAGGCGGGGCCGCCGCCTCCCCGGCCTAGAAGCTCCGCGAAGCTCCGGGCCTGTGGGCCTCGGGAGGACCGACGGGAGGAGGCGGGGCTGCCCGGCCACGCTGGTCCTACCGAGGAGTCCACGAAGGCACGAGGGGGCGGGAGGAGGAGGCGGGGAGGGGCGGAGGGGAGCGCGGCCCGCGATCGGGGTCGGGCTGGGGCACGACAGCCCGGGCTCCATTGGCTGGAGGGGGCGAGAGGTGGCAGCGGGGGCGGAGCGCAGCCCGTCCCGGGCGGCGCCGGGGTGGAGAGCTAGCACCGCCGCGGGACAGTTTGTTTGTTTATTTAGGGAGCGGGAGCCAGGTGAAACTGTTGCCGGGTTCTCATTGGACGGGAAGGGAGCCAATGGGAGTGTCTGGCAGGGAGGCAGCCTTGAATTAATTAGTTTGGGGGGCAGGAGGGGAGCCGAGGGGCGAGGGGGGCGGGGCTTGGGTCCCGGAGTGGGCTCCGCCGAGTGGCTGTCGCGCACGCGGGCGGTAAACAACCCTCTGCAAGTAGCTGTTAATGGTAGTGCTAAAACTCGTGCGGATCCCTGAGCCGCGGTGACCCGGGGGCCGGCGGCGGGCGCCCTCTTTTTTTTTTTTTTTCCCCCCTCCCTGTCCCTCCCAGAAATCCTCTATTCCTGTCACAGGCGGGCCCCCTGGCTCCCGCCGCGCGCCGCGAGCTCGGCGTCTCGGGGAGAAAGTGTGGGCAGCCCCCTGGAAACGTGTTAACGACCGGGGCCCTCAGACCTGCCTCCCACCGCGCTGCAGGCACTCCCGAGCCCGCTCCAGCCCTGACAAAAGCCCGCGACTCTCAGGCATCCGAATCACAGCTATGCCTTTAAAATGAACACGCTCTCTAATCAGAGCGCGTTTCTAGTCCACGAAACGCAGGTTGGCTAAAGATGCGGTTTCTGGCTATTTGATTAGTGATGTCTCTGAGAGCACGAATTTGGGGGCCTGCAAAGTATACAGCCATGTTGAAAAAACTCGGACTCGGTGCTTACTGAAATACGCCAGAGGTGAGCTGTCGTGGTATTTTCCCGTGAGAGATGTTTCGAAAGGCGCCTTTAAGGGAATCTCAAAATAATATTGTTTCCCTTTCCTTGAGCGAGACCGAAAAACTTTAGAAACAGAAAAGCTTGTGCCCAGAACAAAGGATCACACCGAATACATATCCTAGAATAGAGTTCACATCCCTCGCGTCAAGAAAAGATTTTTGCTGAATTTCAGTCTACAATTTGACATCACAAAAATAAGAACTACTGCCTCCCTTGTTTCTGGAAAAACTGCTGGAGTGTAAGTGCAACCTCTTTAAGTCTCTCTCTTCCCTCTCTCTCCCCCCTTCTCTCTCTCTCTCTCTCTCTGTCTCTTTCTCAGTTTGTCTTTTACTAGGATTTCAGCTTCCTAAGTGTGGAGATGGGTCAATATTACATTAAAATGTCAAAGGAGTGGCCACAAGAGCAAAGAGGGATTTGGGGGAGACAAATGATATTTCTCTCTGAAAGAATGGAATGTCGGTTCACCTTTGCCCTAGGGTGGATGCTGCAAAGGGTATTATTTATAAAATCTAACAGTAAACGAAGCAGTGTATACATCATAAAAATAAACCCCATCCCTGTCCTTTTAAGAATTTGTTCTCTCAGGAGCAGAATAAACAGATTTGGGTGAAGGGTTCCTTTTTGACGCTCCCACTTGGGGAAAAAAGAAATTGGTTGTGGTTGTCTCCAAAATATTAGAAACATTAACATTCCCTCTGCTGCCGCCGGCTTATAAGCACAGCATATTCACAGGTGCTCCGAACAGCGGTGGTTTCTGAAAGGGGCTCTCAGAAGCACAATGAGTGTGGATGCTCAGAGAGCCCTGACTGGAGCTGCTCCCTACATGTTTCAGCTGCCTGGTCACATACGTAGAAGATTTCCCACACTTACAACCCAAATGCTAATGAATAAAATAAAATAAAAATAAAAAAATTTTATCATAGGTATTATGACGTTTCATGAGTCTTTGCAAGCGTAGGGTTTTGCTTTAGATAGAAATGTTTTGGAAACAAGGCAATGCGTTTGGAAGTGCTGTGAGTAAAAACATGACATTTTAGAATGTATTGAAAGACATTAAATGGCATCCTGAATAAAATTTGGAAAATACTGAAAATAATAGATTTTTAAATCTTCACGTCCTTACAGAGTTCTGGCATAGAGTAGTAGGCTTACACTGTATATCATTTTGTATCTTGTTCTTTTCAATGCTACAAGGTAACATTTTCCTGTGTTATTATGGATCAGCCTAAACGTCAATTAAAACGCTGCAAAGTGTTCTAGGCAGCTGTATATTAATGTACTTAAGAATCCCTCTGCTTTGTGCTGTTTGGCTGTTTTTTGTTTTGTAATATTATAGATAATGCTGCAACAAACATCTTGTTCCTACAGCTTTTTTTGTTTGTTTGTTTAGAATTAGTCCCTTGGGGTGGAAACCAAAGAGTAGAATTACTGGGTGAAAGGTATGAACATGCGATGCATTATTTTTCAAAAATATTATATCAGTTTACCATGTCACCATACTGATGGGCAGAATTGGGCATTCTTATTTTTAAAAAAAAATCACTGATACATGGGTGCAATGGTATTGGACTGGTCTTTTACTTTGCATTTTTGTTTACTAGTGAGATAAAAAAACTTTTATATATTTGCTGACAGTAGACTGTCTTCTGTAAAGTGACTTTGCTTTATCTCTTGGAGTCTTAGTATTTTTTTTTCCTTATCTTGTGCCACTTGTTTACATAATAAAGATATCAAAACTTCCATCATATTTGTTGTAAGTTTTTTCCCCAGTCTATTAATGAAAAGCATTGCATTTAAACTTGATTCCATTCTATTTTGAAAGGTGTGTAGATTTGGTACAGTGAGGTTTGTAGTGCAGCGTAGGAGAGAGCGATTCACACACACAAATACCACCACGGTCATTTCTTCTTTTAAACAATCTCATATATCTAAGCTTATATGGTCTTTTAAAGAGACAACTAAGTTAGTTCTCTTATCAACAGACTATAGGAGAGCATCTAAACTTGTTAAATTTTATGTGGTCCTCTTAAACAATTCTTCGTCAGGCATTATTCTCTACTCTGGCAGAGACCCCTAGGACTAATAATCAATGTGTTAAGAAAGAAGTATGGAAAAAAAGGTTTTTTTTAAACAATTACAGTGCAAGATTACCAAGGCTGATCATTTGTATCCAAAGTCTATTATTTGGCTGCATCAAAATGGAGTTACAGATATAATGAGATGTTGCAGGGAGGAATTTTACTCTGTTTCCTACAGTGGGAGAAGATGGGGCAAATATTAGTACTTGTGAACAGGGAGAATGTGTGGCTAGAAGAACATTATTTTCTTTACATAAGTCAACCAGATCTCCTCAGTTCTAAAAGTTGTGCCAACTCCAAAGCTCTCTGGGGGAGACCATCATTACTGAATTGCACCAGAAGCTGCTGCTTGTCCGACATATATTTAAACTTTCATCTTCCTGGACAACTTAAAGATCTAGGATAGTTGTTTAGTTTAGGTCAGGTTTCTGTAGGCAAAATAAAGCAGAGGGGTGGTACAGACATCTAGATGGTTGAGGCAAAAAGGAGAGACTTTGTATTTGGCTTGAACTCACCAGATGAGTGCTTTAATGCTCCACTCCTCTTTGGTTATAGATTCCCGCCTCTTTTTTGTTGTTGTTGCTTTTGTTTTCATACGCATGACAAATTACCCCAGAAAGAAATTGTTTTCCATATCCAGGTATAATTTCTGTAGAGGCTGGACTCTGAGCCCAGAGTCGCGAACACAGATTTTTTAAAACAACAGATTAAGATGTAAGAACACCTCCACTATTTCTTGTTTGCCAGTTTAGCTGAGGGAGGGGGAAATGCAAGCATTTCAGCTGGTGTTTTACACCTCGATAGTCAGGTGTACCTGGATAAGCACAGCCATGGTACCTCTAAAACAGTTTCTATCTCATGAAGAAATATGCCTTTAATGGGGTTTGCCTTTAGAAGAAATTTCCTGTGAATCCCGTTTTGGGAAAGCAGTTGTTTGACTGAATTGAGTAGTGGCTACGATAAAAACTCATCAGCCTTTTTCCTCACAAACATGATCATCAGTATTCTAAACTCCACTTGTGCTAAAATCAAAATGGATAATAGAAATGTGGATTTACTTAGCTTAAAAATTAAACTGTTGCATTAAATATGGGCATTGTTCAAGAGAAGAAAGCCTAAGAGGAAAAAGTAACCAGTATAAAAGCACTATTATTCTTGCCCAATATATAATTTTTTTTCCCTCTAAGTATTAGCTCCATAGTCTTTGTGAGCTAATGTCCAATTATGTTGATAAAAATGTGGGGCTACCCTTGCTATTACAAACGGGTGCTAGCAATGATGATTGCTTTCTCTGTGTTTGGACGTAAATGAAGCCATGCACAATGAATGATGCTTTCTGCACTACGCAGGGATAAGGGCTGCCCCCTGATTTGTGGCTCTGGCCACCGCTTGCAGATGACGGCTTTGGTCTCAGCTTCTTTACTTCTATGCTACTCAAAACCTCTGCTGGAGCAAACAACCGTCAAATGCCTGAGTGCTGCACACAGAACAGGTCTGTTTGCCGCTTTTGTTTCCTCGCACTCTGCAGCTAAAGTAATTAGAGCAAATACATGGCTTAATTAGGCTCCTAAAGCCTCCCTGTTATCTTAAGAGTCAACTGAAAATTAACTCAGTTAAAAATCAAGCATTTCCCTCCACCTTCGGAAGATAAAACTCATTTGGAAATGACTTTTAATAAGTAAACATCAGAACAATGAAACCTAGCAGATACCTCACATACCTTTCAAAGATTTCGTGCCGCATGCGTTTCTTTTAATGTAACTATAAATGAACAATAAAACATTTGGCCTAACGCTATCCCTCATTGGTATCCTACGGCAACCTTGTTCTTAGCCTCAGCAAGATCATCGGTTCATACTGCCTCGTCTTCAGAAGTTAGACTCCTTATTTTATAAATTAAAGAGCAGCGTCACGTCGCTAAATTTGCTACTTGAAAAGAGCTAAGTGTTAGAGACATGCATTTTCTTCTGGATGTTTACCCGTCCACTTTTGTCTTATTTAAGATGTCATTCGTATTATGCTCCTCACTGATTCTTCTTTCTCCACTCCTCGCATGGGCCTGCAGTATCGGCCAGATGGAACCCTTCCTTTTGTTTCCATAGTCAGCATCCTGGTCCAGGCCTTAATCAACTCTTACCAGCATTGCTGAAGCAGCCTCTTAAACTAGCTTTACCCTTCTTCAGTCTCCAGATGGTCAACAGAGTATTTTCTGTCATATGTCACTTTCATCACACCATTCCTTGCTTAAGGATGTACAGAGCATCCCCATTTTTCCTTCTGCAGTGTCAGAACTGAACTCCTAACCTCCAGGTTTCTCTCTTCCCAACTGACACCACAGCCAACCCGCTTTCTCATCCCCTGGCTGCACGCGACCCATTCTCCCAAAGTCACTCCTCGTTCTATTACAGTACCTTCTCACTGCCCACACCACTGGTTAAGTTGGTCTCTTTATTGCATTCTGTATATGATTTATCCATTTCCACTGTTAGGATATCACTCACGTCTAAATGTCCTGTCCTTCCTAATTACCGATGAAAGCCAGTCACCTTCCTCAAGACTAAGCTCAAGACTCACTCAGGAAAGCTTCGCTCACTCACATAATCTTACTACAATCAGTGCCCAATTTTCCTAAGCATCGGATATCGAGTAGAGCTAAGGATTTAGTTCGTGTTGTTGATACAGTCGTATCATTGGTGAATGACAGTCATTGTTAGAATGACTAATAATTCTCTCCTACTTGGCACGTAGCTACTCCCCTCGGAACTACCTCCCCTCCCCAAATGCTCTTACCCACCCATTGTCCTGGCTTCTTCAGCCCGTCCTTCAGGACCTCCCGTGTCTCCAATATCTAGCCACTACAAAGTTAACTACTGGCACAGGAGATTTCCAAGACCCTACTCTAGAGCCTTGACCAGCATACATTCTGGTTGGTAGGCTTGTGATACATAGGCTCTTAAGTAGTTAAAAGTGCTACCCCAGGATTATGACTAACCCCTGATTTAGGAACAGTGTTGTAGACTATAAACTGCTTGAGGACCAGGACAGGGACTGTGCCATATTCATCTTCGTGTCCCTAATGCTTAGTATGGTGCCTGGAAATCACCAGTAGATGTTTACCCCGAGGAAAGAATGAGGGTAGGAAAAGGAAGAAAGGGAAGGAGGAAGGGGAGGGAAGGAAGAAAGGAAACAAGAAGGGATGGAAGGGAGGAAAGGGGACCGGAGGGAAGCATGGTGGGAGGGAAGCATGGTGGAAGGGAAGGAGGAAGGAAGGGAAAGGAGAAAAGAAATAGATAGCCCGTAAATGGTCAATGCAGACCACTTCCTCCTCCAGATAATGTTTTTTAAATTTCACACTCAATGTCACATTAGTTTCAGTTGTACAACACAGTGATTCGACAACTCTATACGTTATGCTATGCTCACAGGCGCCGCTACCATCTGTCACCACAGAACGCAATTACGACACCATTGACTATATTCCGTATACTGTGCCTTTCATCCTGATGACTTCTTCATTCCATAGCTGGAAGCCTGTATCCCCCACTCCCCTTCACCCATTTTGCCCAGCCCGCACCCCTCCCCTCTAGCAACCATCAATTTGTTCTCTGTATGTATAAGTCTGATTCTGCTTCTTATTTGTTCATTTGTTTTTTAGATTCCACATAAAGTGAAGTCATATGGCATTTGTCTTTCTTTGTCTGACTTATTTTACTTAGCATGCTACCCTTTACGTTCATCCATGTTTTCACAGATGGCAAGATCTCATCCCTTTTTATGGCTGTGTAATATTCTATTATATATATCACATCTTATTAACTCATCATCTGTTGATAGACACTTGGGTTGCTTCCATATCTTGGCTATTGTAAATAATGCTGCAGTGAACACAGGGGTGCATATGTCTTTTCGAATTGATCTTTTAGTTTTCTCTGGGTAAATACCCAGTAGTGGAATTATTGGATCATGTGGTATTTCCATTTTTACTTTTTTGAGGAATCTTCATACTATTCCCACAGTGGCTGCACCAGTTTACATTCCCACCAACAGTGCATGAGGGTTACTTGTTCTCCATGTCCGTGCCAACATTTGTTATTTCTTGTTTTGTTTTGTTTTGTTTTAACAGCGCCCAAGCTCTTGGTGAGTGATGGCAAGGCTTGGTGACTTCTGCCTGATGTAACACCTCTTCCTCCTCAGAGGAATCATGCCCATTTTTTCTTCTCATTCATCATAGCTGAGCTAATTTTTTTCCCTACACATATCCCTTTCCCATCTTGCAGTTGTTGTCAGAAACCTCGGAAAATGTCTGTACCCTATTTCCCGCCCCCCCCCCTTTTTAGTTCCAGTTGGGAACAAAGAGAACTTCCAACCCTGATCTTGTAGGGTGATGAATATACAGTTACTGCTGGTCATAAACATAGAGTCATGGTGATCATAAAATCTCTATCAAGGAAAAGCACTTTCCACTTCTTGGCACCATTGTGTTTCTCTACCACCCCCGCCCCCACACACTAGAATGTCGGCTCCGTGGGTTCCTGTGTGCTCTCCATGTATTCCCTGTGCCTAGAACAGTGCCTGACACATAGGAAAGATCCTCAATAAATACCTGAACGAGTGAATAAAAATGAAAAATATATGTTTTGACGTTAAAATGGAGATACCTCATGGACCACGAGTGCTCTTGATAGGGATCCTTTTCAGAATCTCTAATAAGGCTTCATCTACTTGCTTTAATTAAACATGCTCTTTCTTACACATGCAAAATATGTCCTGATACGTTTTATAAACCTATTTTATAATTGTTTTTATTTTCTAATTTTTATCTAATGGTTAGTATGCTTTCTACTATATTCCCATAGCCAATATACGGACAGAATTTCCACATATTATGAATTAAATGAGTTTCTCTGGGCAAGCCTATAAATCCAGCCAACATTTGTTTAATCGCGCTTCTGTGGGTAAAATGTGTTCAAAGTTCAAAACAACCGCCTTCCAAACTGCTTTTGAAATACAGCCATTTTTAGTTTCGTGAGTTTCTGTATTCAGTCTGTGCTTTACTGTCAGACAATTGTTTATGGATTGTTAGTACTTTTCAGTTGCCTCATTAGTGGCTGCTTTATCTTCCCCAGTGTTTTGTAAGCCCTCCTGAAGGCAGGGATTATGTTTTTCCACTTTTGTTCATCCCCTCATGGTGCCTAGTACTGCATTGTACTCAGGAGCTACTTGTTGAATGAAGGATTTTACCTAAATGCAAAATACTCCATAAGGTGATAAGCCCAGAAGACAATGTATGACATTTTGCAAAAGATGAGACATCATCAGTCATTGAATGCACTCTTCAGTATTTAGGGCCACTGCACTTGAGAGTCCTGTTAGAGACTACATTTTGTTTAGGCTTGGTAATCACTCCTTCCTGCCAAACCTTTTCACATGGGGGTTTATTAAAAATAGCAACAATCCAGGACAGCGCATCATAATTATAAAAGAAGCAGCAGAGGTTTAAAATACTTCATTTTCATTAATTACATGTTCCCTCTTCCTCTTAAATACATCATCAGGGAGAATTATGAACTATTATGCAAATAATTTGAGTTCAGGAGTTAGGAAGGAAGGTGTTTGTGCTTATTTACTTTAGGATCTTTTTCAAATTCAGCACTAAGGAGTCAAAAGAGAAATGAGGAGGGAAAACGTTCATTTCTGATCAAGGAACAGCAAGAAAATTTAGACTCTGTCTCATAGTAAACTGCTCCCTCCTTCTGTAATAATGCACTGAAAATACCTGGGATCTTATTTCTTAACCTGAGTGATGGTTACATGGGCATTCAGCACGTAGTTATTATTTAAACTGCACAGGGGCGCCTGGGTGGCTCAGTCGTTAAGCGTCTGCCTTCGGCTCAGGTCATGATCCCAGGGTCCTGGGATCGAGCCCCGCATCAGGCTCCCTGCTCAGCGGGAAGCCTGCTTCTCCCTCTCCCACTCCGCCTGCTTGTGTTCCCTCTTTCGCTGTGTCTCTCTCTGTCAAATAAATAAATAAAATCTTTAAAAATAAATAAACTGCACATAGGTATTTTATACACTCGTCTGTACATATATTTTCCAATCAAATAAAAGATACCTTAAAGAAAAGTGTGGTCCGAGAGGGAAACATGTCAGTATTTCACACTGATTCAAAATCCAGAACCAAGTAAATATAAATCATTCCTTCCTTTTGTTAATTAGCATTCAGAAAGGAATAATGTTAACATTTGAATAGAGTGTTTAAGAAATAGTTACATTTGCATCTGAAAAGAGGTGTCCCTTGGAAAATAAAATTGGTGCTTTCAGAATTAAAAAACAAAAACCAAGCAAAATAAAACGTTTTGCCTACCTCAAGAGATTTCTTTAAAGATTGCTTCCAGGTTCACCTGAAGACTTTTGTCACATGGTTCAGTACTTCTGTGGAATCTTTGAGGTGTTAGAGAATCAAAGCTAAGAGCACTCCAAAAAGTGAGCCGTGTAAGCTGAGAAACCCTATTCACAGCACCTAATAGTACAAACTGCTTTACAGGGAAGACTTAACTTTTCTCTAAAAGTCTGTTTTCTACAATTTCATCTTCTGTGTGTATGTGTGTACCACAGAGTTGTGGTTTTTCATGTAAATTTGTTTCTCATCAACCAGATTGTAAATTTCCTGAGGCCAGGGATAATCCATTGTCTTTCATGTTCCCTGCCTGGCCTCGCTCTGTGTTAGTCACCTAATACTTTCGCTTGATTTGCAAATGCATACATGTCACATTCTGATAGCTTGTGACTCCTTTGTCTCATCTGTTTTATACCCAAAAGAAAGCTGGAGAATATAAGGCTCACAGTCTCCTCTCTTGTAATGTGTATGATCTGGAGGCGGTGTAGTGGTGATTATAACCATGGTGGTGGTGGGGGGGGGTTGTGAGTTTTAAGGTGTTTGCGCAATTAAAATGATGGAAATATAAATGCAACAGCATGGTGTGATCTGAAAATCTTTTAACATATTATTAATTCTACAAAGCAATTTTGAAAGTTTTCAGATATAAGGTTAAGTTGACTTTTTGGTATTGTGACCCTACGTTTAAAAAAAAAAAACGGGTGATGGGCATTAAGGAGGGCACGTGTGGTAATGAGCACTGGGTGTTATACGCAACTAATAAATCGTTGAACACTACATCAAAAACTAATGATGTACTATATGTTGGCTAATTGAGCATAATAATAAAAAAAATTAAAAAAAAACTCTATCAACTTACTAAAACTACAGGTTTATGCCTGAAACAAAAACATGACCCAATTGTTGAGAAATAGTTCTTTAATTTTATATTACTTGAAATTGAAACTGATTTACTCTACACAATCTTTCTGGGAATTGAAAGTCTAATATGTTAAAACTTAACCATCATCTGTGACATTTTGCAATGTTACAAATTACTTTTAGCAACTGTATCGCAATACATCTCTAACTTCTAGATGTCATCGTTCAGCTTCCTTTCAGTGTTAGGAGTTCACGAGGATTGTACGTGTGTGATTTATCTTTGTTTTACAATTTCAAATACTCGCCCATAGCAAACCACATACTCATCAGTAAAACTTTCTTTAATTCATCACTTCTCCTCAATAATTAGCATTGCCTTTTAAGTTGTGTTATGCCATAATAGAACCAGTATTTGATAATGAACAAAATGTTGATTTTTAGTAATAGGAGAAGTGTGGAAAGAATACTGTACTGGAACTCCAGAGAGGTGGGTTCTAGTCCCATTTCTGCCACTTACGAGCTGTCTGATCATTTAATCCTATTTATCTTTGTTCACCCTTTTAAAAAATGAGAGGTTATAGACGAGTGTTTTCTAATGTTTTCGAAACAGGGAGAAAGAGGACAAACATATACCTTCCAGTTTCTGTATACTCATATTGTTCCTTATTTTGAACTGTACACAGAGAGAAAGCTGTATTGTGCCTTCAGAACAAACGTCTTAGCAGTTGAACATCTCCTTAAATTATTAAATACAAATTTGTTTTCATCCCCCTTTTAAAAATAATGTATGTGTGTATGTATGTAATCTCTACACCCAAGGTGGAGGGCTCAAACTCACAACTCTGAGATCAAGAGTTCCATGCTCTTCTGACTGAGCCAGCCAGGCGCCCCTTCATCCCCTTTTTTATTCATATACATATATATTTAAATTTTTTAAAGATTATTTATTTATTTGAGAGAGAGAGCATGAGTGGAGAGAGGGGTAAGGGGAGAGGGAGAAGCAGACTCCCCGCGGAGCAGGGAGCCCGATGCGGGGTTCGATCCCAGGACCCCAGGATCATGACCTGAGCCGAAGGCAGATGCTTAACCGACTGAGCCACCCAGATGCTCCCCCTTTTTTATTCATATCTTTAAAAAATATTTATCACAAATCGGATATGTTCCGGTTAGTAATTTCGGTACTGCAACTATGACAGTGAATAAGACACATGATGTCTTTACTTACATGGAGTTTACATTCTAGTCGGGGGGAGCCAAATAAATAAAGGCCTAAGAAAATATCAGGTAGTGGAAAGTCCAGTTTTAAAAATGGAATTCAGTGATATAGAGAATGTAAGTGTGTTGGGTGGTCTCAGAAGGTTGCTCTCAAAGGAGAGGACATTTGTGCTGAGATGCAAATGCCAAGAAGGTAGTAGCCATGTGAAGATCAAAGGAAGGCAGGTCATGTAGAGGAACAGAAAGTACAAGGCGTAAAAGCAGGCATAAGTTGGGAGTGTTGGAGGAACAGAAAGAAGACAAGGTACTGGAACATAGTGGGGTCAGAGAGTCAAATGCCACATCAGGGAGGGGTTCGTAGGTCAAGGTAAGGAGGGTGGAGTTTATTCTAGATGCAGTGGGCAGCCATTGGAGAGGTTTAAGCTGGAGAGTGACATGATCTGATTTACATTTTAAAGAGGACTCTCCAGCTGTCACTTGGATTGATGGGGAGCAAAGGTAGAAGCTGAGAGACCAGCTAGGAGAATATTTTAGTGCTCCAGATAAAGGTGGCTTAGACAGCAGTGATAGTAGTGGAATTGGAGATATGAGGACAAAGTTGGGATATCATTTGGAGGTAAAGTCTACAGAAGCTGCAGGATCGAATTTAGGGTGTGAGGGACAGGGATGAATCGAAGGTAACTCCTGGGTGGTTGGCATGAACAGGCTTAGTGGAGTTATTATAAACTTGAACATTTTTACAGAAAGTAGAACCCATTTACATTAAACTCTATATGACTTCATTTCTTTTCCCATCTTTTAATGTAGGCTTATATGATTTTGTATAACTATAATCAATGAAGCAAAATGTTTGAACTGTTCGATGTTATTTTTTTTAAGGTGGGGGAGGGGCAGAGGGAGAGAGAATCTTAAGCAGACTCCATGACTAGCACGGAGCCTGACATGGGGCTCGAGCTTAAGACCCTGAGCTCATGACGTGAGCCAAAGTCAAGAGTCAGACGCTCAACCGACTGAGCCAGTCAGGTACCCGTGTTTGATGTTATTTTTAAGTTAACATTATTTCAAACAAATAAATCTGTATATCAACATGACCCACAATCCTCAATCCTCGTCATTTTCAGCAAGACTATATCGTTCTTATTCATTCTCCTGTTATTATTCCTGTTATCACCCCAATCTTAAAATCGATTTTTTTTTAAAGATTTTATTTATTTATTTGAGAGAGAGAATGAGATAGAGCATGAGAGGGGGGAGGGTCAGAGGGAGAAGCAGACTCCCTGCTGAACAGGGAGCCCGATGCGGGACTCGATCCTGGGACTCCAGGATCATGACCTGAGCCAAAGGCAGTCGCTTAACCAACTGAGCCACCCGGGCGCCCATTAAAATCGATTTTTTAAAAACACTGCCACTTTAATTTGAGGGCCAATACTACATTACTTGCCCCTATTTTTCACCTTTACCAAATATTTATTAAGCACCTTTGCCTACTAGGTAACTAACTACATCATTTAATTGTAAAATGTTTTTTTTTTTTTAAAGATTTTATTTATTTATTCATGAGAGACAGAGAGAGAGAGGGAAGCAGAGGGAGAAGCAGGCTCCCAAGGAGCAGGGAGCCCGATGCGGGACTCGATCCCAGGACCCCGGGATCATGACCTGAGCCGAAGGCAGACGCTTAACCGTCTGAGCCACCCAGGCGCCCTGTAAAATGTTTTATTTTTAATAGTACGCAACTCTGGAGGCAAGGTTGAAGGAGGTTAGGTGTGTGGAGCACCTTGAAGGAATTGAGAAAGTTTTGTCCTATTTAGTTGTAAATGTACTATTAAGCCGCTTTATGACTAATGCCGTCATACCTGATATGAATTAACTGTAGCTGTCTTCATGTTTGGCTAGAGCTATAAGGCTCTGTTGCACAAACCAGTACACATATGAAGATGGTTGACAGCTTTATGATAACCATTTTTTTTTTCAGATTCTAGTGGTGTTATTCTGGAGCCATTCAATCTCTGATAGCTTCATAAACCAAACTGACGTGCCTTCTGCTGCTGTTATTTTTCAGCTGAACAGAGAATGCTACATTGTTTGTGTAGTATTTTTTTTTTTTTTAATTCAGAATGCCCTTGCAGTGCTTCTTCGGTTCTCCTGGTTTATTATTTCCTCTCTGAAGATCACTATGCCTGCTTTCATCCATCTTGCTCATTTACTTTGCCAAGATTCTATCTTGCCATTTAAAGTTAAGTGGGACTCATAGAAGACACCAATGACAAAGTCCAAAAGGCTTTCAGGCACTCCGTAGCAGTCTGTGATTGATAGCCGTGAAAAAGATGGAGGGCCAGGTTCTAGTGCTTCTGTTTAATCTGGAACTATTCTTAGGTTATAGAATCCTGGCAGGGTTATGTGTATGTTCTTGCATTTGGGCACGTGGTTTAAAAAAAATTAACTATCCCTACAAATCTTGTTACAAACACAGCAGTCCTCTTCACCCACTTACTCCTCACCAGAGGCAGCCATATTTAACCTTTGTATCTTTATCTTTTCTTTCTTTTTTTTTTTTGAGAGAGAGAGAGAGAGCACGCAGGCGAGCAGGGGTGGCAGGTGGGAGGAGGGGCAGAGGGAGAGAGAGAATCTGAAGCAGGCTCCACGCTCAGCTCAGAGTCCGACGTGGGGCTCGAGTTGAAATCAAGAGTTGGGCGCCTAACCGACTGAGCCACTTGGGCGCGCCTATATCTTTATCTTTTGATACTTATCTCTTTATTTCTGAACTAGATGTCTCTATTGCTATGCCTTGATTTTTCAGTTTTAGACATCCGTTGACTTCTTGGCATAAGAGGATTTTGCTTTTCTTCACATACACACTCATACCCATACCATACACATGCCCTCTTCCTACTCCTTCATTTTCCCATTATAAATATACTGTGTTTTCAGTGTTTTGACTATGTAAATGCAATTAACAGGTGAAACAGCTAGTATAATACTTTCAGTATCCTCTACAACTTTGTACTTTCCTTGGAATTAGTAATTATTTCTGTGGTTGTTGAATTCTCTATGTTGTTAGTAGTCTATGTTATTGGCATCTTCTCTCCCATTTCCTTTTGTTTGTTCGTTTGTTTGGTTTCTGGTGAATGTGCTAACGTCTCCTGGATGTAATATACTGCCAGTGATGAGTTTATGAATAAATTCAATGAGCTAAAAAATAAAAAGCTCACTCATATGTTTTCCACCTAGTTTCTAAATATGCGTTTAATTCATTTGGATACAGGAGATCCTTGCATTTTCTTTGCTGTCCCATTTTCCATATTTTTTACTCATTGTTATTATTGAGTTTTCTGTTTCTCCTTTCATTAAAAATAATTTTCCAGGAACTCTTTTTTCATTCCTTAAATGTTCCTTTTAAAATACCATCCTAATCACACTTGTCATGGTGAGCATTTTATAATGAATTAAATTGTTGAAACACAATGTTGTACACCTGAAACTAATATATTATATGTCAACTATACTTCAATTAAAAATAAAATTTAAAAAATAAAGTAACATCCTATTATTATTTCACAGTTGTGATGTCTTCTTTAATATCACTGAGGATATTGATTATAATTATAATTATTCTCTCCACGTGTGGCAGAGAAAATTCATTGCCTCCTAATATCTTCAAAAAATGGATATGGTTAAGCAGCAGGTGGCAAGGGAAGATTTTTCAGACCAGAAAGCTGGTGGACTTTTGGTAAAGGTGACGCAGTCACCTAGGATATCTTGGAAGTCAGACAACATGCAGCTGATTGAAACTGCAGTGTTACAGGAAATGGTTTTAAAAATTCAGAACATTGGTATGTCTTGTGCTTTGTGCCACATGTGGCTACTGAGTTGCCTTACGAGGGAGACAATGCAGTCCAGAGATAGCCAAAGGGAGGCATGCTATGTTTGTGGTTTATAATCTAATTTTACTAAGATGCCTATAATTTGCAGAACTTTCAGGGTTGAAAAAAACCGACCACTATGAATATCCAAAAGAAAGTAGTGGTAATCAATAAGACAGTATTAGCAGGAGATAAAATTTTGCCTCCAAGTATTTTTCAGGAGGCTCTCTTTAAGACTTTTCTTCCTGCCAATGGGCTCCAACGAAAATTAAAGTGAGGGAATTTCCTTCCCACTCAAACCTATTTTTAAATAGCCTCCAGGTATCCACCATCGGATTGAGATAGAAAGGGTCAAGCCAAAAAAACAGAGGCCAATAAATAAAATACCAAGGACAGGATTTTAAAAACTAAGTCTAGAAAAGATCTTTGTATGTGCTTACTCCCTCATGGGACTGACTGGAAGTAATGAGACTAGAAGCCTAGAAGTTTTTTTGGTTGATGTTTACTTGTTTTCCAGCTTTATTGATATATAGTTGACATATAATATTGTGTACGTACGTATTGTGTATCAATGTGTTGATTTGATACACTTACATATTTTAATAAGATTACCATGGTGGTGGTAGCTTACACCTCCTTTAAAGTCACATAATTCCATTTCTTTTTCATGGTGAGAACACTTGAGATCTACTCTCTTACCAGCTTTTAAGTATATAATACAATATTGTTAACTATATTCACCATGCTGTATATTAGACCTCTGAACTTATTCATCTCCTAACTGGAAGTTTGTACCCTTTGACTAATACCCCTTCCCCCAGTCCCTGGTAACCATCATTCTACTCTGTTTCTATGAGTTTGGTTTTTGTAGATTTCTTGTATAAGTGGAGATCATACAGTATTTACCTTTCTCTGCCTGACTTATTTCACTAAGCACAATGCCCTCAAGGTCCATCTGTGTTGTCTCAAATGGCAGAATTTCCTTCTTTCTCATGGCTGAATAATACTCCATTGTATATATATAACACATCTTTGTCCATTCATCTGTTGATGGATACTTATGTTGTTCCCATATGTTGGCTATTTTGATGCTGCATTGAACATGGGAATGCATGTATCTCTTCTCTATCCTGTTTTCATTTATGTTTTATTTATATATATAATATATGATTATATGTAATAATATATAATATATATATAATAATTTCTATATAAAAATATACTTATCTATTCTGGATATATACCCAGAAGTGGGATTGCTGGATCATATGGTAGCTCTATTTTTAATTTTTGAGGAACTGTCACACTATTTTCCATAATGGCTGTAAGAATTTACATTCTCACCAACAGTGCACAAGGGTTCCCTTTTCTCCACATCCTCGCCAACATTTAGCTCTTGTCTTTTTTTTAAAAGATTTTATTTATTTATTTAACACAGAGAGAGAGAGAGAGAGAGAGAGCGCGCGCGAGAGCGCACAAGCAGGGAAGCGGCAGGCAGAGGGAGAGGGAGAAGCAGGCTTCCTGCTGAGCAAGGAGCGCGACGCGGGGCTCCATCCCAGGACTCTGGGATCATGACCTGAGCTGAAGGCAGACGCTTAACTGACTGAGCCACCCAGGTGCCCCTAGCTCTTGTCTTTTTGATGATAACGATTCTAACAGGTTTGAGGTGATAGCTCATTGTGGTTTTATTATTTTTTTAAATTTTAAAAAATGTTGAGCTTCTTTATTAAATATTTCTTTTTAGTTGTACATTTTCATTCCAGAATTTCCTATTGGTTCTTTTTAATATAATTTGTATATTTGTATTAATATTCTCTATTTGATGTGACATTGTCATCTTCCCTTTACTTATTTAATCATAGTTTCTTCTAGTTTTAAAAAGTAGTTATAATTTCTACATTGAAATCTTTGTCAAATCTGATATTGGTTGCTTTTATTCCCAGTTTATTTTACCTGTTTTTGTTTGTTTTTTAGCATGGGTGGGTCACATCTACCTGGTTTTATTTTTCTTGTAACATTTTGCTAGAAACTAGACATTGTAGATAATACTCAGCTCTAAGTACTGTCCTGCCCCCTGTCCCCCACCCTTTCTGGACCTGTTTTTGTTTCTTACTTGCTTATTTGCTTAGTGATCAGTTGAAACATATTAGTGAAGTCTATTTTGTTTCCCTCTCTGCAGTATTAAGCCTCTGATATTGCTCCTCAGAGGGGCTGCAATCTTGTCATTGTGGTTTTAATTTGCAATAAACTGATTATTAGTGATGTCAAGCATTTTTCATGTAACTGGTGTCCATTTGTATGTTTTTTTTTTTTTTTGGAAAAATTGTCTACTCAATTCTTCTGCCTATTTTAAAAATCAGATTGCTTGGTTTTTTGTTATTGAGTTCTATTGGTTTCTTATGTTTTTTGTATATTAACCCCTTAGCAGATATGTGGTTGCAAAACCCCATATTTTCTCCCATTATGTAAGTTGTCTTTTCATTTTGTTGAATTTTTTTTTCTGTTCAGAAGCTTTTAGTTTGATGTAGTCCCACTTACTGATTTTTTTTGCTTTTGTTGCTTGTACTTTTGGTGTCACATCCAAGACCAATGTCACAGAGTATTTTTTCCTATGTTTTCTCTAAGAGTTTTATGGTTTCAGGTCTTATGTTTAAATCTTTAATCCATTTCTAGTTAATTTTTGTGAGTGGTGTAAGATAGGAATCCAATTTCATTTTTCTGCATGTGTTTATCCAGTTTTCCCAACACCATTTTTTGAAGAGACTACCCTTTCCCCATTGTGTATTCTTGGCTCCCTTGTCAAATATTAGTTGACTGTATATGTGGCAGTTTATTTCTGTAAAAGCCTGTAAGTTTTTGACAGTAGTGAATTGCAAAAAAACAAAACAAAAACAAAAACAAAAAACCCTACAAAGCAAGGCTTCAAAAGCATGTGATACAAAAAAGCCCCATGAAATACTAGTTATAAATTTATTTATTTATTTATTTATTTATTTATTTATTTATTTATTTTAAAGATTTTATTTATTTGACAGAGAGAGACACACAGTGAGAGAAGGAACACAAGCAGGGGGAGCGGGAGAGGGAGAAGCCGGCTTCCTGCTGAGCAGGGAGCCCGATGCAAGGCTCGATCCCAGGACCCTGGGATCATGTTTGAAAAAAATAAAGTAGGAGCATGTTTGAAAAAAATAAAGTAGGAGCACTCACACATCCTGAATTCAGAATTCACTATAAAGGTACAGAGATCAAGGCAGTGTGGTTTTTCTGAAAGGACAGACTATGGATTAATGGGACCAAAGACAGAATCCAGAAACAAAGGTGCAAAGGAGAAAGAGTATAACTCTTTCAACAAATGGTGCTGGAAATATTGGACGTCCATATGCAAAAAAAGAAAAGAAAAAAAAAAAAACAAACCTTTGACCCTTGACCCATACCTTGCCTTCTATATAAAATTAATTCAAAATGGACCATAGATCTAAATGTAAAACTGAAAACTGTAAGATTTCTAGAAGAAGACATAGAAGAAAATCTCTGTTAACCTTCAGTTAGGCAAAAATTTCTTAGATATGATGTCATGGACACAATTGGTAAAGGAAAATGCTGATAAATCTGACTTCATCAATAAAAAGACAAGATATAGAATGGGAGAAAATATTTGAAAGCTTATGCTTGATCAAGCACCTGCATCCAGAATATCTAAAGAATTCTCAAAGCTCAATAAAAAAAAATTCAAATATAAAAGGAGTAAAAAAAATTGGACAGAAACTTCACCAAAGAAGATAAACAAATGACAAAGAAACACATGAAAAACTGCTCAGCATCTTAGTCATTAGTGAAATACAATTTTAAACCACAATGAGATACCACTGCACACTTTTCATATTGGCTAAAATAAAATAAAATATGGGCACACAATGTGCTGGTGAAGATGCAGAGCAACTGGAAAACTCATGCATTGCTGGTAAAATGCAAAATGGCGTAGCCACTTTGGAAACAGCTTGTTCAATTTCTTACAAAGTTAAGCATACGCTATCCAAAGCAGCAATCCCACTCACAGGTATTTTTTAAGTTTTTATTTAAATTCTAGTTAACATAAAGTGTAATACTAGTTTCGTGTGTACAATATAGTGATTCAGCACTTGCATACATCACCCAGTGCTCATCAGGACAGTGCTCTCCTTAATCTCCATCACCTAGTTCACCCATCCTCCCACCCTCCTCCCCTCTGCTAACCATCAGGTTGTTCTTTACAGGTAAGAGTCTGTTTCATGGTTTGCCTAGCTCTCTTTTCTTGTCCCTTTGTTCATTTGTTTGTTTCTTAATTTCCATATATGAGTGAAATCATATGGTATTTGTCTTTCTCTGACTGACTTATTTCACTTAGCATCATACTCTCTAGCTCCATCCGTGTCATTGCAAATGGCAAGATTTCATGGTTTTTATGGCTGGGTAATATTCCATTTTATATATATACCACATCTTCGTTTTTTTTTTTTTTTTTCCTCAGCTCTAGGATTAGGGTTCGGATTAGGGCCAGTGTTAGGGTTAGGGTTAGGGACAGGGGAGGGTTACATTTAGGGCCGGGGTAAGGATATGTGCCTGGTATCCTGCAGTTCAGAAACCTCTCCAGAGTGTTAGGTTTAGGGTTAGCATTAGGGTAGATGTTAGGGGTTAGACGTTGGGGGTTATGGGTTACAGTTTTGTTTAGTGTTAGGATTAGGATTAGGGTTATGGTATGTGCCTGGTATTATGCATTTTAGAGACCTCTCCAGAGAATTAAACCCCAGACTTCTGCTGGGTGAGAATAGACATGGCAGCCATCTACTGAGCTGAGGCAAGGAGGGGATTTGGGTCTCTAAATGCTCTGTATATAGATATTGAGTTGTTCCTTCTGGGTTTTTTTGGGGTCCAAAATTTAATTGTACTTTAATGTTTTTTTACACAAGTTTTTATTCGACTTCCAGTTAGTTAACATACAGTGTATTACTAGTTTCAGATTTAGAATTTAGTGATTCATCACTTACATACAACACCTGGTGCTCATTACAAGTCCCCTCCTTAATACCCATCAACTATTTAACACTCCCCTATCCTCCTCCCCTCTGGTAACCCTCAGTTTATTCTCTAGTTAGAAGTCTGTTTCTTGGTTTCCCTCTTTTTTTTGCCCCTATGTTCTTTTGTTTTGTTTCTTATATTCCACATGAGTGAAATCACATATTTTTTGTCTTTCTCCGCCCGACTTATTTCACTTAGCATAATACTCTCTAGCTCCATCTAAGTCATTGCAAAAGGCAAGATTTCATTCTTTTTGGTGGCTGAATAATACTCCATTGTGTGTGTGTATATATACACACACATACACCACATCTTCTTTATCCATTCATCAGTTGATGGACATTTGGGCTGTTTCTATAATTTGGCTATTGTAGATAATGCTGCTATAAATAATGGCGTGCATGTACCTCTTTGAATTAGTATTTTTATATTCTTTGTTGGATCATAGGGTACTTCTATTTTTAACTCTTTGAGGAACTTCCATACTATTTTCTAGAGTGGCTGCACCAGTTTGCATTCCCACCAAGAGTGTAAGAGGGTTCCCCTTTCTTGGCATCCTCATCAACACCTGTTGTTTCCTTGTTGTTAATTTTAGCCATTCTGACTGGTGTCATTGTAGTTTTGATTTGTATTTTCCTGATGAGTGATGTTGTGCATCTTTTCATGTGTCTGTTGGCCATTTGCATGTCTTCTTTGGAAAAATGTCTATTCATGTCTTCTGCCCATTTTTTAACTGGATTATTTGTTTTTTGGGTGTTGAGTTGGTAAGTTCTTTATATATTTTGGATACTAACCCTTTATCAGATATGTCATTTGCAAATATCTTCTCTCATTCCATAGGTTGCTTTTTTTAGTTTTGTTGATTGTTTCCTTCACTGTGTAGAAGCTTTCATTTTGATGAAGTCCCAATAGTTTATTTTTGCTTTTGCTTCCCTTGTAGTAGGAAGTTGCTATGGCCAATGTCAAAGATGTTACTGCCTGTGTTCTCCTCTACGATTTTAATGGTTTCCTGTCTCACATTTAGGTCGTCAATCCTTTTTGAATTTAATTTTGTCTGTGGTGTAAGAAAGCGGTCCAGTTTCATTCTTTTGCATGTTGCTGTCCAGTTTTCCCAACACCATTTGTTGAAGAGACTGCCTTTTGTCCATTGGATATTCTTTCCTGCTTTGTCAAAGATTAGTTGACTGTATAGTTGTGGGTCCATTTCTGGGTTTTCTCTTCTGTTCCATTAGTCTATGTGTCTGTTTTTGTGCCAGTACCATACTGCGTTGACCACTACAGCTTTGTAATATAACTTGAAGTCTGGCATTGTGATGCCACCAGCTTTGGTTTCCTTTTTCAACATTCCTCTAGCTATTCAGGGTCTTTTGGGGCTCCATGCAAATTTTAGGATTGTTTGTTCTGTCTCTGTGAAAAATACTGCTGGTATTTTGGTAGTGATTGCATTTAATGTGTAAAATGCTTTGGGTAATATACACATTTTAACAATATTTGTTCTTCCAGTCCATGAACATGGAATGTTTTTCCATTTCTTTGTCTGTTCTTCAATGTCTTTCGTCAGTGTTTTATCATTTTCCGAGTATAGATCTTTTATCTCTTTGGTTAGATTTATTCCTAGGTATCTTATAGTTTTGGTGCAATTATAAATGGGATTGATTCCTTGCTTTCTCTTTCTGCTGCTTCATTTTTGGTGTATAGAAATGCAACAGATTTCTGTCCACTCATAAGTATTTCGCCACGGGAATTAAAACTTATGTTCACACAAAAACTTGCATGTGAATGTTCATAGCAGTTTATTTTTCATGATTACCCCAAACTGGACACAATCCAAATGTCCTTAAATTGGTGAGTAAAGGAAAAAATCCTTTGCTTTATCTCTGCAATGGAATATATCTCAGCAGTAAGAGAAAATGAACTATTGATGTAAACAACAGCATGAATTCACTATGCTAACTGAACAAAGCCAGACTCTAAGTCTACATATGGCATAATTCCACTGATATGAATCCTGGAAAGGGCAAAGCATTAGGGTCAGATAATAAATCAGTAGTTTTCAGGGGCTGGGGTTGGAGAGAGGCGCTGACTATAAAGGAACACCATAAGGCTAGATTGTGGTGGTGGTTACACAGCTGTATGCATTTTTAAAACCATATATAAATGTTCAACAAAACGAGTAAATTTTACTGTTTGTAAACTATTCCACAATGAAAAGGTAGGGAGGAAATGGAGCTAGAAATATCCTGTATTTAACTCTTTAGTCTCGCTCCTGCACTCCCATGTTTTTGCCCACAGGAAATAAAATTCTCCAGCCGCCAAAGAAGAGCATACTACTTATCTATGACCCTCCTATATGCCCATTGAAGAAAATAGTCAAGGAAGAACCATGAAAGTATAGACCAGGGGAATATGAAGGAAATAGATAAGAGAATTGTCACCATAGAGCAGAACTAGAGACTTCCAAAGGGTAAACTCCTTCACTTCTAAGGTAGGGAGGGAATCATCTCAGTCATGCTTAGCAGGATTTGATAAATGTTACTGGACAGTGATTACCACATGTTCTCATTCTTACTTTGCTTGAATGGAAGTTTTATTGTATTTTATCATATCTCCATTCCACCATTTTGTTGCTTTGAGGTTAGGGTAGGGAGAGGAAGGTAACACGTTATTTATATGAAGTTGAATCTATAGCCTATCTAATACACAGCATAGTCTGTTTATTCCAAGTTGATCTATTTCTTTTGGTTGCTGACTTCATAAAAAAAAGTTATCAGGTTATTATTGGTTGTTGGCTCATTTTCAAGGTTGTGGAACTAAAATGTTGACTGGGGACTTCTACTTCTGGTAATTACAGATTTGGTAAATTATACTAACTTTCCCACTGAGGGCAACCACACAAAAAAGACATATTTCTTAAAATCATCAGTGGACTAGTGAATAAAAAAGATAGTAAAGAAACTCTGGAATTGGATTGAAGAAGATAGAAATCCAGAAATACAAGCTGCCCTTTTGGGGTTGCTGTTCCCCTGGGATGTTGCCAATTCTATAAGACATGACAAAGATACAAAGTCTAGAGGGGCAAAAGAATTCAAAGCCTGCTAAGAGGCAGAAGGCATGGGTAATCCCATATATTTGGGGTATGGGGCTCCACCATAGAAGTAAGAGTAACCTTTTACTAGATTAACTTTGACAGGGATTACAGCCCACCTTCAAATCATATCTGTCCCTGAAATTATAGTATAGTGATTCCATATTGTTATTTTCCATAGGTGCTTGGCAAAAGTTAGTGTAAATTTTCTCTGCAGATAACATCATTCTTAATTTCAAATTATTTCTATAAACACTTATAATTAAAAAGTTTAATATACACTAAAATCACACCAGAAGACAAAAAATTGTGAATATTGCAGCATTATTTACAATTGCCAAAATATCAAAGCAGCTTAAGTGTCCATCAGTAGATGAATGTATAAGACAGATATGGTATACATATAGTGGAATATTATCCATAAAAAAAGAATGAAATCTTGCCACTTGCATCAACATGGATAGACTTAGAGGATCTTATGCTGTGAAA
Organism: Neomonachus schauinslandi; assembly: GCF_002201575.2. Taxonomy (NCBI): domain Eukaryota; kingdom Metazoa; phylum Chordata; class Mammalia; order Carnivora; family Phocidae; genus Neomonachus; species Neomonachus schauinslandi. The sequence goes on along the minus strand of NC_058419.1, from coordinate 38,953,435 downwards.
TAAGTCAGCCAGAGAAAGATAAATAGCATATGATTTCACTTATATGTGGAATCTAAAAACCAAAACAAATGAATAAACAAACAAAAAACAGAAACAGACTCGCAAATAGACCAAACTGGTGGTTGCCATAGGGGAGAAGGGTGGAGAAATGGTGAAATAGGTAAAGGGAATTAAGAGGTACGAACTTCCAGTTATAAAATAAATAAGTCATGGAGATAAAAGTACAGCATAAGGAATATAGTCAATAATATTGTAAAAACATTGTATGGTGACTACACTTATTATGGTGAGCATTGCACATGTATAGAATTGTCAAATCATTATGTTGTGCACCTGAAACTGATATAACGTGGCATGTCAACTATACTTCCATAATAGAAATTAAAAAAAAAACTTTTTGAAATCACAAAAAATCTAACACAAATAAGAACCAGGGGAAAAATAGGCAATAGCAACCTATCAACAAGGGATCCAGAAATATGAAAAATTACACATGAATTTTATTTATTTTTATTTAAATTCAATTTAATTACCATATAGTGTATTATTAGTTTCAGAGGTAGAATTTAGTAATTCATCAGTTGCATATAACACCCAGTGCTCATCCCATCAAGTGCCCTCCTTAATGCCCATCACCATATTACCCCATCCCCCCACCCCCTTCTCCTCTGGCAACCCTCAGTTTGTTTCCTAGAGTTAAGAGTCCCTTATGGTTTGCCTCCCTCTCTGTTTTTTTTTTTTTTTAAAGATTTTATTTATTTGACAGAGAGAGACACAGCGAGAGAGGGAACACAAGCAGGGGGAGTGGGAAAGGGAGAAGCAGGCTTCCCGCGGAGCAGGGAGCCTGATGAGGGGCTTGATCCCAGGACCCTGGGATCATGACCTGAGCCGAAGGCAGACGCTTAACGACTGAGCCACCCAGGCGCCCCTCCCTCTGTTTTTATCTTATTTTATTTTTCCTTCCCTTACCCTATGTTCATCTGTTTTGTTTCTTAAATTCCTTGTATGAGTAAAATCATATGATATTTGTATTTCTCTGACTGACTTATTTCGCTTAGCATAATACCCTCTAGTTCTATCCACATCCTTGTGAATGGTAAGGTTTCATTCCTTTTGATGCCTGAGTAATATTCCATTATATATATCTATATCACATCTTTATCCATTCATCTGTTGATGGACATCTGGGCTCTTTCCATATTTTGGCTGTTGTGGACATTGCTGCTATAAACACTGGGGTGCATGCACACACAAATTTTAAAATAACTTTAAAATAAGTATGTTTACCATGCTCAAGAAGCTATAAAATAAGACTGAGAATTTTGGTAGAAGACTAAAAACTGTTTTAAAAAAGACATAAGAGGTTTGAAAAATCATAACATGAACATTTTAAAATTGAATCGAAAAACTGTGATAACTGAAATTAAGAGTTTGGTGGATGAGGGGCGCCAGGGTGGCTCAGTTGGTTAAGTGTCTGACTCTTGATTTTGGCTCAGGTCATGATCTCAGGCTCTGGGATTGAGCCCCACATTGGGCTCCACCGTCAGGAGGTAGCCTGCTTAAGATTCTCTCTCTCTGCCCCTGCCACCGCTCAGCGCTCTCTCTCTCTCTCTCTCGCTCTTAAATAAATAAATAAATAAATCTTCAAAAAAAAGAATTTGGTGGATGTGCTTTAACATCAGGCTAAGCCTAGCAGAAGAGTAATTCGGTGAACTGAAAGGTCAGAAGAAAATTACCAGAATGAAGTATGAGCAAAAGGTAAAAATCAATGAGAATGTAACCAGAGAGAATGCATGGAGAAGGTCTAACATATATGTAACTGCAATTTCAGAATGAAAGAGAGAATGGGACCGAAGTAATATTTGTAGAGATAAGGGCTTTTATTTCAATAGTTTAGGGACAATTAGATAGCAGTTTAGAAAGAAAAAATTAAATTTGTATTCTTATTTTATACCATACATAAAACAGTTTCACCAGAGGTGTAGGTCTACATGTGAAAAGCAAAATAATATAGCTCTAAGATAATATAAGAAAATACTTTTGTGATCTTAGAGTAGGGAAATATTTCTTAAACATGATTAAGAAAAATACTAAAAGGAAAAAATATTGATAACATAAAATTCAGAACATTTATTCAGCAAAGTTTCCAGAGAGGGAAAAGTGAAGCTATGGAACGTATTTGCAAAATATCTATTTGACAAAGAACCCATAACCAGAATGCCTACAAATCTATAGAAAAATGAGCATGAACATGCACTTCCAAAAAGAGGACATCTAAATGATCAATATGGGTGGCTCAATCAGTTAAGCATGTGCCTTCAGCTCAGGTCATAATCTCAGGGTCCTGGGATTGAGCCCCGCATTGGGCTCCCTGCTCAGTGGGGAGTCTGCTTCCCCCTCTCTCTCTGCCCCTCCCCCCTGCTCATGCTCTCTCTCTCTCAAATAAGTAAATAAAATCTTTTAAAAAGACAAGAAATAACAAGTGTTGGCAAGGGCATGGAGAAAAGGGAACCCTTGTACACTGTTGGTGGGAATGTAAATTGGTGCAGTCATTATAGAAAACAGTATGGAGTTTCCTTGAAAATTTATTACTAGAGCTATCATATGACCCAGCAATCCTACTACTGGGTATATATCCAAAGGAAATGAAATTAGTACTTTGAAGACATATCTGCATTCATGTTCATTGCAGCATTATTAACAATAGCCAAGATATGAAAACAACCTAAGTGTCTTTCTGTGCACGAGTGGATAAAGAAAATGTCATATTTATATTCAATGGAATATTATTCAGCCATAAAAAGAAGTAAATCCATTTGCCATAACATCTATGAACCTGGAGGACCTTATGCCAAGTGAAATAAGCCAGGCACAGAAAGACAAATACTGCATGATCTCACTTATATGTGGAATCTAAACAAACCAGACTCTGAGCCAGAGAGTAGACTGGTGGTAAGCAGCAGTGGGGAGGTGGGTGAAATGAAGAGATGTTGGTCAAAGGGTACAAACTTTCAGTTATTTGATGAGTAAACTAATGTACAGTGTGGTGATTATAGTTACTAATACTGTATTGTATGCTTAAAATTTGCTAAGAGAGTAGATCCTAAGTGTTCTCACCAGACACATACAAAATGTAACTATGTGAGATGATGGATGTGTTAATTAATTTGATTGTGGTAATAGTTTCAATGATATATGTACATGTATTTTATAATGTATTTGTATATTAAATGTATATGTACATGTATATTGTATATTAAAATGTATATTAAATCATTGCATTGTACACCTTAAATATATATAATTTTATTTGCCAATTATACCTCAATAAAGCTGAAAAAATAAGGTAAAAGTATCAGATCATTTTATTTTTAACAGCTACATAATATTTCATCATAGAAGCAAACAAGAAATTTATGTAACTATGTTACTATTATTTGATTTGTAGTGTTACTCCCACCCCAACTTTCCCTTATTATGAGTAATGTTGCCACAGATAGCTTTGTGATTAAACTTTTGTCTGCATTCCTGATCATTCCCCTAGAATACATTTAAAGAAATCTACCAAAGAGGACAAACAGCTTGTATATTTTTCTTCCAGAAAATAGAATAATTTATTAATTTTTTTTCTGGTTGTAGAAGTAATACATGCTTGTAGAAATTTTCAGTAAGTAGAGAAAAAGTAGGAGAAAGCAAGTAAAAATCATCCATAATCCCACAACCTAGTCCTAGAGATAACTACCGTTAGCATCTTAGTGTATCCTTCCACAAATGTGCACAAATACAAATACAGATTTAAAAATGAATCTATTCTTATTACTTTCACTTCTTTTTTTAAAAAATTGAGATGTAATTGACATCTAACATTATGCAAGTTTAAGGTGTACAATGTGTTGATTTGATGCATTTATATATTTGCAATATGATTACCACTGTAACATGAGCTAATACCTCCATCATGTCACGTAATTAATCATTTTCCTTTTTTGTGTGTTGAGAACATTTAAGATATAGTCTCTTAGTAACTTTGAGGTATATAATACAGTATTGTTAACTATAATCACAATGCTGTGCATTAGATTTCCAGAACTTACTCATTTTCTAACTGCATAACACACACAACAACCTGCTGAAGACATCTATAAGCCGCTGTCCAGTAGAACTTGTTTGGAATGATGGAAGTGTTCTATTCTGCACTACCCAATACAGTAGCCATGTACCACATGTGGTCGTTTTACTAAGGAACTGGATTTTAAATTTTATTTAACTTTAATTAATTTAAATTTATATAGCTGCATATGCCTAGTGGCTACTGTATTGGACAACACAGGTGTATAATACCTACATATTCATTTTAATAGTTTGCAGAGTACTTAATTAAATGGATGCACTGTAACTTACCTAACTGGTAGATATAAGTTGCTTGCAATTTTTGCTATTATAAACAACACTTCAACGAATACTGTAAAGGAGGAAATACATTGAAAGAATACTGGGCTAGTTCACTTTTCTGGTGTATTATCAGTTCAAAATCTTTTGCCAGTGCTATACACAATTTATTTGATTACTCTTATAATTCAATTATGGAAATATTTGATGTACCTGGATAAATGTTTCATAACCTTAACATACTGAGGATTTCCTTTTAGAAAATGTTTTTATCCAGCCTTAGAACATGAATCAAATTCTTAGAGAACTAACTTTATATAATATACTTTAATATGTTTTTTCCTTTGTAGGGTAATAGTTTTACTTTTTAATGTTTTTCTTAATTTTGAAAATTAGCATACATGCAGGAGAGTGTATGGAAAAGTATTTGTACAGTTGATGGAAAAAGTAAAAATCAACATCCATGTATGTACCACTCAGTATAAGAAATAGAATATTACTACATGCCAAAAGCATAATATATGACCCTCTATCATCATATTTCACTCCCATTTCCCAAGAGATGAACATTTGAATTTTGTGGTAATCACTCCTTTTTTTTTTTTAAAGCTTTTAACAATTAAAATATGTTTCCTTACACTACATCAAAAACTAATGATGTAATGTATGGTGATTAACATAACATAATAATAAACAAATGGCAAAAAAAATATGTTTCCTTAAAAATACATGGCTTAGTTTTGCTAGTTTTTGAATTTCATATACAAAATCAAAAGTGTGTAATTCTTTTGTGTCTGCCTTCTTTCACTTAATTATGTATGTTATCGATGATGTTAATTGTTTTATATTGAGAGATAACATACTGCAAAGTACCTATGTACATTAACATTTATTGTACATCTCATTGACTTTTAAAATTCATGCATACACTCACATAGCCATCACCCTGCTAAAAATAAAGATTTTTCAGCACCCTGTAAGAGTCCCATGTGAGCCTTCCCTGTCTATAATCCCCCTAGAGGAAGCTACTCTTCTGATTTCTACCATTAATGATTAGTTTTGACTGTTTTTGAAGTTCGTATGAATGCAGTCATACAGTATGTGATCTTTTGGAGTCTGGCTTCTTTTGTTTAAAGTTATATATTTGAGAGTCATTCGTGTTGTTTTGATATCATTAGTGTGTCTTTCTGTTGTTGTTATTCAGTAGTATTGCATTGTATGAATATGCCACAATTTTTTTTTACTATCACTGTTCTTTTTTATTTTATTTTACTTTATTATGTTAATCACCATACATTACATTAGTTTTTGATGTAGTGTTCCATGATTCGTTGTTTGCTTATAACACCCAGTGCTCCATTCAATAGGTGCCCTCTTTAATACCCATCACCAGGCTAACCCATCCCCCCACCCCCCTCCCCTCTAGAACCCTCAGTTTGTTTCTCAGAGTCCATAGTCTCTCATGGTTCATCTCTCCCTCCGATGTCCCCCCCTTCATTTTTCCCTTCCTACTGTCTTGTTTCAGAGGTACAGGTCTGTGATTCATCAGTCTTACACAATTCACAGCGCTCACCATAGCACATACCTCCCCAATGTCTATCACCCAGCCACCCCATCCTTCCCAACCCCCACTACTCCAGCAACCCTCAGTTTGTTTCCTGAGATTAAGAATTCCTCATATCAGTGAGATCATATGATACATGTCTTTCTCTGATTGACTTATTTCGCTTAGCATAATACCCTCTAGTTCCATCCGCATCATTGCAAATGGCAAGATTTCATTTTTTTTTATTATTATGCAGCTATGCCACAATTTTTTGACAATTTTTTCAGTGATGAGTATTTGGGTTGATTTCAGTTTGGGCTATTATAAATAAAGCTGTTATGAGCAATCTTGTACACATCTTTTTGTGAATATATGCATTCATTACTTTGGGATATATGCCCAGAAGTGAAATGGCTAGGTCATGGATCATTAAGTAGGCATATGATTAGCTTTGGTAAATGCTCTGGGTTTTCCAAAGTGGCTATGCAGTTGTTCATTTCGAGGAGTAGTGTATGAGAGTTCCAGTTCTCCCACATCTTTTCCAACAGTTAGAATTATTATTACTGTTATTTTTAATATTTATTTATTTTTTTAAATTTTTATTTATTTATTTGACAGAGAGAAACACAGTGAGAGAGGGAACACAAGCAGGGAGAGTGGGAGAGGGAGAAGCAGGCTTCCTGCCGAGTAGGGAGCCCGATGCGGGGCTCGATCCCAGGACCCTGGGATCATGACCTGAGCCGAAGGCAGACGCTTAATGACTGAGCCACCCAGGCACCCCCAACAGTTAGAATTATTAATATTTTTAATTAGAGCCAGTCTGGTGGTTAGTATTTCACTGTGGCATTAATTTGTATTTCACTGAGGACTGCTGATGAGCACCTGTTCACATGCTAATTGTCATTTGTATATCCTTTTTTCTAAAATGTCTCTCCAAGTTTGTTGCCATGTTCTTATTGTTTTCTTTCCCTTATTAATTTGTAGGGTTTTTAAAAAACTCGATATGAATCATTTGTCAGATTTATGCATTGCAAATATATTTTGCCATACTCTTGCTTTTTCATTTTATTAAAGCTGTATTTTTAAAAGCCTTACTGAGACATAATTCATAGATCACACAGTTTGCTCATTTAAAGTGTACAATTTAATAGCTTTTGGAGTTGTGCAACCATTAACACAATACATTTTAGGATATTTTTATTACTCCAAAAAGAAACCTCTTACCCATTAGCAGTCACTTCTCACTGTTCCCCAGAACCCCCAGGCTCTGGCAACCACTGATCTGCTTTCTGGCTCTATAGATTTTCCTATTCTGGAAATTTCATATAAATGGAATAATATAATACATGGTCTTTGGGGCCTGGCTCCTTTCATTTAGAATAATGTTTTCAAGGTCCATCCATATGGTATGTATCAGTACTTCATTCCTTATTATGGCTGAATAATATTCCCTTGTATGGATATACCACTTTTTGTTAAACATTTATCTGTTGATGGACATCTAGGGTGCTTCCATTCTTTGGATATTATGAATGATGTTGTTATGAACACTCATAGTACATGATTTTGCATGGACATATGTTTTAATTTTTCTTGGGAATATATCTAGGAGTAAAGTTGCTGGATCATATTTTAACTGTATGTTTGACTGTTTGAGGAACTGCCAGAGCATTTTCTAAAATGGTTGCTCCGTTTTTACATCTCCATTAACAATATACTTGTGTTCCAATTTCTCTATGTCTTCATTAACACTTGATATTGTCTAGTATTTTTTTTATTATAACCAGCCTAGTGGGTGTTAAGTGGTATCTCATTGTGGATTTGATTTGTATATCACTGACAACTAATGATATTGAGCATCTTTTCATATGCTTATTGGCCATTTGGATGTATTCTTTGGAGAAATGTGTATTCAAATCCTTTGCCCATATGTAATTGAGTTCTCTTTCTATGATTGAGTTGTAAGAAATAGTTATACATTCTCGATACAAGTCTCTCTTGATATGTGATATGTGACTGATGTCTCCGATTCTGTAGATTGTCTTTTCACTTTCTTCATGGTATCCTTTCATACACAAAAGCTTTTACTTTTTGATGATTTTAATAATGGTACTTTAGCAAACAGGAGAGGAGTTTTTGATGTCAATAAAGCCTAGCTTGTAATTTTTAAATTATTAGTATGCTTTGTGTCCTATTTAAGAATTTGTCTGTCTAAGTGTCATAAAGTTATGCCTTTATGTTTTCTTCTAGAGCTTTTTTGGTTTCATTTTACATTTAGAAACATGATCCATTTTGTTTAATTTTTCTATGGTGTGAGATAGTCATCAAGGTAGTCTATTTGTGGATTCTATTCTCTTTCACTGATCTTTGTCTATCTTCCTGCCAATAACACTCTTAATTACTGTAGCTTTATTGTAAATCTTGAAAACTAGTAGTATAAATCCTCCAACTTTGTTGTTCTTCAAGATTGTCTTGGTAATACCAAATCCTTTGCATTTTTATATGTTTTAAAAATTAGCTTATCAGCTTCCACAAATTTCTTCCTGGATGTTTGATTTGGATTAAAATATATTCATAGTTCAATTTGAAGGGAATTGATATCTTAACGATGTTGAGAATTCCAGTTCATGAATGTCATATAACTCAATTCATTTATGTCTATTCACAGCAATGTTTTGTAGTTTTCATCATAGAACTCTTTTTTTTTTCAGTTCTTAGGGTTTTTTTAATTTTCAGTTAGCCAACATATAGTACACCATTAGTTATTGATGTAGTGTTCAATGATTCATTAGTTGTGTATAACACCCAGTCCTCATCACAACACATGCCCTCCTTAATGCCCATCACCCGGATACTCCATCCCCCCACCCCCTCCCTTCTATAACCCTCAGTTTGTTTCATCATAGAGCTCTTATACATCTTTTATTAAATGTGATCTCAACTATTTGAAATTTTGTTATATACATTAAAAATAGCATTTAAAAGCATGGTACTGGCACAAAAACAGACATATAGACCAATGGAACAGAATAGAGAACCCAGATATAGACCCTCAACTCTATGGTCAAATAATCTTCAACAAAGCAGGAAAAAATATACAATGGAAAAAAGACAGTCTTTTCAATAAATGGTGCTGGGAAAATTGGACAGCCACATGCAGAAGAATGAAACTCGACCATTCTCTAACACCATACACACAGGTAAACTCAAAATGGATGAAAGACAGGAATCCATCAAAAACCTAGAGGAGAACATAGGCAGTAACTTCTTGGACATCGACCACAGCAACTTCTTTCAAGATACATCTCCAAAGGCTAGTGAAACTGAAGCAAAAATGAACTTTTGGGACTTCATCAAGATAAAAAGCTTCTGCACAACAAAGGAAACAGTCAACAAAACAAAGAGGCAACCCACAGAATGGGAGAAGATATTTGCAAATGACACTACAGATTAAAGGGCTGGTATCCAAGATCTATAAAGAACTTCTCAAACTCAACACCCAAAAAACAAATAATCAAGTCAAAAAATGGGCAGAAGACAGACACTTCTCCGAAGAAGACATACAAATGGCTACCAGACACATGAAAAAAATGTTCATCATCATTAGCCATCAGGGAAATTCAAATCAAAACGACATTGAGATACCACCTTACACCAGTTAGAATGGCAAAAACTGACAAGGCAAGAAACAACAAATGTTGGAGAGGTTGTGGAGAAAGCGGAACCCTCTTACACTGTTGGTGGGAATGCAAGTTGGTACAGCCACTTTGGAAAATAGTGTGGAGGTTCCTCAGAAATTTAAAAATAGAGCTACCCTATGACCCAGCAATTGCACTCCTGGGTACTGACCCCAAAGTCACAGATGTAGTGAAATAAGGGCCATATGCACCCCAATGTTCATAGCAGCAATGTCTGCAATAGCCAAACTGTGGAAAGAGCCTAGATGCCCTTCAACAGATGAATGGGTAAATAAGATGTGGTCCATATATACAATGGAATATTACTCAGCCATCAGAAAGGATGAATACCCAACTTTTACATCAACATGGATGAGACTGGAGGAGGTTATGCTAAGTGAAATAAGTCAAGCAGAGAAAATCAATTATCATATGGTTTCACTTATTTGTGGAACATAGGAATAGCATGGAGGACATTAGGAGAAGGAGGGGAAAAATGAAGGGGGGGACATGGGAGGGAGAGATGAATGATGAGAGACTGTGGACTCTCTGAGAAACAAACTGAGGGTTTTAGAGGGGAGGCGGGTGGGAGGAATGGGTTAGCCCGGTGTTGGGTATTAAGGAGGGCACATACTGCATGGAGCACTGTGTGTTATACAAAAACAATGAATCATGGATCACTACATCAAAAACTAATGAAGTATTGTATGGTGACTAACATAACATAATAAAATAAAATTTAAAAAATAAATAAAAGTAAAGACTCAGGACACCTGGGTGGCTCAGTCAAAAAAAAAAAAAAAAAAGAAAATGTGTAAAAGACATGAACACATATCTCACTGAAGAAGATATACAGATAACAAATGAGCATATGAAAAGATGTTCAACAGGGGCATCTGGGTGGCTCATGATTTAGGCTCAGGTCATGATCTCATGGGTTGTAAGATTGAGCCCCTACATCTGGCTCCAGCTCAGCGGGGAGTATGCTTGAAGATTCTGTCCCTCTGCTCCTCCTCCCCTAAAATAAAAAAATAAATCTAAAAAAAAAAAGAAAAAATAAATAAAATAAAAACATTTTTCATCAGTTGATGGACACAAGGGTGCCTGGAGGAGTATACGACTTGATCTTGGGGTTGTGAGTCCAAGCCCCATGTTGCGTGTACAGATTACTAAAAAAATAAAAATAAAATAAACATTATTCAATTGTTTGTTTCTGGTTATATAAATACAATTAATTTTTATAGATTTCGTGTTCAGCTACCTTGCTAAACTATCTTATTTATCCTAATGATTTATCTGTAGTTTCTTTTGCATATTCTGGTATACTATATTATCTGTGAATAATGATAACTTTGTCTCTTCCTTTTCAATCCTTATGCATTTTATTTTATTTAAATTTTTTGTCTATTTAGGCTAGGTTCTTCAGTGGCAAATAGAAGTGGTAATAATGGGCAATGTTTGTCTTGTTTATGATTTTAAAGGGAATGTCTTCATTTTTTGATGAACTAGTCTACTCTTTTCCAAAGAATTTTTGCAGATACCCTTTATCAGGTTCAGAAGCTTCCTTCTACTTTTAGTTTTCTAAGAATTTTTCTTATAAATGGATGTGGAATTTTATCAAGTCCTTTCTACATCTATTGAGATGATCATTTGGTTTTTCTTTTTAAATATTTGATGCAGTGAATTACCTTACAGTTGTTCCCCCTTATCTCTGGGGGTTACATTCCAATACCAGCAGCAGATGTGTGAAACTGCAGATAGTACCAAACCCTAGATATACTATGTTTTTCCTATACATATATACTTATGATAAAGTTTAATTTATAAATCAGGCACAGTAAGAGATTAACAATAACTAATAACAAAATAGAACAATTGTAACAATATACTATAATAAAGATATGTGAATGTGGTCTCTCTCACAATATCTTCCTGTACTGTACTCACCTTTCTTCTTCTTGTGATGATGTGAGATGATAAAATGCCTGTGTGATCAGGTGAAGTGAGGTGAATGACATAGGCATTGTGATGTAGTATTGGATTACTATTGACCTTCTGACGATACATCAGAAGGAGGAACATCTGCTTCTGGATAGTGGTTGACTATGGGTAACTGAAACTACAGAAAGTGAAACTGCAGGTAAGGGTGCATTACTGTATTTGGCATAAAAATAGCAAGATTTTTACTCCTTGAATAAATACCTTTTTTCTATGATATGCTAATTTTTAATCTTTTATATTTTGAAGATTTCATATATTTATTTGGGAGAGAGAGAGAGAGAAGGGGGAGGGGCAGAGGGAGAAGGAGAGAGAGTCTATTTTTTTTTAATTTTATTTTATTATGTTATGTTAATCACCACACATCATTAGTTTTTGATGTAGTGTTCCATGATTCACTGTTTGTGTATAACACCAAGTGCTCCATTCAATAGGTGCCCTCTTTAATACCCATGACTGGGCTATCCCATCCCCCACCCTTCTCCCCTCTAAAACCCTCAGTTTGTTTCTCAGAGTCCATAGACTCTCGTGGTTCGTCTCCCCCTCCGATTTCCCTCCCCTTCATTTTTCCCTTCCTGCTATTTTCTTCTTCTTTCCTCCTATTCCTCCTCCTCCTCCTCCTCCTCCTCCTTCTTCTTCTTCTTCTTCTTCCTCTTATTTTCTAACATATAATGTATTATTTGTTCAGAGGTACAGGTCTGTGATTCATCAGTCTTACACAATTCACAGCGCTCACCATAGCACATACCCTCCCCAATGTTCATCACCCAGCCACCCCATCCCTCCCACCCCCCACCACTCCAGCAACCCTCAGTTTGTTTTCTGTGATTAAGAATTCCTCATATCAGTGAGGTCATATGATACTTGTTTTTCTCTGATTGACTTATTTCGCTTAGCATAATACCCTCTAGTTCCATCCTCATCATTGCAAATGGCAAGATTTCGGTTTTTTTGATGGCTGCATAATATTCCATTGTATATATATACCACATCTTCTTTATCCATTCATCTGTTGATGGACATCTAGGCTCTTTCCATAGTTTGGCTATTGTGGACATTGCTGCTATAAACATCAGGGTGCACGTACCCCTTCGGATCCCAACATTTGTATCTTTGGGGTAAATGCCCAATATTGTAATTGCTGGGTCATAGGGTAGCTCTATTTTCAACTTTTTGAGGAACCTGCATACTGTTTTCCAGAGTGGCTGTACCAGCTTGCATTCCCACCAACAGTGTAGGAGGGTTTCCCTTTCTTCACATCCTCGCCAACATCTCTTGTTTCCTGACTTATTAATTTTAGCCATTCAGACTGGTGTGAGGTGGTATTTCGTTGAGGTTTTGATTTGGATTTCCCTGATGCTGAGGGATGTTGAGCACTTTTTCATGTGTCTGTTGGCCATTTGGATGTCTTCTTTGGAGAAATGTCTGTTCACATCTTCTGCCCATTTCTTGATTGGATCATTTGTTCTTTGGGTGTTGAGTTTGATAAGTCCTTTATAGATTTTGGATACTAGCCCTTTATCTGATATGTCATTTGCAAATATCTTCTCCCATTCTGTCGGTTGTCTTTTGGTTTTGTTGACTGTTTCCTTTGCTGTGCAAAAGTTTTTTATCTTGATGAAGTCCCAATAGTTCATTTTTGCCTTTGCTTCCCTTGCCTTTGGCGATGTTTCTAGGAAGTTGTTGTGGCTGAGGTCGAAGAGGTTGCTGCCTGTGTTCTCCTCTAGGATTTTGATGGATTCCTGTCTCACATTGAGGTCTTTCATCCATTTTGAGTTTATTTTTGTGTGTAGTGTAAGGAAATGGTCCAGTTTCATTCTTCTGCCTGTGGCTGTCCAATTTTCCCAATACCATTTGTTGAAGAGACTGTCTTTTTTCCATTGGACATTCTTTCCTGCTTTGTCAAAGATTAGTTGACCATAGAGTTCAGGGTCCATTTCTGGGCTCTTTATTCTGTTCCATTGATCTATGTGTCTGTTTTTGCACCAGTACCATACTGTCTTGATGATGACAGCTTTGTAATAGAGCTGGAAGTCCGGAATTGTGATGCCGCCGGCTTTGCTTTTCTTTTTCAACATTCCTCTGGCAATCTGGAGTCTTTTCTGATTCCATACAAATTTTAGGATTATTTGTTCCATTTCTTTGAAAAAAGTGGATGGTATTTTGATAGGGATTGCACTGAATGTGTAGATTGCTCTAGGTAGCATTGATATCTTCACAGTATTTGTTCTTCCAATCCATGAGCATGGAACGTTTTTCCATTTCTTTGTGTCTTCCTCAGTTTCTTTCATGAGTATTGTAGTTTTCTGAGTACAGATTCTTTGCCTCTTTGGTTAGATTTGTTCCTAGGTATCTTATGGTTTTGGGTGCAATTGAAAATGGATCAACTCCTTAATTTCTCTTTCTTCTGTCTTGTTGTTGGTGTACAGAAATGCCACTGATTTGTATGCATTGATTTTATATCCTGCCACTTTACTGAATTCCTGTATGAGTTCTAGCAGTTTTGGGGTGGAGTCTTTTGGGTTTTCCACATAAAGTATCATATCATCTGCAAAGAGTGAGAGTTTGACTTCTACTTTGCTGATTTGGATGCCTTTTATTTCTTTTTGTTGTCTGATTGCTGTGGCTAGGACTTCTAATACAGTGTTGAATAGCAGTGGTGATAGTGGACATCCCTGCCGTGTTCCTGACCTTAGGGGAAAAGCTCTCAGTTTTTCCCCATTGAGAATGATATTCGCTGTGGGTTTTTCATAGATGGCTTTTATGATATTGAGGTATGTGCCCTTTATCCCTACACTCTGAAGAGTTTTGATCAAGAAAGGATGCTGTACTTTGTCAAATGCTTTTTCTGCATCTGTTGAGAGGATCATATGATTCTTGTTCTTTCTTTTATTAATGTATTGTATCACATTGATTGATGTGCGGATGTTCAACCAACCTTGCAGCCCAGGGATAAATCTCACTTGGTCGTGGTGAATAATCCTTTTAATGTACTGTTGGATCCTATTGGCTAGTATTTTGGTGAGAATTTTTGCATCCATGTTCATCAGGGATATTGGTCTGTAATTCTCCTTTTTGATGGGGTCTTTGTCTGGTTTTGGGATCAAGGTAATGGTGGCCTCATAAAACGAGTTTGGAAGTTTTCCTTCCATTTCTATTTTTTGGAACAGTTTCAGAAGACTAGGTATTAATTCTTCTTGAAATGTTTGGTAGAATTCCCCTGAGAAGCCATCTGGCCCTGGGCTTTTGTTTGTTGGGAGATTTTTGATGACTGCTTCAATTTCCTTAGTGGTTATGGGTCTGTTCAGGTTTTTTATTTCTTCCTGGTTCAGTTTTGGTAGTTTATATGTCTCTAGGAATGCACCCATTTCTTCCAGATTATCTAATTTGCTGGCATAGAGTTGCTCGTAATATGTTCTTATAATTGTTTGTATTTCTTTGGTGTTGGTTGTGATCTCTCCTCTTTCATTCATGAGTTTATTTATTTGGGTCATTTTTCTTTTCTTTTTGAGAAGGAGAAAGAGTCTTAAGCAGACTCTGTGCTAAGCACAGAGCTGGTCACAGGGCTCGATCTCATGACACTGAAATCATGACCAGAACTGAAACCAAGAGTCAGTCACTTTACCAACTGAGCCACTCATGCACTCCTGTAGACATATTTTTGAATAATCATTCATTTGCCTAAGGGTTATAAAACTATTCAGTTTTTCTATTTCTTTCCAGTTCAATCTTGGTAAGATATATCTCTATCTCTATCTATCTATCTATCTATCTATCTATCTATCTATCTATCATCTATCTATCTATCATCTATCTATCTATCTATCTATCTATCTATCTATCTATCTATCTATCTATCTATCTATCTATCTAATCTTTCCAGTTCAATTTTGGTAAGATCTATCTATCTTTGGTTTATACAGATAGATACAATTTGTTGGCATAATTTTATTATATATTTTATATTTGTTTTTTGTCTGCAGTATCTATAATTTGGTACCCCGTTTCATTCCTAATATTGTTTATTTCTGTCTTCTATCTTATTTTTCTTTGTTTAATCTTGACAGTAATTTCATTAGTTTTATTGGTCTTTTCAAAGAATCATCTTTTGTCTTCATTCATTCTCTATTGTTTGCTTTTGTCTATTTCATTCATTTATGCTTTTATTAATTATCATTTATTTCTATCTTATCTGGGTTTATTTTGCTGTTCTTTTACTAACTTCTTAAGATATATATATTTGGAGCTCTTTGGAAGAACACTGGAGACATAATGACTATTTATCCTTAAATACTTGCGTGTATTCTTTTTTTACATAACCACACAGCAATTATAAAAATCAGGAAATTAACATTGGCTCATTACTATTATCTAATCTACAAACTCCATTCAAATTTTGCCATTTATGCTGATAATGTCATTTATAGAAAACAATTTTTGATTTCTGATCCAGGTTCCAGTTCAGGATCACACATCACATTTATTTGTGATATCTTTTTAGTCTCCTTTAATCTAGAATAGTTCCTTATCCTTTCTTTGTCTTTAATGGCCTTGATAGTTTTGAAGAGTTTAGGCTAGTTATTTTTGTACAATACTCTCGAATTGTGTTTATTTGTTTTTCCATGACTAGATTCAGACTACATGTTTTGGTAGGAGTACCACAGAATTAATATTGTGTCCTTCTCAGAGCCCTATATGAGGAATCAACAATGTTGATTTGTCCCTTTCTGTTGATATTAACTTTGATTTACAGGTTAAGGTAGAATCTACCAAGTTTCTCCACTGTACGTTTCCAATTTTTTAATTTGTATGTAACAAATATCTTAGGGAGAGATACTTTGAAATTATATAAATATCCTACTCCTCAAACTTTTACCCACTTGTTTTAGTATCCACTGGAAATTCTTGCCTGAGTCAATTATTATTATGATAGTTTGGTTTCCAGACTTTGATTTTTTAACCCCATAATTCCTTCTACTTTTGTTAGTTGGCATTCCAATGTAAAAAGATATTTTGCTCTTTATGTATTTATTTACTTACAGTAGTATGCATTTATGTATTCTTATTTTATTTGATAGGTTATAACTTATTACCATCATTATATATTTTGATACTCAAATAGTCTAAGATCTGACCAGTGAAAGCCCTTTGATAAGACACTTATATCCCTTTGGCATGTGCTTATTGTTACTTGAGCACTTCCTTACTTTCTGATTTTAAAAGGTACTCCAGACTCATCTTTTAATTTCCCAGCTCCAGCTCTGGAATGAGCCATTTCTTCAAGGAGTATATAGGCCAAGATATATATATGTGTATGTATTTCTATGTTTATTTATAGACATAAAATGCAAATTTGTTATTTTAATTTATGTTATTATATAACATTAAATATGTGCTATTATATATATAATAGTATGTATGTGTAAAAATCCAAGAGTTCACACTGATACCTCTAATTCTACTCCAACACCACAGAGTTGATTCTAGCCTTCCCACTTTCCACACTTGTAACTCTGTTTTCCAACAGTGAGAAATCTGGCTCCCATTATCCAAAATATATTTACTCATTTGCTCAATCCTAGAATGCACAGAAAGCAGTTTTATTATTGCTAACCCATTTCACTGTGAAAAACAAACCTGTAACTCTAGTTCAATATTTTTTTACATTTTTCTTTGGTATTTAGGCTGAGGACATCAAAACAGTATGTTCAAACATTATTTGGGTTTATTCTGTCCCCTCCTTCAGCTTTGTTGTAAGTTAGATTCATTTGTTTCTGTTTCCATTTTATTTTATGTTTTTTCCCATCCTTTTTTATTTTAGATTTTTTTGTATGTGAAACATTGACATGGTTCCAAAGTCAGAACCATAGACAAAAGAGTATTCAGAAAAGTGTAATTACCTCCATCCTCTATTCCCCTTTCCCATCCCATCCTTTCTACCCTGCACCCCCACCCTCCCATAGGTACAAATCTCATTATTTCTGCTTTTTACTTCCTATGTTTCCTTTTGCATACATGAACATTTATATATATCTTTTTATATTTATCCTTCTTATTTACACAAAAGGTAACTTACAATACACTTTTATACTTCGCTTTTTCCATCCACTTAACAGTATATCCTGGAACTAATGTTCAGAGGTCTTCTTCATTCTTTCTTTAAAAATTATAATTAGTAGACCTTTTCTTTTTTGAGCAGTTGTAGGTTTACAGAAAAAAATTAGCTAAAGGTATAGAGTTCCCATATGCTCCTCACTTTCCTGCAGTTTCCTTTATTTTTAACATCTTGCATTCATGTGGTACGTTTATTACAAATGTTGAGCCAATATTGACACATTATTACCAAAGTCCATAGTTTACATTAAGGTTCACTTTTGTGTTGTACATTCTGCAGGTTTTGATAAATGTATATTAACATGTATCTATTATTGTAGTATCATACAGAAAATTCACTGCCCTAAAAATCTCCTGTGCTCCAACTATTCATCCACCCATCCCTTCCAAATTCCTGGCAACCAGTGATCTTCTTGCTCTCTCAATAGTTTTGTCTTTTCCAGAAGTCATATAGGTGGAATAACACAGTCTATAGTCTGTTCAGGTTGGCTTCTTTCAGTTAGCAATATGCACTCAGGGTTCTTTCATGTCTTTTCATGTCATGATACTTCATTTCTTTTTATCTCTGAATAATATCCTATTGTATGAATGCATTATAGTTTGTTTATTCATTATAGTTTGTTATTCATTATAGTTTGCTTAGTCATTCATTCAATTCATAATTGAAGGGTATCTTGGTGGTTTCCATTTTTGGCAATTATTAATAAATCTATAAACATTTGTGTGCAGGTTTGTTTTTTTAAAGATTTTATGTTTTTAAGTAATCTCTGCACCCATTGTGGATCTCGAACTTGCAACCCCGAGATCAAGAGTCACATGCTCTACCGACTGAGCCAGCTAGGCGCCCCTGTATGCAGGTTTTTGTGTAGAAATAAGTTTTCAACCCATCTGCATAAAATACAAAGGAGTACAATTGCTGGAAAATATGGTAAAATTATGTTCAGTTTTGTAAGAAACAGGCAAACTGTCTTCCAAAGTAGCTGTAACATTTTGCATTCCCACTAGCAATGAAAGAGAGTTCCTATTGCTCCACATCCTCTGTAGCATTTATTGTTGTCAGTGTTGTGAATTTTGGCCATTTTAATGGGTGTGTAGTGGTATCTCATTGTTTTAATTTGCATTTCCCTAATGATGTTGAGCATCTTTTCCTATGCTTATTGCCATCTGTATATCTTCTTTGGTGGGGTATCTCTTCCGATCTTTTGCCCATTTTAAAATTGTGTTGTTTTTGTGCTATTGAATTTTAAGAGTTCTTTATTTATTTTGGATACCAGTTCTTGGTATGTGTTTTACAAAGATTTTCTCCCAGTCTGTGGCTTGTCTCTTAACAGTGACTATTGTAGACCAGAAGTTTTTAATTTTAATGAAGTCTAACTTATTAATTTTTTATTTTATGGATTGTGCTTTTGGTATTGTGTCTAAGAAATTATTTGCCAAACCTAAAGCCACACAGGTTTTCTCTTGTTATCTTCTAGGAGTTTTGTAGTTTTGCATTTTACATTTAGGTTTATAATCCATTTTGGGTTAATTTTTGTGAAAGACTTAAAGTCTGCATCTAGATTAATGTTTTTGCATGTGACTGTCCTGTAGTTCCAGCACTATTTGTTGAAAAAATTATCCTTTTTATATTGAATTGCCTTAGCTCCTTTATCAAAGATCAGTTGACTGTATTTGTGTGGTCAATTTCTGGTATCTGTTATGTTCCATTGATCTATTTGTCTCTTTTTTCACCTATACTACACTGTCTTGATTAAAGTAGCTTTATAGGAAGTCTTGAAGCCAGTTAGTGTCAGTCCTCTGACTTTGTTCTCCTTCAATATTGTGTTGGCTATTCTGTGACTTTTGCATTTTCATATAAACTTTAGGATTAATTTTTCAATATGCATAAAGTAACTGATGGAATTTTCATTGGGATTACATTGAATCTATAGATCAAGTTGGAGAGAATTAATATCTTGATAATATTGTTTCTTTCTACCTGTGTACATGGACTATCTTTCCATTTATTTAGTCTTTGATTTTTTCCATCAGAGTTTTATAGCTTTCTTCATATAGGTCTTGTACATATTTTGTCAGATTTATACCTAAGTATTTCATTTTCTTGGTGCTAATATAATTGGTGTTGTGGTTAAAATACTTTTTTAGCTTTATTGAGGTTTAATTGGTACAAAAAAATTGCACACGTCAAATGTATATGTCTTGAATGAGTTTGGACATATAAATATATTTGTGATACCTATCACCACAACCAAGGTATTAAACATATCCATTACCTCCAAAAATTTCACCGTGTTCTTTCATATTTTGCTTTGTTTTTGGTAAGAACATTTAACATGGGATATATCATCTTAACGTATTTTAAGGTGCATAACACTATATACAATGATACCGTTTTCTTTTAAGTAAGTTCTGTTTGCAACATGGGGTTTTAACTCATGACCCTGAGACCAGGAGTAGCATGCTCTTCTGACTGAGCCAGCCAGGCAACCCATTATTGTTTTTAATTTCAAATTCCAATTTTTCAACTGGAAACTGACTTTTGTGAATTATCCTTGTATCCTGTAAACTTGTTATAGTTGCTTCTTAGTAGTTTTTTTGGTTGATTCTTTGGGTTTTTCAGCAGAGACAATCATATCATCTGTGAACAAAGACAGTTTTATTTTTTCCTTCCCAATCTGTATACCTTTTCTTGCCATATTGCATTATCTAGGACTTTCAGTATGATGCTGAATAGGAATGATGTTAAATAGTGAGATGGACATCCTTATGTTGTTTCTGATTCTAGGGGAATAGCATCTAGTTTCTTACCATTAGGGAATATGTCAGCCATAAGCTGTTTGTAGATGTTCTTTATCAAGTTGAGGAAGTTCTTCTCGACTCTTTTTTTTTTTTTTTAAAGATTTTATTTATTTATTTGAGAGAGAGAGAGTGAGAGAGAGAGAGCGCAAGAGGGGTAGGGTTAGAGGGAGAAGCAGACTCCCCGCCGAGCAGGGAGCCTGATGTGGGACTCGATCCCGGGACTCCGGGATCATGACCTGAGCCGAAGGCAGTCGCTTAACCAACTGAGCCACCCAGGCGCCCCTTTCTTGACTCTTACTTTGCTAAGAGTTTCCATCATGAATGGTGTTGGATTTATCAAATGCTTTTTCTTTTTTTGGCTGGGTACAGTCTACTTCATTGATCAAACATGATAAGGTAGGACTCCCTAAACTTTTCCCCTTCTACAGGGGGTCTGGGTTTGAAATTGTATTGATGTTGGGAGATTCTTAGTGTGTTGAAAGATGAGTTGGGCCAAGGAGTCTCCAGTAACTGAAGGATTCTGTCTTCCTCTTGTGCTTTCATTGGAGCTGGTAGTCCAGGGGGCTCTTACTCCATGGAGGCCATGTGTCCATCGCCTGATTGCTGTAGCCAGATTCATTGTCATACCAAGAAATGAACCAGACTAAATGGTCATTGAGAGCAATGCCAGCCCCAGCATCAGAGGTGGAAGAGTGAGTGTTGCTGTTAAAGTCCCAGGAGACAATTTGGTCCTCAGTGTAGCCCAAGATGCCCTTGAGGGGGCCCTCTAATGCCTGCTTCACCACATTCTTTATGTCATTTTATTTGGCAGCTTTCTCCATGCAGCAGGTCGGATCTATGACTGATACACTGGGGGTGCAGACATTTGAGGCCATGCCAGTGAGCTTCCCATTCAGCTCAGGAATAACCTTGCTCACAGCCTTGGCAGCACCAGTAGAAGCAGGGATAATGTTGTGGGCAGCCCCTTGGCCATCACACCACAGCTTTCCAGAGGGGCCATCCACAATATTTTGGGTGGCAGTGATGGCATGGACTGTGGTCATGAGTCCCTCTATGATGCAAAAGTTGTCATGGATCACTGCAGCCAGAGGGGCCAAGCAGTTGGTTGTGCAGGAGTCATTGCTGATAATCTTGGGGAGTTGTCATACTTTTCATGGTCCATACCCATCACAAACATGCAAGCATCGGCAGAAGAGGCAGAGATGATGACCCTCTAAAATGCTCATATTTTCTTATCTACATTCATGAGAGACACTGGTCATAGTTTTCCTTTCTTGTAATATCTTTGTCTGATTCTGGTATTAAAGTAATGCTGACCTCAGAATGAGTTAGGAAGTATCACCTCAACTTCTATTTTCTAGGAAAGCTTATAGAGGTTTGTATAATCTCCTTAAATGTTTGGTAGATTTTGCCTTGGTAGAATTCACCATCTGAGCCTGTTGCTTTCTGTTTTGGCATGTTATTATTATTGATTTAATTTTTAATAGATACAGACTTATTAAGATTGTCTATTTCTTCTTTTGTGAGTTTTGGTAAATTGAATCTTTCAAGGAATTGTTCCATTTCAATTAAGTTATCTAATTTGTGAACATAGAGTTTTCTTTAATATTCCTTTATTATTCTTTTAATGTCTGTGGGATCAGTAGTGATGGTCCTTCTTTCATTTCTAACTTTAGCAAATTTGTGTGTGCTCTTTTTTTTTTTTTTTAGTTAAGCTAAGTACAAATTCATCAATTTTTTTGACCTTTTCAAAGAACCAGCTTTTGGATTTGCTGATTTTCTCTACTGATTTCCTGTTTTCAATTTTAGTGATTTTTGCTCTACTTTTTATTATTTCTTCTGCTTATTTTGTATTTAATTTGCTCTTCTATTTTAAAATTTATTCTACTTTTTTTCATTTCCTAAAGTGGAAGCTTAAATTATTGATTTTAGGTCCTTATTCTCTAATATTCAATGCTATAAATTCCCTCTAATTACTGCTTTTGCTGCATACCACACATTTTATAATTTTAATTTTAATTTAGTTTAAAATATTTTTTGTAGGTTCCAGTTTTTATTTGAAATCCAGTTAGTTAACAGATAGTGTAATATTAGTTTCAAGAGTAGAATTTAGTGACTTATTGCTTACATATAACACCCAGTGCTCATCACAAGTGCCCTACCCAATACCCGTCACCCATTTAGCCCGGCCCCTTGCCCACCTCCCCTCCAGCAACCCTCAGTTTGTTCTCTGTAGTTTAGGGTCTGCTTTATGGTTTGCCTTTCTCTCTCTTCCCCGCCCCCTATGCTCTTCTGTTTTGTTTCTTAAATTCCACATGAGTGAAATCATATGGTATTTGTTTTTCTCTGACTTATTTGCTTAGCATAAAATATTCTAGCTCCATCCATGTCATTGCAAATGGCAAGATTTCATTCTTTTTGATGGCGGAGTAATATTCCATTATATATATATACCACAACTTCTTTATCCATTCATCAGTCAAAATATGTTTTAATTTCTCATGAGACTTCTTTGAACCACATGTTATTTAGAAGTGTGTTGTATTTGGTCTTTTTTTCAGCTATCTTTTTGTTATTGATTTCTGGTTTAGTTTCATTGTAGCTTGAGAGCATATTTTGTATGGCTTCTCTTCTTTTAAATTTGTTAAGTTGTGTTATATGTCCTAGAATATGGTCTATCCTGGTGAATATTCTGTATGAATTTGAGAAGAATGTGCATTCTGCTGTTGTTAGATAATGTATTCAATAGGTATCAGTTAGATCCAGTTAACTGTTGGTGCTGTTCAATTCAACAATGTCATTTTAAATTTTCAGGCTGCTGGATCTGTTCATTTTTTAATTTTTATTTTTAGGTAATCTCTACACCCAGCATAGGGCTCAAACTTACAACTCCATAGTCATGAGTCATATGCTCCACTGACTGAGCCAGCCAGGCGCTCCTGGATCATTAATTATTGGTGGAGGAATGTTGAAATCTCCAGCTGTAATAGTGGATTTATCTATTTCTCCTTGAAGTTCTATCAGCTTTTGCGTACATATTTAGACACTGTTGTTAGTTGCATACACATTAAGGATTGCTCTGTCTTCCTGGTTAATTAAACTTTTATCATTATGTAATGCCCTTCTTTATCCCTAATAACTTTCCTTGCTCTGAAGTCTGTTTTGTCTGATATTAATAAAGCCACTCTAGCTTTCTTTTGATTACTATTGCCATGTTAAATTTTTCTCTATCCCTTTACTTTTAATCTATATATGTCTTTATATTTAAAGTGTCTTTTTTGTAGGCAACATATAGTTGGGTCTTGTTTTTTGTTTTTTGATCCATTTTGACAGTCTCTGTCTTTAACTGGTATATTTAATCTATTGACTTTTAAAGTGATTATTGATACAGTTGTATTAACACCAACCACATTTGTTATTGTTTTCTATTAGTTGCCCTTGTTCTTTATTATTATTATTATTATTATTTTTTTTGGTCTTCTAGGCTTTTTCTGTCTTCTCTGGTTTTGAGTATTTTGCATGATTTCATTTTTTCTACTTTCTTAGCATATCAATTACATTTCTGTTTTACTTTTTAGTGGTTGTCCACTCATTTGCAATATACATTTACAACTAATTCAAGTCTACTTTCAAATAGTGGTCTACTATTACATGGATAGTACAGGTAGCTTATAACCAAGTATTCCTTCCCATTTCTTCCCTGCTGTCCCTCATAGCATTGTTGTCATTCATTTCACTTATCCATAAGCTATATCCCTGAATGCATTGTCGCTATTATTTCGAACAAACTGTTACCTGTTAGATCGATTAAGTATAAGAGAAATAAAAGGTTTTATTTTACCTTCATGTATTCCTAATGCTCCTAATGTTTTTCCTTTCTTCATGTAGATCTGAGTTTCTGATTTATATAATTTTTCTTCTTTCTGAAGAACTTCTAAAAACATTTCTTGCAAGGCAGATCTAGTAGCAACAAATTCCCTCAATTTTGGTTTGAGAAAGTATTACTCTTTCACTTTTGAAGAATCATTTTTTTTTAAGATTTTGTTTATTTATTTGACAGAGAGAGAGACAGCGAGAGAGGGAACACAAGCTGGGGGAGTGGGAGAGGGAGAAGCAGGCTTCCCGCTGAGCAGGGAGCCCGATATGGGGCTTGATCCCAGGACCCTGGGATCATGACCTGAGCTGAAGGTAGAAGCTCAACGACTGAGCCACCCAGGCACCCCGAAGAATCCTTTTTACAGGGCACAGAAGCCTGATTGTGTTTTTTGTTTGTTTGTTTTTAGATGTGTCTCTCTTTTTTATTTCACATAACCACAATGTCATTATTCACACCTAAAAACATTTAATAATGATTTCTTAATATCATCTAATCTTCAGTCAGTTGTTTTCCTTCAAATTTTTGTTTGTATTATAAATATCTTTTTACAGTTGATTTATTTGGAGTTTTACATTCTCATAGGATATGTTCTTGGTGAACAAACAGCTGAATCTTGATATTTTATTACTCAGCAAAAAATAGATAATGATGATTTGTTTTTTAACACTTTAATATTTTAATCCACTTTCTTCTTCCTTTGTAGTTTCTGAAGAGAAGTCAACATAATTCTTATCCTTGCTTCTTTATGTGTAAGGTGCTTTCCTCCTCTATATTCTCTCTTTTTTCCACCATCATTCGTCTCCAAGTCTCAAGACAGGCAATATATTCCTTTTGGTTATTGAAAAGGCAGATTTATTTCTAGATTATTTTTAAATTACCTCAGAAATTGGGGGTTCAGGATTTGTATAAGGACCTTTTGGTTGATTCCACACCTGAAGAGGCCCTGGACTTTGTCTTCTGTTCTCTGTGTCCTTTAAATATGTAAAAAGTAATGCTTAATTCCACCCAATTTGGTGAGTATTATTAAGAAGAAAACTTCAGTGTTCTACTTAACTTTCTGGGAAGCTATTCCTTTAAGTTTTTAAATTTTAATTCCAGTATAGTTAATGTACAGTTATATTAATTGCAGGTATACAATGCAGTGATTCAATAATTCTATACATGGATGCCATATTTTTTAATACCTAGCAAAACTATTCCTCATCTTTTGTCAGACCCTAAAATGCACTAAAATATTTTTGTTGTTTTCAGATGGAGGATCATTCTAGGCACAGCCTGTTTTGTTGCTGAAAATGGAACCTTTCTGAGAAACCAGAAAAGATATTAGTTTTATGTTTTCCTATGTTTTGTGTGCAACAAAAATATATTCCACTATTTTTTGGTTTGAAGATATATTTTTATTTTAGAGTAGTCATGATTGATAATACAGTTGATCCTGAAGGACTGGAAACAACATATCAATAATTAAAAGGAGATAAATTATCTTATAATCATTACTATCAACTTTATTTCCTTCTACTTGAAAAACAGATTACAAAAGATAACTGAAATCTTTAGGCATTATTCATTGCTTCATTTTTTAAGAGAAAGCCTTTAAATGCATCTTCTCTTACCACTGTACTTGAAGTTAGGTTATCAAAATCTTTAGTGTTATTTTTCTTCATAGCTGTGATAAATCTGAATGAAAGCCATATTACAACATCTTGGCAATTTCTGTGGATTATAAGGACCCAGTCTTTCAACATGTGAAGGTGTATTGTGATTACTGAATGATATATGTCACATCTTTAGAAATCCTCCTGTCTTGAGGTACCTGGGTGGCTCAGTTGGTTAAATGTCCGACTTGATTTTGGCTCAGATCATGATGTCAGGGTTGTGAGATTGAGCCTCATGTTGGGCTCTGTGCTCAGCAGAGAGTCTGCTTGAGATTCTCACTCTCCCTCTCCCTCTGCTCCCCTCTTTCACTCTCTGTCTCAAATAAATGAACAAATCTAAAAAAAAAAAAGAAATCCCCATGTCTTTGTGATTAGGGGAGAACCATCTATTTTTTTTTTTTGTCAGTGATACTGTAAAAATATGGAATGGCTTATATTTTACAGTTATCTTGGTGGTATAGTGTTCTTTACTGATATAATAATTTGAAAAACCCTGAATTTCTGAAGCAAAGAGTTAATTTGTCCTGAGCTTGTCAAACAAGGCCATAATTTGAAGTAGAAAAAGTTATCCTTAGTTCATAATTTCTGCATTTATGACATTTCCCTTTTTATATTTATACTGAGTTCCCTAAATTTTAATAAAAGCTTTTATTGTGCCCTTACACTATGGAAAAGTATTTATGTACTATTTCTAAAATTTCTGCCAATTTATGCTGCAAATAAAGAGTTGCTCTCTATAGACAGGTAACCAAATAATTTTTTGACATCTGTGGCTAGCTATAATATTTAACAGAAATGGAATCTACTGCACTCATTTAAATGTTATTTTAGACATAAAAGAAGTAAATTTAAAAAGGATAATTTAATGATCCAAATATCAAAGTTAGGATTTCTAAATCTGAAACAGATACTATTATTATATAATATAATTTATACAATGGGAGAGATGAAATAAACTTTATACTTTTTTCTGCCAATCTCTGTATGTACAGTGTTAACTGAGGCTTTTAATATTCCTGAAAGCCAAAAGTCTAATATTCAATAATTATGGAATTTGCAAAATATTAAGAATTTTGGGGGAAAAGCCTTATTCAGATTAATATAATTATCTTTAATGTGTAATAATATCATTTTATGTGATGTGATGAGCACTGGGTGTTATATGCAACTAATAAATCATTGAACACTACACCAAAAACTAACGACATACTATATGTTGGCTAATTGAATTTAAATAATAAAAAATGAATATCATTTTAAGTAGACCTTAAACTGGAGTTCTAATTCTTCTGCCTCTATGCTAAACCTTTCTTTTTCAGATCTTTTTGAATATGCATGTGTTTTCTTTTTAGTAGTGGGTATAATTCTAACAAATTTCGGATCTCAATTATGGCATTGAAACTTGAAGGCAGAGTAGTTAAAGAGTTCTATCCTCTATGCAACCAAAGCTTAATCAATCATCATTGGTGCCTCTAGTTACATATCTCAACTACTACCTTGATTGTTTTATTTCCCAGCTTCAAAATCTTCACTCTTTCCTCAGTACTCAAAAGATAAAGCTAAATTCCTTACATACATAAAAGACCCTTCAAAGTTAGTCCTTATCTGCTCTTCAGCCTCCTTTCTTATCACTTTCTCTCTGTGTCTCTCTCATTCTGCCATGTTTCAGCTATACACATCTTGCAATTCCCACATCACATTGTGCCTGTAAGCTATTCCTTCTGCCTGGAATCTCTATTCCCTTCATTGACACAAAGATAACCCATTAATTTTCCAAGGCCCAGCTCAAACATTACTTTCTCTGTGAAGCTATATCTTACTTCCCCAGGCTCCTTCCTTTTAGTCATGATATACCAGGCTGCGGTAACAAATAGATCCCCAAATTTCATCACATTAGCACTATATAAATATTTTCTTTCTCTTTTAACAGTTGTGAGAGATTTTTCAGGTTGGTGGACTAGCTCTTCTCTATGTTGTCATTCAAGACTTAGCTGAGAAAACACACCAGTCTCCAACACATGGCTTCCATGTTTCCCTGAATGTTGACACCCTTTTACTATCACACATTTAAAATAAAATTGTCTCAAGTACTTCCTCTACATACTTTCTGGGTTCTCTATTTTGTTCCATTGATCTATGTGTCTATTTTTATGTCAGTACCATGCTGTTTTAATTACTATAGTGTTGTAATATAGTGTGAAATCAGGATGTGTGATGCCTCCAGCTTTGTTTTTTCTCAAGATTGCTTTGGCTATTCAGACTCTTTTGTGGTTCCATATGATTTTTAGGATTCCTTTTTCTATTTCTGTGAAAAATGCCATTGGAATTTTGATAGGGATTGTTGTTGAATCTATAGATGGCTTTGCATAACATGGATACTTTAACAATATTAGCTCATCCAATCGATGAACACAGATGTTCTTCCACTTATTTTTGTCTTCTTCAATTTCTTTCAATTTCTGTCCTCTCAAAATCATATTCTTTTATTTAGATTCATAGAAATCTCATTATATGAAGTGGTCATTTGTTTTAGCAATTCTTAATTCTGTATTTCATCTCAATGAAATGTTTTATGAATTTATTTGTAGATAACTAAAAATCTACAAAATTATAACTGCCTAATTTCTATTTTGGGGGAAAATTGTATTATTCTGGTCAAGTCTTTTGTAAAGTAGACATACTCTACTAACTTTGTTAACACATTTTACATTTTTTAAATAATATTTTTGCACTCACAAAATTTTTAGTGCTCTTTCCTTGTTCAAGTATTCTGTTTATACTATGTATGTTGGCCCTTATACACACAGCAGCATACTTACCTATGAGCTCAAGCTGGGCATTTCTGCAGTCTATGTGTAACTTGGCATTGTAAATGGTTGGTTTTCCTCCTTCTACCAAATTGCTGTAAGGCTAGTTATATATCCTCACATGCTGGCCCACATTCCAATTTAGCTATTTTCCTTTTAAAGCTTCTAGAAAATGTGTAAAAATACATGTATGTATATTATATTCTTGCTTAATTTTAACCACTTCCTACATATGTTAATTGCACTTTTTAAAAGGTTAGCATCCTAAGTTGCCCTCAATTCTCTTTATACCCCTGTCATAGCCCTGACCCATGTTCACACTTTTAGTTTCTTTTACTCCAGTGAGATCTACATTGCTCTGTATATTATGCTTTTCTCATAGCTTGCCTCATTGTCTTCCCTTTTTAATACAAGATTCCTGGTGACATTTTGTTTAAGAGGAGCCTAGCCCTCCTGTGTGGCCTACAACAAAAGTTGTTCTGGGTTTTGAGACTTTCTAGTGTCCACCTTTTTTTTTTTTAACTCTGCATGGAACTGATGCTTTTTAGAAAGCACCAACATAGAGGTTTTGGACTGGAATTTCTTGTCTAGGGCACTAAGTTTGGCCTCCAAGACTGTATTTTCTTGTCTTCATATTTAAAAGTGCGGTGACTACTGGCTTTTATTTTATTATTTATTTATTTATTTATTTATTTATTTTTAAAGATTTTATTTATTTATTTGAGAGAGAGAGAGAGAG
Source organism: Neomonachus schauinslandi (assembly GCF_002201575.2). Lineage (NCBI taxonomy): Eukaryota > Metazoa > Chordata > Mammalia > Carnivora > Phocidae > Neomonachus > Neomonachus schauinslandi. Next base: position 38,923,834 of record NC_058419.1, on the reverse strand, counting down.
AGAGCACAAGCAGGGGGAGCTGCAGGCAGAGGGAGAGGGAGAAGCAGACTCCCCGCTGAACAGGGAGCCCGATGTGGGGCTTGATCCCAGGACGCTGGGATAGTGACCTGAGCTGAAGGCATATGCTTAACCAACTGAGCCACCCAGGCACCCCAACTACTGGCTTTTAAATTAATTAATGCATTCAAAGTATTATATAAATTTTTACTATATAACTACATATAAATATATGCTAATATGTTAATGCTATCCATTATATTGTATATAGCATATAATATATAGTATATATAATACGTATATTTTTGCAACTTAGATGTCATAGACACATAAAGTATTAAACCTAGAGACAGCCTTAGAGATCATCTAATCCAAATACACATTTTTACAGATGACTAATCAATCTCCAAGAAGGTTGAAAGTTGCTCAGGTTCACAACAGCTAGTGTGGCAGACCTGGAACTATAATACAAGTGTCCTAATCTGGTCCTCTTTGCTTTTTATGTTTCCTTCAGTCATTCACCAGGTACTATAGAATCTGCCTTGAAAAAGTGTTTGAATAATAGCTAACATTTATTGACAATCACTATGTGCTACACGTTCTTCTAAGTATTTTCTCTGTATTTTCATATTTAGTCATAATCATAACCCAAGTTGGGGGGGTTATTTTTATCCCCATTTTATGGATGAGAAAATTGAGGAGCATAAAGGACTAAGTAATTTACCAGAAGATATGTAATCTTCCTAAGATAAAAGTTTCAAACATAATGAAATGATATGCATAGTTGAATAGAAATGATATGATTGGTATTCAAAATAAGGTAATATAGGTTATAAGTAGCAATAGCAGATTCCCAATTCTAACTCAGGCAATCAGTCTCCAGAACTCATATTATTAACCAATATACTTTATTGCCTTTCCTCCATCCTTTTCTCTATATTTCCATCATTACCACCATAGGCCAGGTCCTCAATTCCTCCTAAAGGATTTCCCTGCCTTCTGTTCTTTTTCCTGCAATCCATTCTTCTCACCTTGGTCTGATCAGTATTCCTAGGCCACCATTTCATTCACATCATTATATTTTTTCAAGAACAAGTTATGATTCCTAATTGCCCATCAAGTCAAGTCCCAAATCCTAGCTCTGTTAATTTGAGTTTCTTTACAATATGGGCTCTATTCATTGTCCAGTATAATTGTCCACGATTCACCAATATGAATCCTTTGCTCTATTCAGGTGAATAGTTGGACAAAACCTGATCTCATCCAAATAAAGGGAATTTACTAGCTCATATAACTGAAAAATCCAGAGATAATTCTGGCTTCAGGCAAAGATTAATCTAGCATCTTAGTGATGTTACCAAGGATCCAGGTTTACTCTGAATCTCTTCTACTCTGCTTTCAATGGTGTTCATACAGATAAGTACTGTATCTGTACAGGGTCCAGATAGTAGATCTTTGGTAACTCCAGTATCTCTTCACTACGCACATGTTATTTGGTTTTAAATGGCTAGAAGCTTTGAATATTCATAATATACTATCCAGTAGAAGAGAAAATCTGTGTTCCAGCATTCCCAGAAAATACACAGAAATTTACTCTGATATGATCCTTTCAGTATCTACTTTAAATTAATTACTGGGCCCAGCAGAATAAAATGCAGTAATTCATTTAGGCTTGAGTTACATGCCTGTCCCTAAGGCAGTCACTAGTGCCAGGAGGATAGAATATCCTGATTGACTTAAGACAATTATGATGCACACCTGGAGCTAGAGTCAACTCTGCCTAAAGCACTTGGCTGAGAATTGCGGATGGAATGGTTTCCCAAACAAGAATTCAGTGCTGTTGCCAGGAGAAAGGAGATAAAGATTTTTTGGAGGCAGTCAGCAAAAGTGTGCTACAGTTTCCCTCTCTTTCTCTTCAACAATTCAAATCTTATCTTTTCTTTGATGTTTAACTTAATTTTGTTCACTGTCTCATACCAATCTCTGAAGCCATATAGCATGTACCATATTGTGTACTCTACTTGGGCTATACTGTTTTGGTACTTATATATATATTTAGAACTTGTGACTCCAACAAAATTATAAGTTCATTTAGGGCACAGACTATGTCTTCTTTTTTTCAGACTATGTCTTCTAACTATAGCTCCCACAGCATCTAGAACATTTCTGGGCATACAGCCAGTGTATACAAGCACTTGTTCACTTGGCTTATTGACTTGTTGAGTTAGGTACAACCACTTTGTTCATTCTGGTCATCCTCAAGATTGATGCTGATTTCTCTGGTTCACTCAGTCATTTGGATCTCTACATCAATCATGAGGATAACCAAAATAAATGGATTGGCTAGACTTCATTCATTGTGCACTTACAGATATATACAGCCTTGCTGATAAATAGTACTTATTTGTATGTACCCAAATCATGCTCCATAGTTTAGGTATGTTTTTGAAGATGTATCTTTTTATTTAGCTATAGCTACTATTAAAACCATTTCTATGGAAAACATTCTCTAATAATTGGTTACATTTGAGTTACTGGTAAGTGCTTTCCATTTTGCAGTGTTTACTTACATTAACTATTGTACCCTATTTGGTGTGCATCTGCCTTAACCTTTTTCTACTTCATTTTATTATATTTTTCATATCTGATAATCAAATTTCTTGGAAAAAGCATTAGCCATATTGAGTGCAGTTCATCTTGTACAAATAATTCACTATTAGCTGGATTTCCCCTAAGTGGAGCACTGAAGTTTTTCCAAATCCATGGGAATTTATTTTCCTATTTGAAAAATTAAGTGGATCTCAAAGAGTTGTCTTGTCCTATCTTTTTAAGATTAAATTTCTGTAAAGCTAATGAAAAGATGATGTGGTTAATTAAATACTAGTGATCTTTATTATTCAAAGTAGGGTAATAGAGGGTATAAGATTTGGAGTCAGAAGACCTGAACTACAGTCACAATTGTGCCCTTTAACTGCATGATCTTAGTGAGCTCACTTAACATTTTGTAAACCTAGGTTTCCTCCTAAGTAAAATGGAGAAAGTGATCTCTACCAAATAGGATGGGGAAAGATGGCATGTGTGGATAGGCCTTGGAACCTCCAAGTGCTCCCACAAAACTTAGTGGCTATAACTACAGCAAAGGAAGTTTTGGAAAGTGACTTTTTACAAAGGTATGATTGATTATGTCATCCCCTGCAATGGCTTCTTATTGAGCTTAAGAGTATTATTATGCCAGAAAGGCCCTGCATGATCTGGCTGCAGTCTCTCCATCTGTATTTTCCTCCTCATTCCCTTCCTACACTCTAGCTATGTTCTTCCTTACTCACTACTAGATCTGAAGCCTTCAAGCTTTTTCTTCCTTCTAAAAATTTGCAGAAGCTAGCCATTCTTCTTAAAGTAATATTTAGTAGTGTTTTTAAAGTACAGGAAATAAAACCTTAAGACTTAATTTGAAAGATTTATATAGGTTAATAAAGAGCCTGTAAACACGGAATGGAGAACCCACTTCCAAAGGCTACTACAGAGTAAACTCTGTTGTTTGGGAAATGTAAGTTAACTAAGAGTTATATTTGGTTTTTATTTCTCCCAAACGTCTGCAGATTTCTGCTTTCTAAATCTGTACTTTCACCCATCAGATAGTTCTTATCAGTTTTTACTTTTTAAAAATATTTGATACAGATATTACATATTCTGGGCAGAAGACATGAGTAGACATTTTCCCAAAGAAGGTATCCAGATGGACAACAGACACATGAAAAGATTCTCAACATCACTCATCATCAGGGAAATGCAAATCAAAACTACAATGAGATATGACCTCACACCTGTCAGAATGGCTAAAGTCAATAACACACACAAAAAAACAGGGCTTGACAAGGATGTGGAGAAAGGTAAACCCTCTTAACACTGTTGGTGGGAATGCAAACTGGTGCAGCCACTGTGGAAAATAGTATGGAAGTTCCTCAAAAAGTTAAAAATAGAACTACGCTATGATCCAGCAACTGCACTACTAGGTATTTACCCAAAGGATACAAAAATACTAATTCCAAGGGATATATGCACCCCAATGTTTATAACAGCATTATCTACAATAGCCAAGTTATGGAAAGAGCCCAAGTGTCCACTGACTGATGAATGGATAAAGGAGATGTGGTATGTATATGCAAGGGAATATTACTCAGCCATCAAAAAGAATGAACTCTTGCCATTGGCAGCAACATGGATAGAGCTCAAGAGTATTATGCTAAGAAAAATAAGTCAGTAGAGAAAGACAAGTATCATATGATTTCACTCATGTAAAATTTAAGAAACAAAGCAAACAACAAAGGGAAAAAAGAGAAGTCATGAAGCAGACTCTTAATTATAGAGAAAAACTGATGGTTACCAGAGGGGAGGGGTGTGGGGGGATGGGTTAAATATGTGATGGAGATTAAGGAGTACACTTGCTATGATGGGTACCAGGTGTTGTATGGAAGTGTTGAATTGCTATACTGTACACCTGAAACTAATATTACACTGTATGCTAACAGGAATTTAAATAAAAACTTTTTAAAAAACTAGCTATTAAGCAAAACAAAAAAACAAAAAACAAAAAAATCCACAAATATTGCACATTCATGAAAGAAAAAAATATGGAGAAATGTAGATAGAAAAAATAAAATAGCATCACCCATAAAAAACCACCACCAGACTCTTTACATGATGGTTTTTAATCAACTGGACATTTCAGTGAATACATACACATGCAGTAGGCACGAAATGGGATCATGTTATACATAGTTATTTGCAATCTGCTTTTTATAATTGTGGTAAAATATACATAACGCAAAATTTGCCATATTAGCCATTTTTAAATATACAATTCAGTTGTATTAGGTACATTCACAATTTCCAGTACTTTGTCATCATCCTCAACAGAAACTCTATACCTGTTAAGCAATAGTTCCCCATTCCCCTCTCTAAAGGAAATAAAAATGATGGCTTTTAAACATATGGAAATATATCAAACTCACTTATTATAAAGGAAATGCAAACTAACCAACTGTGAGATAACATTTTTCTCCTATCAGATTGGTAAAGATCAGAAAGTTTATGAATACTCTGTACTGGGAACTCAGAGGAATCAGGCAGTCTCATGCATTTCTGATGTGAGTTTTAAATTGGTACTCCCTTAGTGGAATAATTCAGAGAAAGACAAATACTGTATGATTTCACTTATATGTGGAATCCAAAAAAACAAAAAACAAAAAACAAAAAAAACTCATAGAAACCAAACAGATTGGTGGTTACCAGAGGTAGGGATTGAGATATGGGGGATATAGGTGAACATGATCAAAAGGTACAAACTTCTAGTTATAAGATAAATAAGTCCTGGGGATGTGATGTATGGCATGGCGATTATAGTTAATAATACTGTAGTGTATATTTGAAAGTTGCCAAGACAGTAGATCTTAAAAGTTCTCATCACAAGAAAAACATGTAACTATGTGAGAAGATGGATGTTAATTAGAGTTATTGTGGTGATCATTTCACAGTATATACATACACCAAATCATGTTACATACTTTAAACTTATACAGTGTTATATGTCAACAATATCCTAATAAAATGGGAAAAAGCACATTGGCACATCCTCAATGGAGGGAATTTTGAAAATAACGTATCACAAATAAAAAGGGACAAACCATTTGACTTGGAAATTCCACTCTTAAGTATTTATCCTACAAATGTAGTCACATTTGAGTGGAATAATTATTGCAGCCTTGTTTGTACTTGTAAAATTTTGGAAACAACCATCACAGAGAACTAGTTAAATCATGGTACATCTATATAATGGAACACTATACAGTTACTAAAAAGAATGTGGCAGCTCAATATGTAGTTATATGGAAAGATATCCAAGATAATTTTAACTGAAAAAAGCAAGATGCAGAGCACTGTGGTATGCTACCATTTGTGTGGGGCGAAAGGAATCAATAAATATAAAATCTTTAAAAGTACAGAGGTGATCTCTGGAAAGATACATAAGAAACTGGAATTACTCCAGGGAGGTTGCAGTACACAGGAGAAAGGGAGACTTAGCAAGTTATCTCCACGTTATTCATTGAATAATCTACCTTTCACTACTGGCCACGGTTCATGCAAGATACTGCCTTTGTTGTATATTAAATGTTTATATATCCTCAGCTCTGGTCTGGACTTTCTATTGTATTCTATGCATTTACCACTCCAATACCTCACCAGCACAATACTGTTTCAATTAGTCATTATTAAATTTTTAACACTAAAAAAATACTTGCTGTGGCAAATTTCCCTTCTTTCTTTTTTTCTCAATTTCTTTTTTTTAAATTTTATTATGTTATGTTAATCGCCATACATTACATCATTCGTTTTTGATATAGTGTTCCATGATTCATTGTTTGCGTATAACACCCAGTGCTCCATTCAATACGTGCCCTCTTTAATACCTGGTGATGGGTATCAGAAATTTCTTAACTATTCTATTATGCTTCCTTTTTTCCCGAAAGACTGAATAATCTCTTTGTTAAGAACCCTTTTCCCCAATACTACTGGGATTTGGTTGAAATGATTTAAAATTTATACATTATTTTCCCTTTATTCATTCTATAAATATTTGAGAACTTACTATGTGCCAGACACTGTCATACATGCTGGGAATAAGTGAACAAGTCAATCAGCAAGTCAAACAAGAAGATCATTGCTCTTGAGGAGCTTACATTTTAGTTTGTAGTGGTGGTGGGAAAATAGGTAATAAATAAGTAAATAGATACACAATAGGATAAGCTCAGATAAGAATGAATGCCATGACTGGGTGATAGACATTGGGGAGGGTATGTGCTATGGTGAGTGCTGTGAATTGTTGTGTAAGTGTAAGACTGTTGAATCACAGACCTGTACCTCTGAAACAAATAATACATTATATGTTAAAAAAAAAAAAAAAAGAAGAAGAAGATAGCAGGAAGGGAAGAATGAAGGGGGGGACATTGGAGGGAGAGATGAAGCATGAGAGACTATGGACTCTGAGAAACAAACTGAGGGTTCTAGAGGGGAGGAGGGTGGGGGGAATGGGTTAGCCTGGTGATGGGTATTAAAGAGGGCACGTACTGAATGCAGCACTGGGTGTTATACGCAATGAATCATGGAACACTACATCAAAACTAATGATGTATTGTATGGTGATTAATATAACATAATAATAATAATAATAAAAGAATGAATGCCATGAAAACATTTAATAGGGCAATATGGTATGAATATCTGTTTCAGCAAATGGAGACGGGTCTTTTAGAGAGGTGGCCTGGGGAATTGACACTTAGTTTAAGTGACCTGAGTGATGAGAAGGAACCTTTTGAAGATCTGGAGGATAAATATCCCAAGCTGAAGTTAAAAATCAAGAGTTCTGTTTTGTACCTTTCAAGTTTGATATGCCTAAGATTGATTCATCAGTGAGACAATGTCAAGTAGGTAGTTGGAAAAATGACTCTGGCAGTCAAGGGAGATGTCAGGGCTGGCGTCATCAATATATAAATAGTATTTGAAATTACAAAATTCAACCAAATCCCAGTAGTATTGGGGAAAAGGGTTCTTAACAAAGAGATTATTCAGTCTTTCGGAATTCATTTGGGAAGAAGAGAGGATGATTAAGGACAAACTCCTTCAGAGGTTCCAGGCAAGAGAACCCACAGAGGGAGACTGAAAAGGATCAAGCAGTAAGGTAGAAATAAAAACAGGAGAAGGTTGCAGCATAAATGTCAGGAGAGGAATATGTTTCAAGAGGAAAGGAATGGTCACATGTTTATACTATTAAGTCTTTCCATTGAGAAACATCTCTCCATTCAAGTCTACGTTTGTATCTTTTCTCTTTCTCAGTGAAGTTTTGTGGTTTTATTCACAAAAGTCCTTAACACACTCAAAAATATTTAGTTTTACTCTGACTAGAAAAAATGACTTGCTTTGGATTTGGTCTGGATTTATTTTGCAAGAAAATCCAGCTGCAACTTGATATTTACAATGTTATCACTGATAGCTTGAATATCTATGCTATACTTTTCTATTGTATGTGTATTTTGAATTGATTTTAGCTTCTTATATTTCTAGTCAAACTTCATTGTGAAAGATTTGCTCTTTGTCTTGGAATTCAGAAGATTTTTACCCATGTGAATTCTTTTAAGTGGAAAATATTTTTACGATTCTTGAAAATAATTCATGTTCATTATACAAATACAAACAGTACAGAAATGTGTAAAGTAAAAAGTGAAAGTCTCCATGATTCCCACCCTTCAAAAAGAAACTTTGTTAATTGTTTTGTGTATATCCTATATTTTTTATGCCTACATGAACTTATATATACATTTTTTCAGAATTGTAATTTTATTTTATTTTTTCCTGATTTTTATTATGCCTATATGAACTCATATATACATATTTTCTTTACAAAATGGGATTCTAGTTATATATTACATTCTGCATTCCTTCCCTTACAATATATGGTGAATATCTTTCCATGGCAGTATATAGAGTTCTAACTCATTTTTTTTTCTTTAGCCAAATAGAGATTCACTGATTGTTAACAACGTATTCCACTTACTCTATCATTTGTGCATACTCTTTCTATTTTCTCTCTATTTCTGTCCCCCCCCCCACCCCGTGCTAGTTTTGGAATAAGTTGCATTATGGCCATTTACTCCTAGAAATGATTCACTGTATGTTTCTTAAGAATAGGTATATTTTCTTATATAACAGTACACTTTCCAACTTCAGTAAATATAACATCAAAACGATATTTTTTCCTAATGGCTCAGCCATATCATGTTTGTGTTAATTGACCCAAAAATACCTACCCCTTTTACCATTTATTCTTCCACTAGAGGAGCCAGTTTCGGATCAGGTATTGCAGTTAGCTGTCATACTATTTTTGTCTTTGATGACACTGACAATTTTGAAGAATATAGTCCCCTTTTCTCTTTTTTTAATAGGTGGTTTCTCTTTTTTTCTGATATGTTTTCATAATTAGATTCAGTTTATGCATTCCTTTTTTTTTTTTTAAGATTCTATTTATTTATTTGACAGAGAGAGACAGAGTGAGAGAGGGAACATAAGCAGGGGGAGTGGGAGAGGGAGAAGCAGGCTTCCCGCGGAGCAGGGAGCCCGATGCGGGGCTTGAACCCAGGACCCTGGGATCATGACCTGAGCCGAAGGCAGCCGCTCAACGACTGAGCCACCCAGGCGCCCCCAGTTTATGCATTCCTAGCCAGAATAGTATGTAAGTGATGCTATGTCCTACTTAAGATACCATATGTGGGGGCATACAATACCCATCTGTTTTTCCTTGGTGATGTTACTTGTGATCATTTAGTCGAGGTGTTATATGATTTTCCACAGTGTAATTAGTATTTCCCTTTGAAAATAATGAGCAATGCATAGGAAGACACTTTCAAAACATGAAAATATCCCCCTCATTAAACATTTTCCCTAGATTTAGCATCCGTTGATGATTTCTGCTTGGACCAATCTTTATCATAATGATTAGAAAATCGTAATTTTCCAATTCTGTCATTTCACATTTACCAGTTGACACTCAGCATTCTAGGTAAGCAAGAGACCTCCTTCCTCTCTGATTTATTTATTGATCTAGTTGTTATCAGTGTCGATTCATGGATTCTTATTTTTCAGTGTTTTGTTGGTTTTTTTAAGATTTATTTATGAGAGAGAGAGCACATGAGCGAGCAGGGGGAAGGCGAAGAGGGAGAGGGAGGGAGAAAATCTCAAACGGACTCCCTGCTGAGCATGGAGCCTGATGCGGGGCTTGATCTCACAACCCTGAGATCATGACCTGAGCCAAAGTTAAGAGTCAGATGCTCAATGGACTGAGCCACCCAGGTGACCCTTAGTTTTCAATGTTTTATAATTAATCACTGTCCTTTTTTTTTTTCTATCCTTAATTTGTTCCAGATTTGGCTAGTGGTATCTCCTTCAAGTTGGCTCTTATGTACTTTTGACATGCTCCCATCATCTCTTTAAAGCACTTCCTTACTTTCTGGCATAACAATGTATATATAAGGCTCTGCCCCATCTCTGAAATCAGCCATTTCTCACTTTGTTTCCTTTTAGTACTATTTTCTTTTCAAAGGCTGGATATTATTCAAATGTATGAATATAGCATAATTTATTTAAACTTTTCCCTGTGATTGGACAATTTAGGTTGCCTCTAATTGTCTCATTATTATAAATGCAGCTGGGTGCTCTATGTATACCTAAAGTGGATTGTAGTTTGTAGAACAAATGTGTGCTACAAAACCAGTCTTTGTAGATTCAAATACCTTTAAGGGGGACTATTTGCATGAGTTAATATACATGGGGACTTCAAGTTTTCTTTTGTTGCCTGATGAAAGTTTTTTTTTATTGTTGTTGACTAGGGTAGAGGGAAGCAGAAAATAAAGATAATGGATAGGTGAATACATTTGGAAAATGCTGTACATCATTACATAGCCAAATTGAAATTTTGTTGCCCCACGTTTTAACATCAAAAAAGAAAAAGAGAAGAAATTATAAATCAAACAGATTTTATATTTGATTAGGAAAGGTCACTTCATGTAGAGTGAGCAGGAAGGTGGAAGGATCATAAAGACACTTTTTATTTGTAGTTTCCAATACAGGCATATTATCATCACGTTTAAATTATGGCATAATAACTCATAATTTGAAAGCCATGGAACCTGTTTATTTGTGAAGTTGCATGCCTAGTTTTGAAATCACCTGATCCTTTGAGGTTTGGAATCTTTATTGAGTTCAGTGACCTATTTTCTCCTTGATCCTTTCTCCAGTAAACACTAGCACTATGAGCAGGAGCTGATAACTTTAAAACCAGTTAATAAGGGGGAACTATCCCATAAGCACGTGGATGAAAGTGGGTGAGTGTGTGAACTTGATCACTTATTTATTTATTTATTTATTATTTTTTATTTTTTTAGATTTTATTTATTTGAGAGAGAGAGAGACAGAGATAGTGAGAGAGAGAGCACAAGTGGGGAGGAGAGGGAGAAGCAGGCTCCCCACAGAGCAGGGAGCCCGATGTGGGACTCGATCCCAAGAGCCTGGGATCATGACCTGAGCCGAAGGCAAACGCTTAACCGACTGAGCCACCCAGGCGCCCTGATCACATGATTTAAACAGTTGCTGGCAATTTATGGTTATGTAAAGTGAATTGCAGGTTTGTGAATAGGGCTGAGATAAAACAAATTACCTCCTTTGTATATAATTTACGTAAGGAATTGTGGAAGGGGGTGGAAATAGATAGGCTGTTACGTGGAATATCTGCTAATCCCTCCTGATAGCTTTTAATGACTACCAGTAAAGATGCCTGGAAATAAGAAGTGGTCTTCCCCAATACCTGGAAGGCTTCAAGCAAAATGCCCTCATAGTTCAGAAGTGGGGAAAAACTAATGAAATTTCCTTTCCCCCGATTCTCATGTGGGAAGTATATGTTTGCTTATCCATTCAGAATGAATTATTCATGTACTGGGATCTTGTTTATAAAATGATCCAGTCTTTCCTCTTTTTTATATAGAGTGCACGTTGAAGGAGAGAAATGGTTCAATTAAATCAAAGTCATTATTTCTTAACTCTATGCCTTCAAATTCTTGTCTTCTATGAACCATACTCTTGGAAGGAACTGAAACCATCCCCTAGATCATACTGTAGGATAAGCAATTATATTCAGGGCTCACTCCCTCCATGTACAATAAAGGAGATATTTTAGTCTCTATGCCTTGGTTATTTGATGAGTTTCCCCAAATCTGAAGGTGACAAAATGGACTCTGGAAAAAACCTACCTGGATTTGAGTCCTGCCTCTGCCATTCACTAGCTTTACGACCTTAGCCTTTCTGTGATATTGTCTCCTCATCTATGAAATAGGAATGAGGATTTACAGTATGGACAAGATGGCATAGACTTGTCTCTCCCTGATCCTCCCCACTAAGTACCACTTTAAATCCAGGAAATAATGCAAAAAGATAATTCTAAATAATGGTAAGAGGAAGAGGAATTGGTTTGGGACCTAAGGACTAGAGAAACAACATAGGGACGGTATGTACAGCCATCCAACAGAAGACGGTGACCCAAGTGCAGAATTTCCTGACTTTCACCCTAGCGACAGAGGCAGTCCAGGTAGGCTTATTTATTCTCTGATTAAACAGAAGTCCCACCAACAAGACCGGGCAAGCCCGAAGCCAAAGCAATGAGGATTAACTGATTGACAGTCCTGCTGACAATAGGCAGTCAGGTGAAGTGTTCTCCTCCTGAGATTGGGCCTGAGATTCTACTCTACCACTGAGAAATACTGGAGTGGCAGGCACCTGCAAGAGGGGCCCCACCACTAAAAATGGTCTGGCTTGGGAAGCCTTTTTGTCCTTACAGACCAGAGACTTCCTTTTACTGCCCAGACGCACCTGGACAGATGGATGGCACCAGCAAGAGGGACCATACCACAAAATGTGTTCAGGTCTGTAGTCCTTTGATCTCCTGGGCCTGAGACTCCCCTCTCCCTCAGGGGGGGAAAACTTACTGGATGAACTCATTATAGAGTGGAAATGACAGAAAATGGAATTAGTGAACTTGCAGATAGACCAATAGAAACCACCTAACCTGAACAACAGAGAGTTGTTGTTCAGTTGACCGGGTGGCTCAGTCAGTTACGCGACAGCCTTTGGCTCAGGTCCTGATCCCAGGGTCCTGGGATTGAGTCTCGCATTGGGCTCCCTGCTCAGTGGGGAGCCTCCTTCTCCCTCTCCCTCTGCCCCTCCTCCCTGCTTGTTCTCTCTCTCTCTCTCAAATAAATAAAATAAAATCTAAAAAAAAAAGAACAGAGCCTCAGGAACCTGTGGGGCAAAAACAACATATCCAACACTCTTATCATCAGAGTCCCAGAAGGAGAAGAGAAGGAAGTGAGGCTGAGAGTGTATTTGAAAAACTAATGGCTTAAAACTCCCCCAGTTTGGCCAAGGACATAGAACTATAGATTCAAGAAGCTGAATGAACCCCAACCAGGATAAACCTAAATAAATCCATGTCAAAATACATGATAAGTAAACTTCCAAAAACTAAAATGGAGATAATAAACATTGGGTCATTATGAAGATTAATTAGTGTAATTCATGGAAATTGCCTAGGGCATAGCAAAGGGTCAAATTATGTAAACTATCATTTTTTTGATGTGAACTATCATTATAAGCTCTTTATTGTCTCGATTGACATTCAGATACATTCCTTAAATCTTTAAGAAGGGTATACATATCAATAGGCCTAGAAGCAGAGGTTTCTTTCCACATCTAGCTTTCATAAGTTTCAGAATCTGGGTGTCTAATTTCTGTTTGTGGGAGGAAGGGCAGGGCAGGAAGAAAGCAAGGTAAACAACCTGCAGTCCTAGTCAGTGTCCTAGTAGGCAAGAGATGGCATGCCTAAATGGTGTAATTGAGGAAAATTTATTAAAGGTGCTGTTAGCAGAGGTGTGGGCAGGGTTGGGAAAATCCAACAAAGGATGGTACAAGATCCTAGAACTAGAAACAGTGGGGACCCTATAGGCCCAGAGGGGCAAGAGGACTGCACTGTGACCAGAGTACATAAAAAGCTGTTTGAAAAGGCTGCCTGATGGAAGGTATGGACTTTGTTCGATTGACTTAGACAAGCCTTGGTGATCTAGAAGAGAAGGAACTTGGGAAATAAATATTCTGATCTCAGTATGATGCCCTTCAAACATCTGCTAGTATCTCCCATTGGCCAAACCTACTGGGAAGCCAGAGGGCAAGGTTACCTGTTGATGCAGCCCAGAAAGCCCAGTTTCCCAGGCCATAGAGCAGGATGGAAAAGGGTGGGAATGGATCTGGGGGAACAATAGAAAATAGCTACCTCAGGATTTTTGAGTCTATCAATCATTCCTGCCCTAATTAACATCAATTATTTTATTCAGTTAGCAGAATTATTTCCTTTTTGGCTAGTCAGCTGAGAGAACAAGATCTTGAGGAGGGGGAAGAGTGAGAAGGAGATTATTTTTAGTATAAATCACTCTCAAGGAGGACATCCTGGGTTGCTTTGAACTTACAGAGACAATGGGATAATACAATGGCCATGGATAGTGGTGAAGAGAGTCTAACTGGAAGTGCCAGTGGGGATCAGAAAAGATGAGAAGGATCAAAACCAATTTGGCATAATCTGCAATTTTGCCAATAGCCCTAGTAGACATCCAAACCTCCCTGCCTCATTTCCTCTGACACATTAACTGATACACCATACAAAATGAATATGGATAGCTGCCTGAATCTTGGCTCAAAGATTTCAAAGCTTAATGGCAAATGTTGGAGCCTTTCAAATTGTGAAAAGATAGGTTTACATCTGCCAAAGCAACTAAAGAGAATAGATTTACAATCAATGGTTTTAAAGCAGGAATTTCCTCTATACACATATTATCAGAGCTCAGATTTCATTTAATATACCTAAATGGGCTTGCTTGAACACTGATAGCTATCTTAAAACCAAGTGATTAGAACCTTATTGTGGCTATTCAAAAGACAATTTCTCATATGGATGCAAATCATCATTACGTGATTCTGAAGCTACATTTATAACTGCCATTAACAAAAGAGGCACATGATTGACTGCAGTATGTCCTGTAGTAGTCTTGCAATCTAATATTTTAATACAGAAACTAGAGGTCTTGAAGCACATGAAAGAGGTATTTGCAATTCGAGGCAGCTTATGAGTTTTTGAGTATCTCTCTTCTAATAGCAAATAAAAAGACACAAATTTCTAGTTACTGATTTAAAAACCCCCTAAATTCTAAAAAAATTGGCTTTCCCCAAGTCTCAGGTCTCCTATCCTGGGAATAATTCCCTTTGGCTCTGTGTGGTTTTAAGAGCAAAGAAAACTTAATTCCACTGTCTAAACATTGATTCTGACTGGCTTATTAATGTTTTACTGAAAATTATAGCTAAGTCCACATTGTTAGGTTCATAATTTTAAATAAGAAATAACTCTCCTGTGTTCACTCCCTTTTTTGGAGGTGAAAGGGAATGTTTCCCCCCATGTTTTGTTTTATATTTTATAGTGACAAAAAAAAGACAAAAAGAGACAAAAAAGAGACATCAAATGTTTTATGGATAATCAAATGAAAACAACATATCTCTAATGAACAAAAGCTGAAAAGCAGAATGATATATGGAAATTTTAACTCCATTTCTCAGAATAAATTTCAAGATGAGAAGCAAAATGCATACATATTTCCCAGTGTTGTCCTTTACTGTTTACAAACATAGCTCTCCAATTGGAGATAGACTTTTTTATTACTGAAATCTTAAAATCTTTATCAGTGGCATACACGATGAAAAAGTCACTGTTGCAGCTACTTTAGAAAGCAGTCTGAATATTTCTTAGTAGGTATTTACCTAAGGGAAAGGGAAACATGTTTATACCAAAACCTGTATACAACTATTATATATGTATTATTTATATGTATAGCAGCTCTACTCATAACTGCCCAAACTGAAAGCAACCCAAATATCCATCAAATAGTGAACGGAGAAACAAACTCTTGATTGATCCATGCAGACAATGGAATACAAATTCAATAATAACAGGAACAAACTATTGACATGTGCAACAACATGGATGAATCTCAAATTTGTGATGCTGAGTGAATGAAACCAGACTCAAAATGCTACAGTCCAATTCCACTGATAGGACATTTTGGAAAATGAAAAATTGTAAGAACAACAAGTCAAACCAGTGGCTGAGGGAGAGGGGAAGGTTTCACTAAAAAGGGAATATTTTTTATTATGATTGTAGTCCCACAGCCACATACATTTGTCAAAATTCATAGAATAGTACACCAAAAAGGTAAATTTCACTGTATCTCAATAAATCTCCCTTTAATAAAACACATTGCAAGATACTAAATTAACCACTAGAGTGAACAATTATTCCAGGATGATTAACCATTTGGTGAAATTTCTAGGTCCTTTTGCTTCTCTTCTTGTCCACATTTTGGTTGGTTACTGGAGAATTCACGCTTCTGCCAAAGAGTGATGGAGGCTAAATGAGAATGAGGTAAAACCTTAAATCAGTTGATACTTATTAATTATGGAAAGTATAGAGGTAAATATAGGAAAACCAAGGTCTAAAATTAGATTCTGGGGGCATGCTACGGGTTTCAATGATCTATCCCCAGTGGTTCTGAAACAGGAGAGCCCAAAAAGTTTTTTTTTCATGTGAAAATTATATCCGTTAATATCTACTCTATTGGAAATTAAAACTGAGAAAGATTAAAATATTTATTTCTTAATTCATTTAAAATGAACAATATACAAGCCCATTATATGTTCACATAATAATATATATTTGTAGGGGCACCTGGGTGCCTTAGTCGGTTAAGCATCTGACTCTTGATTTCGGCTCAGGTTATTATCTCAGGGTTGTGAGATTGAGCCCCGTGTTGGCTCCATGCTCAACAGGGAGTCTGCTGGAGAGTCTCTCTCTCCTTCTCCCTCTGCCCCTCCCCCCGCCTCTCCCTCCCTCTCTCTCTCTCACCCTCTCTAAAAAAAATAATAATAAAATAATATGTATTTGTAAAAAATAGCTGTGTTTTCAAAAACTATAAAAATAATAGTTTAAAGTGAGAAAAGTGACATTATTTCACATTTTTGCAAATCTCTTTAATATCTGGCTTAATAGAAGACAGCTGGATTCTTATATCCACATCCAAGCTGTTGTGATACCCCTCTCCACTGTAAACTTCTAAGAGGATGAGTGTAAAAAAGACAAATAACATTTTAGTATTATTGTGAAAATAAGTTTGATCTCGTGGGCCCCTTGAAAAAGTATCAAAGACACACAAGAATCCCCAGACCACACTGAGAACAGCAATTTTATATTATTGGTATAGGGGGAAAGACACAAAATTTGTGAAATACCTACCATGAGCCAGGCACTGTGCTTAGTACTTTGCACACGTTATTTATTATTATCCTCATTTTATAGGCGAGGAGACAGGGTTCAGGGCCATTAAGAGGTTCAGATCACACAGGTAGTTAAATGGCAGCGTTAGGATTGAAATCTAGGCCTTTCTGCCTCTAAAGCAAGGGCTTTCATCACTTTATCCCAAACCCATTTTTTACTGATAATTTAAGTGTGGCCATAGAACCTACTTCCATCCAGTGGTTGAAAGAAATAGGATTTTGTATTACTGGGGCAACTAGAGATTTTATATAATTACTGTTTTATTTCTTGTATTTAAATTTTATTCCTGATAAAATTGAAAGGGATTAATGACTCTGAAGAAAAGCATGCATTAATGCTAGTAGGAAGTGCATTCCAAACTCTCCTTTCAAACTTCTTCCTTTCCCTGTCCTTTCAAATCCAGAACACTAGTACCCTCCAACTACCTTTTCATCCCTCAGAGTCTCTTGCAGGAAGGGATCAATAAAACTAATTCTCACTTAGGTGGTAGGGATTTAAAGATACTTCTCTGAGGAGTATTTTTACTACCTGAGGGTGGAGAATAGCTCTTATTCATCTTTGTAACCCCAGCGACCTGTACACTGTCTGGAACAGTCAGCATTCAATAAATATTTGTTGCCTTTATAGACTAATGGAAAGTAAAAAGCCAAAAAGGGAGTTCTTACAACCAAAGAAAAGAGTGGAATTTTAGTCATCCGTGGAGGAAATATATTTATTGTACCCAACAAATCACAGCATCTAGAAAACCACATATCTAACTACATGGAAAATCATTTGTTTTCACATAAATTCCCTTTGCATTCAATTTTGATTTGATTGTTCTAGAAACTCAAGAAGGTAATTAAAAATCAGCTGTTAATTACCAACATTAAAGCTAATCTTTTTTGTCACATTATTATTAATTATTATTATTATTATTATTATTATGCTGTTGGTTTTCCTCATTGGTGTTGGAGGTTTGGAGCGAGAGTATAACTTTCAACTAATGGTGATGTTTTTAATTGCTTCTCTCATCAATGGTTTGTCTTTATTGTAGCTTCTGTAGTAATCAAAAGAAAGCTCCTAGTCATCTTTTCCATTTGTCCCATTTGGAAGTTTGATCTAATCTAAGAAGAAAGAGGCCTAGTCATTGTGGAGAGGATCAGAATCGGCATGGCACATAATATGTGTGTTCTACTATAAACTAGTCTCTGCCTGATATCAATATCAGTTTTGTCTCTAGCTAAATTATGTTTATATTGCATGCCATGTTTTAAACCTGCAGAGGAATAATGCAATGATAATTCTGTGCAGTGATTAAGGAAATATGTTTTTAATTTAAAATTTGAAAATAACCATGTTAAAAGTAATAACTTCCAGCCAGAACTCATCCTAAAAATGCTGATGGAGATTGGTTCATAATTCAGGCAATATTATTAAATCTTTGTTGTATTGTTTGCAATTCTTTCTAACACCCTCCTTCACAATTTTAAGCCCAATACTGGGTTGTCCATCTATGAAAACTGATTGATAGACAAGGTTATTAAGTTTTGTCTTGTTGGTGTGGCTGCTCTCTTAGGATAATGAAAAAAATATTAATTTCCTATCAACCTCTAGGATAGATAACTGTTGTTATAAAATTCAAGGGACAACTTGGCCTACCCATGTGCTTGTCAGTAAAGGATCAGTCTCAGAGGAATTCAGGTATTAATTATACAAGTTTCTTAGATATTTGGAATCCATTACCACTGGCAGCCACTTTCTACGCATACTGATGTTTTATTTCCACTCTGGGCCTTGGATCTCTTATTAAGATGGGCAAAAGTAGTCATCATGTATGTGCTAAAATCACCCTGGGCAAGGTGGATTCTAGATCATAGATAATATTTAAATGTGTCCAGGCCTTTCTTTTTCATCACTGTAGTATGTAATTCTGAATTGCTGAGTTAATTGGATTCAGATAAGTAATTGTAGGTTGAAGTAATAGCACGCTGTGGATCTTGCTAAGAGTATTTCTCAAACAGCACAAATGACTGATAGTTTATGGTCACTCCTAACCACTAATTTTCTCCCTAAAAGCCCACCTTGGACTATAGGGGTATGTAAAACATTTGTTCTTTACTCTTGATGTTTCCTATCATGTAGAGAGATGGCTGTCACTGTGATGTACTTGGCCTCTCTCCATCTTTTACTACTCCTCTCCATGAGAGGTGGAGTGACACAGTTTATGGGTTTGGGAGCAACAATTGGATTTGATTAGCTTCCCCTCTTCTTTTTGAAAGTGAGCTATATCCTCTTTTATTCTACATTTGCTCTTATAAAGGGACTCTCCACACACCCCTCCACACACCCCAGTTCATGAGTGGCCTGATCGCATACAGCATTGCCTGTGTCTGGGTGGATGTCTTTGTTAATTATGGAATTCAGTATCGGGGAAACCCTCTTGACCAATATCATAAGCTACATCTTACAGCCTATCTCTTATCAGTAATAAAAACTCAGTGTTTTTTCTTATTTCACAATAGATACAGATTTCAGGCCAGGAAAGGGTGACCTTTTTAAGATGCCAACACTAATCTGTCATCTACCTACAAAACCATTCTTTCCAGTGCTAACTATTCTTCCATTTACCTGTCCATTCATCTGTTCCATTATTGTTCTACCTGCCTTCCCACCAAACCATATTCCATCTGGAACAATTGAAGTTATCACTTCACCACTACCCATAAACATACTGGTAAGTGGTGTAACCTAGGATCTTAGCTGGAAAGAACTCAACATCCTAGCAACTGAATAAAAAATCAATCACGATTTTCAGGCAGAGTTTTCTCTTTGGCATTGTGAATTTAAAATTGTCCGGGTCACCAAACAAGGGAATAGGTAGTGAGGGAGAAGAAGTGATTCCTTTCATGAGCACTAAAATTATTTGAGACTTTAAAACAAAAAAATTAATCTCATAAAATCTCCAGTTACTTCTACTGTGAAGTAACTGGACTACTCCTCCTCACTTCCAACATATTTTTTAAAATTGTATTTCCTTCATTGAATGTTATCTCCAATGGACATTGGAATCTTATTGTACTCTAAGTAGGTTTAGGAATATGAAGAGAGGGTGGGTGGAAGCACATGGTGTGATTTCCTTCATGACTCCCTCCTCTGGATGACTCTTGGGTTCATGCCATCCTGAAGAATGCCATCATAGAGGGGCACATGCTTGCAAATTGCCCAGGCCAGTGGATATGACCTGTGTCATCACCATGCCAACATGACTTTCAGGGATGGCAGAAAGTAGGTATTCAGTGACATCTTTAGATCTGAAAATTCAGATACAACCAGCATTCATTCTATTCCTACTTTATGTGTGACTGTACTTAGTTCGGTGGGGAATATGAAGATGTAGCCCACCTAGGAACAGTGTATTCAGTTGCACAGCCCTGAAATTCTCTTAATGCTATCCCAGAGTTCAGAGTATCAGGGATGCCAAGAATACCAGACACTTACAACACATAGAGAGGGCCCCCAGAGCCTAGGACTTTGGCTCTGGGTCATATAGCATGAGGTATACACTTTAAGGATTGGGTTTTGAACATGAAACCTTAGAGTTGGAAGAATCTTAGAGATTAGCTAGACTAGCTCCCAACTCCATGTAGACATCTCCACTATAATACCCCTTACAGTAAGTCATGCAGTCTCAACTTCAAGATCTCCACTATCCTCAGTAATTCCTGCCTCAACAAGGCAGCTTGTTATTTGCTGATAGAACTTTTGTATAAAATTGCATGTACTTGTGTATTTATGTGTGTAATTTAATTGTTTATTTAAAAAAAAACATTTTTTTTCCTACAAAGTACTGAGCAGAAGCTCATATTACCAGGGCAACAGAAAATGTGGCATATTATTGTTGTTGAACGAGTTGGTTACCAGTGGTGCCCATAAAAGATGGGGATTCATGTAGAATCTCAACCCTAAATGAGAGGAGAAAATCCTTTAGATTTCTCTAGTAACTTGCAGGGAGTATACTTCTCTCTAGAGTTAAACACTGGCTGCACTACCGAAAGCCATCTAGCTGCCATGCTTGTGGAGTAGGCAAAAGTTGTACAGAACATCTCTCTGGAGTTCATATAGTCAGGGAGAGTGAAAAGCATCCACAACAATTAAAGCAATATTAATAAGAGAAAACAGAGGAGTTTTAGATTCTAATAACATAGAAAGAACTCAAAGCTTAGGCAAGATTGCCAGCTTTTCTAATTTTAGCAACTATGGATTTGTATCCACGGCCCCTAAAACAATGGCCTGCTCAAGATGAATTTTAGTTGAATGTGTCACAGATGAGGAAAAGGAGAAATAAACCATCCTGACCCAGTGAGGTATATAACATGTGCAATAGGTGTAAAGCCTTTTACCCCGAGCATGAGGCTTGGTTTTTTTAAATTAGCATATAATGTATTATTTGTTTCAGGGATACAGGTCTGTGATTCATCACTCTTATACTCAGTGCTCATTACAACACATACTCTCTCCAATGTCTATCACTCCGTTACCCCATCCTCCCACCCCCCTCGCCTCCAGCAACCCTCAGTTTGTCTCCTAAGATTAAGAGTCTCTTATGGTTTGTCTCCCTCTCTGGTTTCATCTTGTTTCATTTTTCCCTCCCTTCCCCTATGATCCTCTGTCTTGTTTCTCAAATTCCTCATATCAGTGAGATCATATGGTACTTGTCTTTCTCTGATTGACTTATTTCGCTTAGCATAATACCCTCTAGTTCCATCCATGTCGTTGCAAATGGCAAGATTTCATTTTTTAAAAGCAGCAGCAGCATCTGAGGATCCATAGGACAAAGATGCCATGGCTAAAGGTATCAAAGATAGAGTCATGGGGGGCAGTGGGAGAAGGGTTCACAAAAAAAGGAAGAGGAGGAGAGGAATCACTGTACCACTGTAAATAGATACAGACATAAATATGTGTGAAACATAATAGATATGTGACTCTAATCACAATGGAGTGAACCAGACCGTCTTGAAAAGCATAAATTATAAGAAGGATTCCTGAGCACGATTAGAAGCAAGGGTGTGTGCTACAAACCCTCAAGGTCTTGGTCACTAGGATTTTTCATTGAAAGGACAGAGGCAGTTGAGTGTAAATCAAATATGGGCAACCCTAATCTGGGATGTGCCATAGAGCCTGCAGAAACTTACCAAAGCTATTGATTATTACCTATTCCTGGTGATTCTTTGACACCATCAGAAGATCATGGAGATATCTTTAAAGATTGTGGAATTTGAGGTAGTGAATTGAAGGGCCCGGGAATCTAGGAACACAGGTTCTTTTTGGTTTGGTTTTCTATTTCTTCTTTTCAAAGGTTGGGCCTTTGGAAGAAGGTAAACAGGATCTGGGAGACAGCTGCCTCGTGATGTAGATTGTGTCAAATAACAGAAAAATGCCCAGATACACTTCAAAGTCTAGTTATAATGGAGGATAGCAGGTATGACAGGAAAGGGAAAACAAAGTTTAGGAGTTACCTGGTGATTAACATGAGAAAGCTAATGCCCAGACACAGTATGTGTAATAAAGTGAAATTTGTAATAGAACAAATAACACTAAACATGAACTCATTAGTATCATTGAGACAGGGATGGAACAGAACTTCTGGCTAGAAATTGGAGTGGAAGGCTAACAGGAAAGCCTACTGCAAGATGCCTGGGAGCAGAGTTACATCAATACTATGTACGCCTGTCTGAAAATTTGTGAATTGTGCTGTCAAAAGGGAGAGCTTGCTGGAATTCTCTGGTCAGTTCCACCAACCGTGTTTTCCCCCTCATTCTGTTTTGTTTTTTTTTTAATTTTTATTTTAATTCCAGTTAGTTAACATTCCACCAGTCATTCTTAAAATACATATAGACCTGTGTTTGAGGAGAGTCATCGGGATGAAGGGACTAAAAAAAAATGTCTTATGAGGATCAGAGGAAGGAACTAGAAATGTGGGAATAACAAAAGGACAACAGGCTTTGGACTTGGAAGTTGAATCTCAGCTCTGCCACTTACTGGCTGTGTGACTTGGGCACTGAGCCTCATTCATTCAAATCAATGAATGTTTACTGAACTCCCGCCATATGTCAGGCACTGGGCTGAGCGCTGGGTCTATGATGGTGATGTAAACAAGCCTAGTCCTTGCCCTTAGGGAGTCTTAGTTTCTTTACCAGTAAAATGGGGTTAATAATAGCACCTACCTGATAAAAATCACTGTGAGGATGAAATGAGATGGTACACGACGCACGTGGGAAGTTTGGCTTGGCACACAGTGCTGGGGCTTAGTAGGTGTGTAATAAATGGCAACTCTGTGTACATGTAAGGATGCATGAATGTTTAACTTCTCTTCAAGTATTCGAATGAATGTCCTAAAGAAGATGGGATGAGCTTTTCTGTATGTTAGAACTAGGAGCTAATGGGTAGAAGCCTTGGAAAGGGGCGATTTACTGCTTAGTAATGGAAGATGTTTCTAATAGAACTGACCAAAGATGGAATGAGTTGCTTCAGCAGCTTCAGCAGCTTCAGCAGCTTCAGAGCTCTCCAGGGTGGGAAGGAATAAAAGCAGAGTAAATAACATCCCGACAAAATGTGCCCTGTCTTAATTCTTGGTTGTGTGGTTCCAGTGTTTTGTTCAAGTTCCTTTGCTTGTGCAAGCTACATAGCGCGATCTGATGCAGACCAGGCAGTGGACTTCTTTTCTGTTTTTTCTGCTCCAGATGTGGCCTTCTGAAGTTTGCTTTTTAGACTGAAATATAGGGCCGGGGATAGGATGAGCTAAGAGAGGCAGTCGGGGTGCAAATTTAAGGAGACACTCATTCTCAGGGTCATGGGAGTGCATGGGTGGCAATGGCATGACCCTGAGAGTGAACGCCATCTTGCATTTTGTGCCTTTGGCATTCCTTTAGTCTCACCCTAGTCCTGGCCCTGTTGAGATATGAAGACAGTAAAGAGTGGGTTTGCTTTGCGAGTTCTTTCAAACAACAGTGACATCAACCTTCTCAGTTTCAGGCATCTTGCCTGCCAGTTACGTTCCTCCCCAAAGCTTATTTGCCCAGGGGATTGATGAGCTAGGGGCACCTCTCATTCCTGGGTGCCTCCAGCTTGTTCATCTGCTGCTCAGGTGCCAGTGCTGACAGGACATGGAGCATTTTGCACCTGGCGAAAACTTGCAGTACTGAGGAAGTCTCCAGGGGAACACTCCCTGAAATAAATAACTTTTAAAAAGACATGTTTATGGCTTTTCTCTCACCCCATAAGTATGTGCCCATTTGTCTCTGTCACTAGAGATGCTGCTAATCTAGGGTTTCACAGTTTTCATCTCCTCATCCATCTCTAAGAATCTCTTCTTCCCCACCCCTTTCGCTGAACCTGCAGCTGGAGATGCACTATTGAAGTCTTTGGTTCCCTCGCCTAGCTGCCGGGGATCTGGGATAGGGGCTCTCAGGCTCTGAAAGAGCCTGACCCAGAACACCTTTACTAGCACTCAAGGAAACTAGGGAGCTAGGTTGAGGAAACTCCCCAGGAAGGTAGTCCTAAGGACAGAGGTATTGGGGCAAAGCAGCTGGAAAACCCTATTACCTGTAACTTGGCAGACCTCTTTATCTCTGGTGCACAAGGCCGGGAAAGGTTGTCACCCACAGAGCCTAGAATGCTCGGCATGTGGAAGCCTGTTCCATCCCGGGAACCAAGTCTTGGAGTGACTTGGTTGCCCTATTTAGACTACTCTGCACTTCCTTATTTTCCCTGTTGCTGTTTGGACGATTGTGGGGATTCCAGAGAAGAATATAGAGAGGGCCTGGGTTGGCATGCAGAGAGGGAGGTAGGTACTCATCTCACCTCCGCCCATCCCTACTTCCTTCATGACCAACTGTTGTTGGCCGGTCTAGTCGGATCAGGACTACCAGCCCTTTTTGAGGTAAATGGTGAAGAGGATTTGGGTGGTCAGGCTATAGGACAATGAAATTGTCCTATAATTAGGATGAAAATTAATTTTTCTACAATGAAATTAATACTGTAGGTCAAAGAGAGGACAAAAAGACGCCCCCTACTTTCCACCTTCTGAGGGAGGGTGTCATGGTGTCAAGAATGAGAAAGGATTTTACCCAGAGGTGGATGAGTATTGAGCGCTCTGGAGTACATCCCGGCTCACTTTTTCATTTTCAGGAAGAGCACTTAGTAGATAAAATGCAGTCCACCCCAGCTCTTGACAGCTTGTCCCAAGGCCTTAAGCAGAGGGGACTGTGAGCCTACAGAGCCAGATTACCCTTTAGGAGCCTCAGGAAAAGTTGGAAATAGTAGCAAGGTGAGTATCTGCCCCACCTCAGGCCAGGAACAGAAAGAGTAGTTTCAGCTCGCTGCCTCTGTGTCGACCCCAAGGATATGGCACATTTCGAGCAGCTCCACGGCTGGGCCCTGACACACCCACAAGCCGCCCGTGGCTTCTGCTGTGAGGCCAGGGCAGGGGCGGAGCGTCATCTGGCTACTTCAGAGGACTGGGTGCTCGGGAAGAATTTGGAGGGAAGGTTGCAGGGGGGTTGTGGGAGAAACATGAAGAGAAAACAGATCAGTCAGCGAGGTACTGCCTAAGCAATTGCTGTAATGTTGGGAGATGAAAGTGGAGTATATAAGGTCACAGGCAACTAGGCCACGGGTTTTCAGTCTGCTCAAAGTAGCAGAGTGATTGCAGACTCTCTCAAGCCCAAGAAGAGGTGGGGCAGTGTTTGTGTGCTGTATTTATGTGCACAATTGATCTCGGACAAAATGGTGAGGGAGGCACAATTTCTCTTTGGTCTACCTATATTTTAACCAAGCCAAACAAATGTGAGTAAAATGTGTATGTGTGTGTGTGTGTGTGTGTGTGTGTGTGTGTGTAAAATTCCTAGAGGCACATAGGATTTAGCAAGGAGACCAGCGCTGAATGCCCTTCACTGCTGCCTTCCCAAACCTCTCCTTCTGCAGCCCTTGTTCCTTACCTCTCCTATAGGGTTTCCCGCTTTCCCTGCCCCCTTCCCGATTCCCCACTTCCCTCTGCTTCAGGTCCTCAGCGCTTTTCCCTCTCAGCTTCTTTCTCCCTGCTGCTCTCCCTTCTTGTGTCATGTTCTCCACACTCCACTTCTCTGGACCCCTCTCTCCCACTCTCCTCCCTTCCCTCTTAATCCCCCTCCTGTTTTTCTTCCTTCTGATCCATCTGCTCAGACCTCCCAGATTTCTCCCCTCCGGGGCCTCAGTGTTGATGTTCTGCTCTCTCTCTTCCTTCCTTCTAGGACAAGGCAGAAAAGGCTAAAAACCTTAAATCTTTACATACACTGAAACTGCTCTAATTCATCCCAATTGTCAAGGGGAGGTTATGGGTGGGAGAAAGGGCGGAGTTAAGGTCAGTCTGAATTAATGAAAAATTGAAGTAATAGAACATTTGGAAAGAAATATAATTGTATTACTTTCAAGTACATCCAGTAATACTGCTAACTAGAACAGAATCTAAGAGTCATATAAGTGCTCTAACAAAGAGATAAGAATCATGTATAATTAGCATTATTATGCAGCTGTTAACAGGCCCTCACTCTTAAATAGGCTAGTTCCCTTATTTATATGCTAAATCTATAAGGAGACCTCTTTTCTTAGCTACAGGTAAAATCCTATTACAAAAGTTCTTTATAGCCCTGATTCCCATGTCACTGCAGATGGTCCATTATACCAGTGCTTTGTTGGTCTGGTTACCAAAAATTGCTAACGATAATGTACAATAAATGCTTTTTCTGGTCCTTATCTATTTAATAGTTATTCCCTTATAAAGATTGTGAGTTCTTTCCATTGCAGGTGCTCAACAGGAGAGGGAAGTGGAGATGAGTTATTTTGCAGCCGAGCCATGTAGATGTGCGTATTTGTGTGTCTGTGCACACATCCCTGGCTGTCTTTTAGTGAGCACTTACACAAGGGAGGAGGACTTAAGAGGATTGTAGGTATAGTAGCCTACATAAGGGAGTCTGGCTGTGCGTCTGTGTGGATAAAGGCACAGTAATACCTGGATGTGTGTTTAGGCCAGTAAGTATATAGGTGTCAGGATGTGCGTATCTGAGATCCGAGTCTTTTATGGATACGGGCATATTCTATGTATGAGCAAACCTGTATAAACAATTGTGTAAAGGATAGAGAGTCTGTGAAAACTGCAGTTTGACTCTGTTGAGTGTAGAGCTGTGTGTGATTTGTATGTGTGTATGTGAGAAGAAGAAAGAATACGTGCTCTATACATTAGTAATTCTCAAACCGGGGTTGTGAGATCTTTTTTCAGCCCCACTCCTCTCCTAATACAGATCTTTGAGTTCTCTCTCACCATGTTTTCCTTTTGTTTTGTCTCTCCCTTCTCTTTCCTTACCTCCACCTCCTCCTTCTTTATTTTCTCTCTGATTTCAAAGCAAAATCTCAATCCTCAGCCAGTTATATCTTAATCCCGTCTTTTCTTCTCCATCCATAGCCTTCTCAGTTTTTCTTTACGGGAATATTCACTCATGATTAAGTCAAAACACCTTTGGGAAATGTGCCCAGCAGCCTACTAGGTGCTAAGGAAGAGTCAGTGAGGGAAACCTGAGGAAAAAGCCTTGTGAAGGTGACAATAAGGAAGAGAGTAGCAATTTTAGGATATATAATTCCTCAGGTAGTTCTCAAACTGTCTCCCTGGTGCCCCTGTGAACACCCCAACACCACAGTGACCTGGCTTCCTTACTCCAGTGATCCTTCTCACTGCTCCCTCAGCCCCCTCAGGGAAGGCCAAGTCTTTAGGATTTGTTACCACTCATAGCTCTTCTACTTCCATGATTTTCCCAAACTCTGAATTTTGGTCTCCCTTACTATACCCTCATATTCATTCAGTTACTCATTCATCCACACAACAAATATTTAGTGATGGATATTCATGTGTCAGATACTGTTTGTTCCTGACGTGAGGGATAGATCAGTGAACAAAAGGGACAAAAATTTCTGCCCATGAGCTCATATTCTAATGTGGGGAGACAGATAACCAGCAGGAAACATAAAGAGCGTGTAAATGATATACTATGTTAGAAGGTGATGAAGTAGAACACAGTAATAGAGATTGGGAGTATATGCAGTCCAGTGTTGGGGTGAGTGTCAAAAGTTGCAATTTTAAGCAGGGTAGTCTGATTTGCCCTTACAAAGAAGGTGACAGTTAAGCCAAACCTTGAAGAAGCTGAGAGAGTAAATAATGCAGATTTCAAGGGATAGGGGGAAGAGCTTTGCAGCACATAGAATAGCTAGTGCAAAGGTCTTGTGGTGGGAGCATGCCTGACGTTTTTTAAGGCCCAGGGAAGATGTGCAGGGGCTGGAACAGAGTGAACTGTTATCAGGAAATGTGATCCAGAAAGGGAATGGTGAGAGGTGGAGAGAAGATTTATCCATACACTTCTTATCCTCTACTGCCTATTGTTTACCTTCATTGTGATTACCTCCTATATAAAATGCTTAATAAATAGGGCTCTACAGGTTTAAAGGGAAGGGAGCTTGGAAATTATAGGCCCTTGTGGAATGTTTCTTCAGTTCCTTCCTACTTTCCTTAAGTACCCTCTGGCTGGACTTCTCAACAAGAGTGTAAAGAGATTCAGTGAGACTCCCATAGTTTCTCTTTCAAAATCTTTGACTTCCTCCTCTCTCTCTTGGCTATATTCCATCTTTTTTTTTTTTAAAGATTTTATTTATTTATTTGACAGAGAGAGAGGCAGGGAGAGAGGGAACACAAGCAAGGGGAGCAGCAGAGGGAGAAGCAGGCCTCCTGCGGAGCAGGGACCCCGATGCGGGGCTCGATCCCAGGACCCTGGGATCATGACCTGAGCTGAAGGCAGACGCTTAATGACTGAGCCACCCAGGCGCCACCCTATATTCCATCTTTAAGAAAAACTTATTTCTCTCTTCTTGTCAAGGCTGATTCCTCTCTACCTGTGCTTTTTATTCCCATCTCTTCCTCTCTTGATTCCCTTTCTTGCATGCAAGAACCCTTTCAAGCCCTTCCTTTCCGCTGGCTCCTGCTCTTCTGGGGACAAGTATGCACAAGCCTCCCTTACCATAAAATACCTTCCTTTAGCCCTACTACATACTCAAGCAACAGCTTCATCTCTCTCCCCTATCAAATTTCATAGAAGAGTCATGTTGCTTTTTCTGTTTCAACCCACGTGCAATTTGACTTCCAATTTCATTTCTGTGTAAAACTGAACTCAGGATGGTTACTAACATCCTCTTTCTCACCAAATCCAAAAGCATATTTTTAGTCCTCTTCAATCTTGGCTCCTTTGTGATAGGTTTTGATGAAAGAGCGCAGATTTTGGATCAAAACCAATGTGGATTTGGACCCTGACCCTGCTACTATGTAACTTTTTTTTGAGCCACAGTTGTTGTTGTTGTTGTCTTAGCTCTAAAAAGGGGTTAACAAGGGGCGCCTGGGTGGCTCAGTCGTTACGCGTCTGCCTTCGGCTCAGGTCATGATCCCAGGGTCCTGGGATCGAGCCCCGCTTTGGGCTCCCTGCTCGGTGGGAGGCCTGCTTCTCCCTCTCCTACTCCCCCTGCTTGTGTTCCCTCTCTAGATGTGTCTCTCTCTGTCAAATAAATAAATTAAATAAATAAATAAATAAATAAATAAATAAATAAATAAATAAAATATTTAAAAAAAAATAAAAAGGGGTTAACAGTATCTACTTTGCCAGGAGCTGGTGAGGTTTAGAGACAATGGATATAAAGTATATAATAGGGACTAATTAAGTCATTTCCCCCCACCTTTTGTGATTGAGGTTTTTTTTTTTTTTTGAGAGAGAGAGACACAGAGCATGCATGAGCAGGTGGAGGAGGGGCAGAGAGAGAGAGAGAGAGAGAGAGAGAATCTTAAGCAGGCTCCATGCCCAACATGGGGTGCAACACTGGAGGCAACGTCATGACCTGAGATCATGACCTGAGCTGAAATCAAAAGTCAAACGCTTAACTGATTGAGCCACCCAGGCACCGCTGTGATTGAGTTTTCAAATCACTTTTGCTGGATCTTCCTCCTATTGCTTTCTTAAAAATAGACTCAAAATGGATGAAAGACCTCAATGTGAGACAGTTATCCATCAAAATCCCTGAGGAGAATACAGGCAGCAACCTCTTCGACCTCAGCCACAGAAACTTCTTCCTAGACACATCGCCAAAGACAAGGGAAGCAAGGGCAAAAATGAACTATTGGGACTTCACCCCAATGATTATAGTCCACAATAGCCACACTATGGGAAGAGCCTAGATGTCCATCGACAGATGAATGGATAAAGAGATGTGATATATATATATATATATATCTATCTATATATATATATACACATATATACACACACACACACAATGGAATATTATGCAGCCATCAAAAAATGAAATCTGGCCATTTGCAATGAAGTGAATGGAACTAGAGAGTATTATGCTAAGCGAAATAAGTCAATCAGAGAAAGACAATTATCATATGATCTCACTGATATGTGGAATTTGAGAAACAAGGCAGAGGAGCATAGGGGAAGAGAGGAAAAAATGAAACAAGACAAAATCAGAGAGGGAGACAAACCATAAGAGACTCTTAATCTCAGGAAACAAACTGAGGGTTGCTGGAGTGGTGGGGGGTGGGAGGGATGGGGTGGCTGGATGATGGACATTGGGGAGGGTAGGTACTATGGTGAGTGCTGTGAATTGTGTAAGACCGATGAATCACAGACCTGTACCCCTGAAACAAATAATACATTCTATGTTAATAAAAATAAATAAATAAATTTAAAAATAAATAAATAAAATCTGTTTTTAAAAAAGTTAAAAAAAAGTTTTGCATGTCCAAGATTTCACCTTTGGAACTCTTCTCTCATACCGTGCCTCCATAGTGTCTTATCTCCTACCACCTGTTCAACACATTCAGATATTTGGATAACTTTGACACCTAGTTCTAGGTCCCTAGAAACCTCTCCTAAATGCCTAACGTGCATTTCCAGCTTAAAGATACCTTCCAGTACGTACTTTTTGGGATTCTCCTTTGGGGATAAATGAGAGCAGAATTTGGAGGGACATGGATAGAGAGAGAGTTGAAGTAAGGTACTGAATTCTAAGCTGAAGAGTTTAATTTGATAAGGTCAGCAGACCAAAGGGATTCTGAGAAGAGCAGTAACATGATTTGAATTTAGCATCTTTGAAGGATACACTAGAACAAAGAGAAGCTGAGCAGAGAAGCCATATAAGAAGATAATTATGAAAATTTAGGTATTATTTGATGTGATTCTAGAAAGAAAAAATGAAGCTAAAATCCAAGGAATTTTATAGGGAAAGGATTAGAAAGCCTTGGCAGCATACTGGATGTGGTATAAAGGTTTGAGGAGAATCAAAAATATTCCACAGTTTCAAGGATGAGACACTGGAAACTGAGTGGTGCCTTTGATGGTAATGGTGAGGCTAGGAGGAATTCTTGTTTTGAAAAGGGTCAGGAGAGTGAGAAGGGAGAGTAATTAAAATTTTGATATATTAAGTTACAGGGGACAGAAGGAAACCCAAGGGAAAAATATATTTTGGGTAACTGAAGCTAGAATACAAGAAAGAAAATAAGAAAATAGAGTTAGTCAGTGCTGGTGTTAGACATATTACATTCATTTGTATACAAGGAGTAGCCAAAATTGGGTGAATAGATGAACTCCCCTAAAGGAGTAAGTACAAAGGGGAATGGGTGGGGGGCAGTAATTGGATTTTGGGAGACAGCCAGAGGGAATAAGTGGGAGGAAAAAGGAAAGCTGGAGGAGCCAGAGACAGAGAATTCAAAAACATAAAAGGAGAAGCAGTGTGAGAGAAGCCTACTGACTTTTGCACTAATTCATGGGTCCCTAACTGACTTTTTCATTTAGTACTCACTCTCTTTCACTCCCCCACCTGGTCCCAAGCTTTTCTTTCCATCCATTGTTTAGCTGGGCCTCCTGGGCCTCAGAGTCTAATTATTATTCCTACTGTCTAAATCGTTCTCAATTCATGCTTCCCTGCATCCATCAGCTATTAACCCTTCCTTCCTAGGTAGTTAATACAGTCAAGCACACTCATTTACAAAAAAAATACCTTTCTTTGCTAATTGGGTAAGTGATGTTGAAGAACTAGGATACAATAGTAGAGGATTTTAGAAACAATGAATGAAATATTACACCAATACATTCTCATTAAGTCCCTACTGTGTGTCCAGCTGCCCCAAATCAATGACAATACTGTGAATAAATTAATATGTAATACACATAAGGAGAGTAATATCTTCTAGACTTATGTGTATTCTTTTTCTACTTTTAAATGCATTCTTTCCTCAATGTACATCCTGCCTCCATTTCCCCATGTTTTCTTTTGTTACATCAATCATATCTCTTTCCTTTTATACACTCACATTGTACATGGATCCATAAATACTCTCAAAGGTCCAGGAATCTTCTATGTTACACTGACTTGCATGCAAAACCTTCCATTCATATGTTTTTATACTTTTCTTCAGCTTGAGTATTCAGCCAATTCAATGAAGCAGTGTTATCAACAATCTAACATAAGAATTAAATTATTTATATTTTTCCGTCTTTGTATCTCTAACAACATTTTGCTAATAGAAGGTATAACATAGAGATCTAATATTACCTTTGATTTAGAAGTAGATATTTTCTCTGTGACTTATATTTTACTTTATTATGGTTCTAAAAAAATGCCTTTATTCTTTCTTTTGATTATTGAAACAATACGTATTCATAATAAAATATTAAAACTTTAGAAAACTATAAATAATAACCAGATATCCTCTGCAATCATGACAGAGTAACTGGCAATGGACTTACCTCCTGCTATAAACAGCAATAAAACTAGAAAAAATATTTGATGACACTATTTTCAGGAATTGGACAACAGGCAGTACAGAAATATGAACTCTGAGAAAAAGGAGATAAATGTAATTTATGTAATTCTCAGAGAATGTAAGCCTCACATTCTCCCATCTCTCTACCTAGAAACACTTTACCAACAATGACACAGAGACCAGAGTTTGTGAAAGGGCTTCCTTCAGGTGTTTGTCTGAGGCCTGAACTGCCCAAGTGCAGAATATGTTACCATGAGACCTAGCAGAGTGTGGCTGTTAGAGGTTGTGAGTAGAAGGGAAATACTAGAGGTCACACAATGTGGGGAGATGTTGGAATTCTGATCCAGCCAGAGTGGAGAGACCTTGTTAAAACCTAGCCACACAAAATAGGCATCAGAAAGGCCATTTCTGAAGAGTAAAGACTATGGCCTAGAGGTAGGGCCACTTTAGACACAAAAAAGCTTAAAATCAAGCCTCTACAGGTTAAAGGAGAACCACTACCAAATAAACTGCATATAAGAACAAAGCCATCACTCAAACAGAAGAAAAATCCAGACTCCTCAAAATGTATCATTCACTGTAACTGGCAGATGATAAAAAAAAGATCACGAGACATATGAAGAAGCAGGAAATATAACGAAAATGAAGAAACTATATGCTGTCAATAGAAAAAAACTCTGTAATAATCAAGATATTGTAAAGATCAGTTAAGGACTTTAATTTAATAATTTTAAATATGCTCAAAGACACAAAGGAAAATATGATCTTAATGGACATAAAGATGAGGAATCATAGCAGAATGGAAATTTTAGGAATGAAAAGTAGAAAATAGAACATAAAAAAATAAGCTAGATGAATCTAATAGCAGATTGCAAATGGAAGAAGGAAGAGACAGAGAACTTGAAGAGAAAACCATAGAAGTGAGCCAATCTGAAGATCAGACAGAAAGATTGAGAAAAAAAAAAAAATGAACAGAGTTGCAGCAACCTGTTGGAATCCCAGATGGAGAAGAGAGAGAATGAAGCAGAAAAAATATCTGAAGAAATAATGGTTGAAAATTCCTCAAAGGTGGTGATATTTAGAAACCTACAGATCCATGAAGCTAAGTGAACTCAAAGAAGAAAAAAATACAAAGAAGTCCCCACCTAGTTTCATCACAACCTGCCCAAAATAAAAATAAAGAAAAAAAAATAAAAGCAGTAAAAGTTACACACAAAGGGAAAAAAATATAAAAAAGGACTGATGTATCACCAGAAACAATGCAAGCCCAAAGAATGGTATGAGAGAAACAAACAAAAAGACTGTCAATCCAGAATTTGATACCCATCAAAAAAGAATCTTCAGACATGACAATTAAAAAAAGATATTTTTTAGTGAATAAAATCAGAGATAGATAGGCGGAGCGAGATGGCGGAGGAGTAGGAGACCTGGATTTCGTCTGGTCTCAGGAATTCAGCTGGATAGGGATCAAACCATTCTGAACACCTACGAACTCAACAGGAGATCGAAGAAAAGAATAGCAACAACTCTCTGAACAGAAAAGCGACCACTTTCTGGAACGTAGGACGTGCGGAGAAGTGAATCCGAGGCGATATTCAGGAGGATAGATGGCGGGGGAGGGGCCTCCGTCAGCCGCTTCTGGCAAGTGATAGAGCCGCGGAGCACAAAATCGGAACTTTTAAAAGTCTGCTCCGCTGAGGGACGTCACTCTGGTGGCTAAGCGGGGGGTGGAACCCTCACTGGGACAGTGTGGTCTCAGGACCCTCAGGGTCACAGAAAGACCGGGGGTGACTGAGTGCAGCAGAGCTCCCAGGTATCGGAGCGGGGAAGCCGGCTGCAGAGATGGAGCCCAGGCGCAGGCTCTCAGCTCGGGGTTGCCATAAACCGTGATCCGCGGCACAGTCGGGCCACTGCTCCTCCAGCTGGGACCCAACAAGCGGCAGATCCGAGGAGACTCACCTTCCTCCCCCGGGAGGAGCGGCACGGGAGCACACCGCAGGGATCTGCTGGGTTTCAAGACTCCACACGGGGTCGGGTGCCAGAGATAGAAACGCGCGGTCACAGGCCGGGTGAGCACGGAGTGCGGCCGGAGACCGGGGAGACGGGAGTGACTGACTGCTTTTCTCTGGGGCGCACTGAGGAGCGGGGCCCCAAGTTCTCGGCTCCTCCAGGGCGGAGATTGAGAGGCTGCCATTTTCACTCTCCGCCTCCAAAGCTGTACGGAAAGCTCGCAGGGAACAAAAGCCCCAGAGAGCAAACCCGAGCAGATTACTTAGCCTGGACCAGGCAAAGGCGAGGCAATTCCGCCTCCGGCAGAGACATTTGGGAACGACGGCAACAGGCCCCTCCCCAGAAGATCAGCAAGAACAGCCAGCCAAGACCAAGTTTACCGATCAATGAGAACGGCAGAGCTCCAGCGCTAGGGGACTACTGCACATAGAATTCATGGCTTTTTTACCATGATTCTTTAGTCGTTCAAAGTTAATTTTTTTTAACTGTCATTTTTTTTTTAATTTTTCTTTTTCCCTTTTTCAACCAACATCTTATCAATCCCATTTTTAAAAAACATTTTTATTTTTCATTTTTAGAGTCATATTCTATCCCTTCATAGTAGTTACCCGTATTTTTGGCATATATATATATAAGTTGTTCTCTCTTTAAAATTTTGAGATAGTTTCTTCTAACAGATCAAAATATACCCTAAATCGCTAGTATATGGTTTTTTCTACTCCCCTGCCTGATCACATTCTCTCCTTTTCTTTTTCTTTTTTCTTTTTTAAATCCTCTTCTTTCTTTTTTCAAACAACTTCTTATCAATTCCTTTTATAAAATTTTTTATAATTTCCATCTTTACAGTCATATTCCATCCCTTCATCATATCAACCCTCATTTTGTACATATGTAAGTTTTACTTTCTTTAAAATTTTGGGAGGCACTTTCTTCTAACAGAACAAAATACACCCCAAATCTAGTGTGTGGCACTGATCTATATACCAGCCTGATCATGTTTGATCACATTCTGGTTTTTTTTGTTGTTGTTGTTTTGTTTTGTTTGTTTTTGTTTGTTTTTATCTTTATCTTTATCTTTTTCTTTTCTTTCTTTTTCCTTTTTCTCTCTTTCCCTTTCTTTCCCCACTGCTTCAGGTACTTTCTGATTTGTTTAGAGTATATTTTCTGGGGACGTTGTTACTCTGCTAGCATTTTGTTCTCTCATTAATCTATTCTCCTCTGGACAAAATGACAAGACAGAAAAAATCACCTCAACAAAAAGAACAAGAGGTAGTACCGATTGACAGGGACCTACTCAGTATGGACATTAGTACGATGTCAGATCTAGAGTTCAGAATCATCACTTTAAAGATACTAGCTGGGATTGAAAAAAATATGGAAGTTATTAGAGAAACCCTTTCTGGAGAAGTAAAAGAACTAAAATCTAACCAAGTAGAAATCAAAAAGGCTATTAATGAGGTGCAATCAAATAGGGGGGCGCTAACTGCTAGGATAAATGAGGCAGAAGAGAGAATCAGTGATATAGAAGACCAAATGATGGAAAATAAAGAAGCTGAGAAAAAGAGAGATAAACAACTACTGGATCACGAGGGCAGAATTCGAGAGATAAGCGATACCATAAGACGAAACAACATTAGAATAATTGGGATCCCAGAAGAAGAAAGAGAGAGAGGGGCAGAAGGTATAATGGAGCAAATTATAGCAGAGAACTTCCCTAATTTGGGGAAGGAAACAGGCATCAAAACCAGGAAGCACAGAGAACCCCTCTCAAAATCAATAAAAATAGGTCAACACCCCGACATCTAATAGTAAAACTTATGACTCCCATAGACAAAGAGAAAATCCTGAAAGCAGCTCGGGAGAAGAGATATGTAACCTACAATGGTAGAAATTAGATTGGCAACAGACCTATCCACAGAGACCTGGCAGGCCAGAAAGGACTGGCAGGATATATTCAGAGCACTAAATGAGAAAAATATGCAGCCAAGAATACTATATCCAGCTAGGCTGTCATTGAAAATAGAAGGAGAGATAAAAAGCTTTCAGGACAAACAAAAACTAAAGGAATTTGCAAACACAAAACCAGCTCTACAGGAAATCTTGAAAGGGGTCCTCTAAGCAAAGAGAGACCCTAAAAGCAACATAGACCAGAAAGGAACACAGACAATATACAGTGACAGTCACCTTACAGGCAATACAATGGCACTAAATTCCTATCTTTCAATAGTTACCCTGAATGTAAATGGGCTCAATGCCCCAATCAAAAGACACAGGCTATCAGACTGGATTAAAAAACAAGACCCATCGATATGCTGTCTGCAAGAGACTCATTTTAGAACCAAAGACACCCCCAGATTGAAAGTGAGGGGGTGGAAAACCATTTACCATGCTAATGGACACCAAAAGAAAGCTGGGGTGGAATCCTTATATCAGACAAATTAGATTTTAAACCAAAGACTGTAATAAGAGATGAGGAAGGACATTATATCCTACTTAAAGGGTCGATCCAACAAGAAGATATAACAATTGTAAATATCTATGCCCCTAACATGGGAGCAACCAATTATATAAGGCAATTAATAACAAAAGCAAAGAAACACATTGACAACAATACAATAATAGTGGGGGACTTTAACACCCCCCTCACTGAAATGGACAGATCGTCTAAGCAAAAGATCAACAAGGAAATAAAGACTTTAAATGACACACTGGACCAAATGGACTTCACAGACATATTCAGAACATTCCATCCCAAAGCAACAGAATACACATTCTTCTCTAGTCCCCATGGAACATTCTCCAGAATAGATCACATCCTAGGTCATAAATCAGGTCTCAACCGGTACCAAAAGATTGGGATCATTCCCTGCCTATTTTCAGACCACAATGCTTTGAAACTAGAACTCAATCACAAGAGGAAAGTCGGAAAGAACTCAAATACATGGAGGCTAAAGAGCATCCTACTGAAGAATGAATGGGTCAACCAGGAAATTAAAGAAGAATTTAAAAAGTACATGGAAACCAATGAAAATGAAAACACAACTATTCAAAATCTTTGGGATGCAGCAAAGGCAGTCCTAAGAGGAAAGTATATAGCAATACAAGCCTTTCTCAAGAAACAAGAAAGGTCTCAAGTACACAACCTAACCCTACACCTAAAGGAGCTGGAGAAAGAACAGCAAATAAAGCCTAAACCCAGCAGGAGAAGAGAAATAATAAAGATCAGAGCAGAAATCAATGAAATAGAAACCAAAAGAAGAGTAGAACAGATCATCGAAACTAGGAGCTGGTTCTTTGAAAGAATTAACAAGATTTTAAACCCCTGGCCAGACTTATCAAAACGTAAAGAGAAATGACCCAAATCAACAAATCATGAATGAAAGAGGAGAGATCACAACCAACACCAAAGAAATACAAACAATTATAAGAACATATTATGAGCAACTATATGCCAACAAATTAGATAACCTGGAAGAAATGGATGCATTCCTAGAGATGTATCAACTACCAAAACTGAACCAGGATGAAATAGAAAACCTGAACAGACCTATAACCACTAAGGAAATTGAAGCAGTCATCAAAAGTCTCCCAACAAACAAAAGCCCAGGGCCAGATGGCTTCTCAGGGGAATTCTACCAAACATTTCAAGAAGAATTAATACCTAGTCTTCTGAAACTGTTCCAAAAAATAGAAATGGAAGGAAAACTTCCAAACTCGTTTTATGAGGCCAGCATTACCTTGATCCCAAAACCAGACAAAGACCCCATCAAAAAGGAGAATTACAGACCAATATCCCTGATGAACATGGATGCAAAAATTCTCACCAAAATACTAGCCAATAGGATCCAACAGTACATTAAAAGGATTATTCACCATGACCAAGTGGGATTTATCCCTGGGCTGCAAGGTTGGTTGAACATCCACAAATCAATCAATGTGATACAATACATTAACAAAAGAAAGAACAAGAATCATATGATCCTCTCAATAGATGCAGAAAAAGCATTTGACAAAGTACAGCATCCTTTCTTGATCAAAACTCTTCAGAGTATAGGGATAGAGGGTACATACCTCAATATCATAAAAGCCATCTATGAAAAACCCACAGCGAATATCATTCTCAATGGGGAAAAACTGAGAGCTTTCCCCCTAAGGTCAGGAACGCGGCAGGGATGTCCACTATCACCACTGCTATTCAACATAGTATTGGAAGTCCTTGCCACAGCAATCAGACAACAAAAAGAAATGAAAGGCATCCAAATCAGCAAAGAAAAAGTCAAACTCTCACTCTTTGCAGATGATATACTTTATGTGGAAAACCCAAAAGACTCCACCCCAAAACTGCTAGAACTCATACAGGAATTCAGTAAAGTGGCAGGATATAAAATCAATGCGCAGAAGTCAGTGGCATTCCTACATACTAACAACAAGACAGAAGAAAGAGAAATTAAGGAGTCGATCCCATTTACAATTGCACCCAAAACCTTAAGATACCTAGGAAAAAATCTAACCAAAGAGGCAAAGGATCTGTACTCAGAAAACTATAAAATACTCATGAAAGAAATTGAGGAAGACACAAAGAAATGGAAAAACGTTCCATGCTCATGGATTGGAAGAACAAATATTGTGAAGATGTCAATGCTACCTAGAGCAATCTACACATTCAATGCAATCCCCATCAAAATACCATCCACTTTTTTCAAAGAAATGGAACAAATAATCCTAAAATGTGTATGGAACCAGAAAAGACCCCGAATAGCCAGAGGAATGTTGAAAAAGCAAAGCAAAGCTGGCGGCATCACAATTCCGGACTTCCAGCTCTATTACAAAGCTGTCATCATCAAGACAGTATGGTGCTGGCACAAAAACAGACACATAGATCAATGGAACAGAATAGAGAGCCCAGAAATGGACCCTCAACTCTATGGTCAACTCATCTTTGACAAAGCAGGAAAGAATGTCCAATGGAAAAAAGACAGTCTCTTCAACAAATGGTGTTGGGAAAATTGGATAGCCACATGCAGAAGAATGAAACTGGACCATTTCCTTACACCACACACAAAAATAGACTCCAAATGGTTGAAAGACCTCAATGTGAGACAGGAGTCCATCAAAATCCTAAAGGAGAACACAGGCAGCAACCTCTTTGACCTCAGCCGAAGCAACTTCTTCCTAGAAACATCGCCAAAGGCAAGGGAAGCAAGGGCAAAAATGAACTATTGGGACTTCATCAAGATAAAAAGCTTTTGCA
>NC_058419.1:38868049-38883576 GCF_002201575.2 Neomonachus schauinslandi | reverse complement strand
CAAAGCAACTTCTTCCTAGAAACATCGCCAAAGGCAAGGGAAGCAAGGGCAAAAATGAACTATTGGGACTTCATCAAGATAAAAAGCTTTTGCAAAGCAAAGGAAACAGTCAACAAAACCAAAAGACAACTGACAGAATGGGAGAAAATATTTGCAAATGACATATCAGATAAAGGGCTAGTATCCAAAATCTATAAAGAACTTATCAAACTCAACACCCAAAGAACAAATGTTCCAATCAAGAAATGGGCAGAAGACGTGAACAGACATTTCTCCAAAGAAGACATCCAAATGGCCAACAGAC
Source organism: Neomonachus schauinslandi (assembly GCF_002201575.2). NCBI lineage: Eukaryota > Metazoa > Chordata > Mammalia > Carnivora > Phocidae > Neomonachus > Neomonachus schauinslandi. Next base: position 38,883,272 of record NC_058419.1, on the reverse strand, counting down.
ACATGAAAAAGTGCTCAATATCGCTCGGCATCAGGGAAATCCAAATCAAAACCTCAATGAGATACGACCTCACACCAGTCAGAATGGCTAAAATTAACAAGTCAGGAAACAACAGATGTTGGCGGGGATGCGGAGAAAGGGGAACCCTCCTACACTGTTGGTGGGAATGCAAGCTGGTGCAGCCACTCTGGAAAACAGTATGGAGGTTCCTCAAAAAGTTGAAAATAGAGCTACCGTATGATCCAGCAATTGCACTACTGGGTATTTACCCCAAAGATACAAAAGTAGGGATCCGAAAAGGTACATGCACCCTGATGTTTATAGCAGCAATGTCCACAATAGCCAAACTATGGAAAGAGCCAAGACATCCATCGACAGATGAATGGATAAAGAAGATGTGGTATATATATACAATGGAGTATTATGCAGCCATCAAAAGGAATGAGATCTTGCCATTTGCACTGACGTGGATGGAACTGGAGGGTATTATGTTGAGCAAAATAAGTCAAACAGAGAAAGACATGTATCATATGACCTCACTGATATGAGGAATTCTTAATCTCAGGAAACAAACTGAGGGTTGCTGGAGTGGGGGGTGGGGGGGGAGGGATGGGGTGACTGGGTGATAGACACTGGGGAGGGTATGTGCTCTGGTAAGCGCTGTGAATTGTGCAAGACTGTTGAATCTCAGATCTGTACCTCTGAAACAAATAATGCAATATATGTTAAGGAAAAAAAAAAAGAAGATAGCAGGAGGGGAAGAATGAAGGGGGGGAAATTGGAGGTGTGGACAAACCATGAGAGACGATGGACTCTGAGAAACAAACTGAGGGTTCTAGAGGGGAGGGGGGTGGGAGGATGGGTTAGCCTGGTGATGGGTATTGAGGAGGGCAGGTTCTGCATGGAGCACTGGGTGTTATGCACAAACAATGAATCATGGAACACTACATCTAAAACTAATGATGTAATGTATGGGGATTAACATAATAATAAAAAAATTTTAAAAAATCATAGATAATTTGTCTCCAGTGGATCTTCTCTATAAGTATTAAAAGAAATTCTTCAGGCAAAAAGGAAATGCTAATAAGTAATGTTTTTTGAGCATTTATATTTCTTCTTGCAAATTGTTCATGTCCTTGCTCATTTTTCTATTAAGGTTCTATTATTCTTATTTATCTTATTTATATCATAAATATCATATGATCATCTAAATAGATGACGAAAAAGCATTTGACAAAATTCAACATCCTTCCATGATAAAAACTCTCAACATATATGTCTCTGTCTGTGTTATTTCCCTTAGCATAAGGCCCTCAAGCTCCATCCAAGTTGTCCCAAATGACAAGATTTCCTTTTTCCTCATGGCTGAATAATATTCCAGTGTGTGTGTGTGTGTGTGTGTGTGTGTGTGTGTGTGTGATCAATCACATCTTTATCCATTCATCCAAAGGGGGACACTTAGCTTGTTTCCATATCTTGGCAATTGTGAATAATGCTGCAATAAACATGGGAATGCACATACCTCCTTAATATCCTGTTTTCATTTCCTGTGGATATATACCCAGAATTGGGATTGATGGATGATATGATAGTTCTATATGTAATCTTTTGAAGAATCTCCCTTCTGTTTTCTATAGTGGCTGTGCCAATTTACATTCCCACCCATAGTGCACAAGGGTTCCCTTTTTCTCCATACCCTTGCCAACACTTGTTATCTTTTGTCTTTTGATGCTAGCCATTCTGACAGGTGTGAGGTGATATCTCACTGTGGTTTTGATTTGTATTTCCCTGGTGATTAGTGGTGTTGAACATCTTTTCATGTACTTGTTGACCATTTGTATGTCTTCTTTAGAAAGCTGTCTGTTCAGTTCCTCAAAATGGGCAAAGGATTTAAACAGACACTTCACCAAGAGAGACACATGGTGGTAAATAAGCCAGTGAAAAAATGCTCAATATCATGTGTCACTAGGAAGATAAAAATTAAAACCACAATGAGATATCACTACATATGCCGTAGGGTAGCTAAAGTTAAAAACACTGAGTATATCAAATATTGGTGAAGATGGAGGAAACTGGAACTCTCAGACATTGCTAGTGGTATTGTAAAATAATATAGTCACTTGAAAAACAGTTTGACAGTTTCTTAAAAAGGCAAATATTTCACCTACCATATGGGCCTAGCTATTCCTCTCCTAGAAGTTTATCCAAGAGAAAAGAAAGGATATGTCCCTATAAAATAATATACATAAATATTTATAGCAGCATTATTTGTAATAGGTAAAAACTGGAAAAAGCCCAAATGTCCATCAACAGAGAAATGCATAAACAAATTGTAGTTTGTCTATAGAAGGAAATAAGGTCAGAAAAAGAGGGGATGATAACCCAATAGCATAAATGAATCTCAAATAATTATTCTCAGTGAAAGAAGGCAGATAACATTTCATTTATATAAAATTCTAGAAAATCTAATCCATAGTGAAATAAAACCAGGTCATAGTTGTTGGGATGGTGGTAGGATGGTGGGAGAGGTAGGATGGGTTGATTACAAAGAAGCATGAGGAAACTTTTTGGGGTAATGAGTGTGTTCATTATCTCATTTGTGGTGATAGTTTCATGGGTGTATAAGTATGTCAAAACTTATCAAGTTATACAATTTAAAAATATACAGTTTATTGTATATTCAGTATATGCCAATAAAGCTATTCTAAAAAGGAGTTTAAGAACTCCTTGAACTTTTTACCTAAAATCCATAGATTTTATCTTCAGAAAATTATACTTGAACCAAGCTGACTTAAAATGGAAAAAGAATGGTAACCATGGTTGACGTTTAGATGTATATGTTGTCTTGTATTTTCTATGTGCATGCATAGATAGACACGTATTTTACAGACATATAATACATACTATTTTAAATTTGATTGTCACCTCATTCATTGAGAATGTCTATCTATTCCAATAAATATAAATTGACAAAATATTTTAATGACTATAATATTCTATGAATACACTATATTGTATTCAATGGATTCCCTATTTTAACATCTGTTTATAATATTTCAGTATTATGTACAAAACTGGGATGAATATTCTTGTATATATAACCTTGCAAATTTTTATATTATTTTCTTTTGATAAATTTTTATACTTGATTTCTTTTTTTGGTGCTTATTGTCGAAGAGCCATCCATAAAGGGTTATAACAACTTAAACACCTGCCAGAAATATATGAGAGTGCCCATTTCTCCATACTCAGTCATCACTGAGTATATCCTTTTTTTAAAGTATTTTATTTATTTCTTTGAGATAGAGAGCACACGAGAGTGAGAGCACAAGAGCTAGAGCACTAGAGTGAAAGCATGAGAGCAAGAACATGAGCCAGGGACGGGGGTGGGGAGGGGCAGAGGGAGAGGGAGAGGGAGAAGAAGCACGCTCTCCACTGAGCAAGGAGCCCAATGCAGGGCTTGATCCCAGGACCCTGCGATCATGATCTGAGCCAGAGGCAGACACTTAACTGACTGAGCCACCCGGGCGCCCCAGTATATCCTTTTTTTCTTGGTGAATCTGATGTGTGGGAAGTGGTTATTTCATAGCTATTTAAAATTACATCTCCTTGAATATTATTGAGAATGTATATAGTTTTAGTATTTTTTTAAATTTTATTTTATTATGTTATGCTAGTCACCATACAATACATCATTAGTTTTTGATGTAGTGATCCACGATTCATTGTTTTCGTATAACGCCCAGTGCTCCATGCAGTACATGCCCTCCTAGTATTTTGTTAAGCATTTGTATTTCTTTTTTGCAAATTAATCCATGTCTTTGTCCATTTATCCATTAAGGTGTTATTTTTCTTTTTTATTTCTTATTTATTTATTTAATGTATTTCTTTCTTTTTTTCCTTATTTATTTAAAAGAACTACTTTTTTTTTTTAATTTTATTATGTTATGTTAGTCACCATACAATACATCATTGGTTTTTGATGTGGTGGTCCACGATCCATTGTTTTCGTATAACACTCAGTGCTCCATGCAGTACGTGCCCTCCTTAATAGCCATCACCGGGCTAACCAATCCCCCCTCCCCCCCTCCTCTAAAACCCTGTTTGTTTCTCAGAGTGCAGAAGAATAAATCTTCTTCCGGGCTAACCAATCTTCTCACCCCTCTCCTCTAAAACCCTGTTTGTTTCATAGTCTCTCATGGTTCATCTCTCCCTCCAATTCCCCCCCCCCTTCATTTTTCCCTTCCTTGTCCTAATGTCCTCCATGTTATTCCTTATGTTCCACAAAGAAGTGAAACCATATGATAATTGACTTTCTCTGCTTGACTTATTTCACTTAGCATAATCTCCTCCAGTCCCATCCATGTTGATGTGAAAGTTGGGTATTCATCTTTTCTGATGGCTGAGTAATATTCCATTGTATATATGGACCACATCTTTATCCATTCATCTGTTGAAGGGCATCTCGGCTCTTTCCACACTTTGGCTATTGCGGACATTGCTGCTATGAACATTGGGGTGCATATGGCCCTTCTTTTCACTACATCTGTGTCTTTGGGGTCAATATCCAGTAGTGCAATTGCTAGGTCATAGGGTAGCTTTATTTTTAATTTTTTGAGGCACCTCCACACTGTTTTCCAAAGTGGCTGTACCAACTTGCATTCCCACCAACAGTGTAAGAGGGTTCCCCTTTCTCCACAACCTCTCCAACATTTGTTGTTTCTTGCCCTGTCCATTTTTGCCATTCTAACTGGTGTAAGGTGGTATCTCAGTGTGCTTTTGATTTGAATTTCCCTGATGGCTAATGATGATGAACATTTTTGCATGTGTCTGTTAGCCATTTGTATGTCTTCTTCAGAGAAGTGTCTTTTCATATCTTCTGCCCACTTTTTGACTTGATTATTTGTTTTTTGGGTGTTGAGTTTGAGAAGTTCTTTATAGATTTTGGATACCAGCCCTTTAATCTGTAGTGTCATTTGCAAATATCTTCTCCCATTCTGTGGGTTGCCTCTTTGTTTTGTTGACTGTTTCCTTTGCTGTGCAGAAGCTTTTTCTCTTGATGAAGTCCCAAAAGTTCATTTTTGCTTTTGTTTCACTAGCTTTTGGAGATGTATCTTGAAAGAAGTTGCTGTGGTCGATGTCCAAGAAGTTACTGCCTATGTTCTCCTCTAGGATATTGATGGATTCCTGTCTCACATTGAGGTCTTTCATCCACTTTGAGTTTATCTTTGTGAATGGTGTTAGAGAATGGTCGAGTTTTATTCTTCTGCATGTGGCTGTCCAATTTTCCCAGCACAATTTATTGAAGATACTGTCTTTTTTCCATTGCATGTTTTTTCCTGCTTTGTCAAAGATTATTTGGCCATAGAGTTGAGGGTCCATATCTGGGTTCTCTTCTGTTCCATTGGTCTATATGTCTGTTTTTGTGCCAGTACCATGCTGTCTTGGTGATCACAGCTTTGTAATATACCTTGAAATCGGGCAACATGATGCCCCCAGCTTTGTTTTTCTTTTTCAACATTTCCTTGGCGATTCAGGGTCTTTTCTGATTCCATACAAATGTTAGGATTGTTTGTTCCAGCACTTTGAAAAATGTCATTGGAATTTTGATCGGGATGGCATTGAAGGTATAGATTGCTCTGGGTAGCATAGACATTTTAACAATGTTTATTCTTCCGATCCATGAGCATGGAATATTTTTCCATCTTTTTGTGTCTTCTTCAATTTCTTTCATGAGTGTTCTGTAGTTCCTAGAGTATAGATCCTTTACCTCTTTGGTTAGGTTTATTCCGAGGTACCTTATGGGTTTTGGTGCTATTGTAAATGGAATCGTTTCTCTAATTTCTCTTTCTACGGTTGCGTTGTTAGTGTATAAGAAAGCAACTGATTTCTGCGCATTGATTTTGTATCCTGCCACATTACTGAATTGCTGTATGAGTTCTAGTAATTTGGGGGTGGAGTCTTTTGGGTTTTCCACATAAAGTATCATGTCGTCTGCGAAAAGAGAGAGTTCGACTTCTTCTTTGCCAATTTGAATACCTTTTATTTCTTTTTGTTGTCTGATTGCTGTTGCTAGGACTTCTAGTACTATGTTGAACAATAGTGGTGAGAGTGGGCATCCTTGACGTGTTCCTGATCTTAAGGGAAAGGCTCTCAGCTTTTCCCCGTTGAGGATGATATTCGCTGTGGGTTTTTCATAGATGGATTTTATGAGCTTGAGGAATGTTCCCTCTATCCCTATACTCTGGAGAGTTTTAATCAGGAAAGGATGTTGTATTTTGTCAAATGCTTTTTCTGCATCAATTGAGAGGACCATATGGTTCTTCTCCCTCCTCTTATTAATGTGTTCTATTACATTGATTGATTTGCGAATGTTGAACCACCCTTGCATCCCGGGGATAAATCCCACTTGGTCGTGGTGGATGATCCTTTTAATGTATTGTTGGATCCTGTTAGCTAGGATTTTGTTGAGGATTTTGGAATCCATATTCATCAGGGATATTGGTCTGAAATTCTCCTTTTTGATGGGGTCTTTGCCTGGTTTGGGATTAAGGTAATGCTGGCCTCATGGAATGAGTTTGGAAGTTTTCCTTCTGTTTCTATTTTTTGAAACAGCTTCAGTAGAATAGGTATTATTTCTTCTTTGAATGTTTTGTAGAATTCCCCCAGGGAATCCATTAGACCCTGGACTCTTGTTTTTTGGGAGGTTTTGGATCACTGCTTCAATCTTGTTACTGGTTATTGGCCTATTCAGGTTGTCAATTTCTTCCTGTTTCAGTCTTGGCAGCTTATAGGTTTCTAGGAAGGCCTCTATTTCATCCAGATTGCTCAGTTTATTGGCATATAGTTGCTGATAATAATTTCTAATAATTGTTTCTATTTCCTTGGTGTTAGTCGTGATCTCTCCCCTTTCATTCATAATTTTATTAATTTGGGTCCTTTCTCTTTTCTTTTGGATAAGTCTGGTCAGTGGTTTATCGATCTTATTAATTCTTTCAAAGAACCAACTTCTAGTTTCGTTGATCTGATCTACTGTGTTTCTGGTTTCTAATTCATTGATTTCTGCTCTAATTTTAATTATTTCTCTTCTAATGCATGGCTTAGCTGTCATTTGTTGCTTTTTCTCTAGTTCTTTAAGGTGTAGAGTTAGTTGGTGAATTCGGGATTTTTCTATTTTTTTGAGTGAGGCTTGGATGGCTATGTATGTCCCCCTTAGGACTGCCTTTGCAGTATCCCATAGGCTTTGGACCTATGTGTTTTCGTTCTCATTGATTTCCATGAATTGTTTATGTTCTTCTTTGATTTCTTGGTTGACCCAAACATTCTTGAGCAGAGTGGTCTTTAGCTTCCAAGTGTTTGAATTTCTGCCAAATTTTTTCTTGTGATTGAGTTCCAGTTTTAGAGCATTGTGGTCTGAGAATATGCAGGGAATAATCTCAATCTTTTGGTATCGGTTGAGACCTGATTTGTGACCCAGTATGTGGTCTATTCTATAGAAAGTTCCATGTGCGCTCGAGAAGAATGAGTATTCTGTTGTTTTAGGGTGGAATGTTCTGTAAATATCTATGAGGTCCACCTGGTCCAATGTATCATTCAAAGCTCTTGTTTCCTTGTTGATATTCTGCTTAGATGATCTGTCCATTGCTGAGAGTGGAGTATTGAGGTCTCCTACAATTAAGGTATTGTTATCAATATGACTCTTTATTTTGGTTAACAGTTGGCTTATGTAGATGGCTGCTCCCATGTTGGGGGCATAGATATTTACAATTGTTAGATCTTTTTGTTGGATAGACCCTTTAGGAATGATATAGTGTCCTTCTGTGTCTCTTATTACAGACTTTAGTTTAAAATCTAATTTGTCTGTTATAAGCATTGATACCCCAGCTTTCCTTTGAGGTCCGCTGGCATGGAAGATGGATCTCCATCCCTTCACTTTCAGTCTGGATGTATCTTTAGGTTCAAAATGAGTCTCTTGTAGACAGCATATGGAAGGGTCCTGTCTTTTTATCCAATCTGCAACCCTGTGCTGTTTTATGGGAGTGTTTAGGCCATTCACGTTGAGAGTGATTATTGAAAGATATGAATTAATTGTCATCATGTTGCCTGTGAAGACTTTTTTTTATAGATTGTCCCTGTAAATTTTTGTTGTATATCACTGTTGGGGTCTTTCTCCTTTTATAGAACCCCCCTTAATATTTCTTGCAGGGCCAGCTTAGTGGTCATGTATTCTTTCAGTTTCTGCTGGTCGTGGAAGTTCTGCATCTCTCCATCCATTCTAAATGAAAGCCTTGCCAGATAAAGTATTCTTGGCTGCATGTTCTTCTCATTTAGTACCCTGAATATGTCTTGCCAGGCCTTTCTGGCTTGCCAGGTCTCTGTGGATAGGTCTGACGTTATTCTGATGTTCCTCCCTCTGTACGTAAGGAATCTCTTCCGCCTAACTGCCCTTAAGATGGTTTCCTTGGTTCTAAGATTTGCAAGTTTTATTCTTACATGCTGGGGTATTGGCCTGTTTTCCTTGATCTTGGGAGGGGTCCTCTCTGCCTCTAGGACGCGAATGTTTGTTTCATTCCCCAGATTAGGAAAATTCTCAGCTACGATTTGCTCAAATACATCTTCTAGTCCTCTCTCTCTCTCCACCCCCTCAGGGATTCCAATTATTCTGACATTGGAACACTTCATGGTGTCACTTATTTCTCTGATTGTATTTTCATGGATTCTGAGTTGTTTTTCCCTGGCCTTCTCTTTTCCCTTTTTATCTATTATATTGTCTTCCAGGTCACTTATTCTCTCTTCTGCCTCAGTTACCCTAGCTGTTAGATTATCTAGATTGGATTGGATCTCATTGATAGCATTTTTAAGTTCTGCCAATTCACCTTTTATTTCTGCCCTTAGAGACTCTATGTTGCCATTAATTGATTTCTCCATTCTAGCCATTGTCTTCACAATTGCTAGCCTGAATTCCATCTCCAACATCTTGGTTATATCTGCATCCATTTGTAAATCTGCAGCATAAGTCATAATCTCTGAGTCTTTTCTATTTTGGGGGCTCCTCCTCCTAGTCATTCTGTTGATGGGTGTTTGAGGGAATGTATAGAGTCCAAATTATTGACCAGAACCCAAGCAAGATGCACCGGTTTTCTTGGGACCTTAGGGTTGCTGGCCTCTTGTTTTCCCAGCCTGTCATCTGTGGGAGGGGCCTGCCGCACTGTTACTCAGGCAACCCTGTTTGGGTGGAGTTGCCCTGCCCCCCTGTGGCGTGGGATGGGCTCAATGGGAATCAGTTTTTGGGGCTTTTGTTCTATGGTGGCTTTCCCTGGCGGCTTTCCACGTCTCTTCCATGAGTCAGAACAGAAGAGACCATTTCCAACCCTCTGCCTCAGAGCAGAGAGACCGCATTCTGTTCTTCAGTGAGCTCTCCAGGCCACACTGTCTCCGTTTCTGTCTGTGCTGCTATAAACTGTAGCGTCCTGGGTTGTGCGCCCCTCCACAGCACCCCCAGTCCTGCCTCCAGGTCGGAGCTCGTCTCTGCCCTTTGTGCTTCTAAAACCACCAGCCGCTCCCAGTTTGCGCACGCAACCCCAGCGATCTGGGTTTCCATCCCAGGGGCTGCAGTTAGCAGGTGCGACCCCCCCTCCCTCCCGCTCCGGGTTTCCACCCTGGGGGCTGCCCTAAAGTCCTTTCCCGATGCTACCGGTCTGCGAGTCTGTGCCCATCCCCAGCGTGCGAGGCTGTCACTCACCGGCGGTGTAGGATCCCCACGGCCAGGCACCCTCCCGCTGCCGTTTATCCTCCAATATCTGCCCGCAGAATCACGGCTCTCCGCTTCCTACCTCAAAACCAACCGCCTGCGATATTCTGCTTGCAGAGATCCAGATCTTCTTACATCTCAGGCTGGTTTTGTGGGTGCTCAGAGTGGTCTGGTAGATATCCAGCTCAATTCCAGGGACCAGTTGAAATAGGTCCCCTACTCCTCCACCATCTTTCCCCCCCTCCCAAAAGAACTACTTTTAAAATAAGGATATTAACCCTTTGTCATATATATTTCAAATATTTTTTCTCATTGGTTGTTTGCTCTGCCTTTTAAGTTGTCTTTGCCATTTGGAATCTTTTAATTTTATATTCTATTTACAATTGTAGATGCTAAATTTTGTCTGGAAAAAGTGGACTTATCTTTAATCATCTTGTGTACTTCACCATGCCTTGTGTTGTACTTATTTGAGATTCATAAAATATAAGAGCTCCTGACACTACACATGTAGAGTATTAGGAATGATGCATAGCATATAGTAAGTGCTCAATACATTTTAATCACTACTATTATTGTTACCAATATTAAGTTAATAAGTGACTCTGATGATCTGGGAAATGAGATGGTTATAATACATACAAAAATAAGTCTCCATTGTGTTGCTTCTACTCAGAAAGAGATATAAAGTTGATTTCATCCAAATATCAAACTATGATTTTCCTTTTGCTCACTTTACATGAAGATTGAATGGCTTGATCTTTGGGGCTGATTTAAATCACCCAGAAAACCTAGTTGTCCTTTTTTCATACTTACAAATTTACCCTGAAGCTCCCTCTGGATGTAATGATTTCAATGGAATATTTTGATAAAGATTTCTTAATAGTGTGTGTGAGGAGAAAACTTTCAAACATCCTACCTTTCCAGCTCCTGTAGCTGCAGGCATTACTTAGAATGAGAGTGAACAAAGGTGGTGATGATGCCATGAACAGGGTTCTGCAGCAGTTGCCAAGCAGCTGAAGAAATCTGAGACCAGAGTGATGTTGGTTGGAAGGAAGTTGTCTGAAATCAGGAATTACCATGCAATTGGGGTAGATGAGAGATATTTATAGTTGACCATCTCTCTCCAGCAAGGTAAATGGTGGGTAGAGATGAATCCTTAATATGGTTATATTTGTATATTAACCAAATTTTATACAGATGCTCAAAGCATCTAGAGTACATGAATTTGGAGTGTGGTATAATGAATATAACATATTCATAGTCAATTCATTCATTTTATGAATGAAATTTGGGTAAAAATGTTGAAAATGGATGCCTAGCATTGAGGCATTTAATTATAATCAGAAACTATGACTCACCTAGATCAGTGAGAAGAAAATTAAAGCAAAGCATAAGAGATTAATGAAGTTTGCATGAAAATTGAGACATGTACTTAATTGCACACAATGATGATGCTTTTAGTGGGTTGTACAACAACTGAAAAAAGAATCACATAGGAATCTCTCCTAAAGATATCATCTAGTGGTCAGATACACCCTATGGTTTATCACAAAGTCCAATCTGGCTAACACTGACTTATGATGCTCCCATACCCTCATGCCTGAAATGCTGGTGTCATGCTTCCCACCTTTTGCCTCTCTTGATAGATTTTGGGGATCTCTCAGATTTCAGCAATAGCTTTCTCTGCTAGTTTGGTTGAGAACCATAATAATGCCTCATCATGAAAAGCTTGGAGACAGCTTCAGGAGAATAGGTATTATCTTCTTTAAATGTTTGGTAGTATTCCCACGGGAATCCATCAGGCTCTGGACTCTTGGTTTTTGGGAGGATTTTGATCACTGCTTCAATTTCGTTACTGGTTATTGGTCTACTCAAATTGTCAATTTCTTCCTGTTTCAGTCTTGGTAGTTTATAGGTTTCAGGAAGGCATCCATTTCCTCCACGTTGCTTAATTTATTGGCATATAGTTGCTGATAATAATTTCTTTTTTTTATTATATTATGTTATGTTAATCACCATACATTACATCATTAGTTTTTGATGTAGTGTTCCATGATTCATTGTTTGCGTGTAACACCCAGTGTTCCATTCAGTACGTGCCTGCTTTAATACCCATCACCAGGCTAACCCATCCCCTCATCCCCCTCCCCTCTAGAACCCTCAGTTTGTTTCTCAGAGTCCATAGTCTCTCACGGTTCGTCTCCCCCTCCGATTTCCCCCACTTCATTTTCCCTTCCTGCTATACTCTTTTTTTAATAACATATAATGTATTATTTGTTTCAGAGGTACAGGTCTGGAATTCAACAGTCTTACACAATTCACACAGCTCACCATAGCACACACTCTCCCCAATGTCTATCACCCAGCCACCCCATCCCTCCCACCCCCCACCTCTCCACCAAACCTCAGTTTGCTTGCTGAGATTAAGAATTCCTCATATCAGTGAGATCATATCATACATGTCATTCTCTGATTGACTTATTTCGCTCAAAATAATATCCTCCAGTTCCATCCACATCGTTGCAAATGGCAAGATTTCATTCCTTTTGATGGCTGCATAATATTCCATTGTTCATATATACCACATCTTCTTTATCCATTCATCTGTCAATGGACATCTTGGCTCTTTCCATAGTTTGGCTATTGTGGACATTGCTGCTATAAACATCAGGATGCACGTACCCCTTCGGATCCCAACATTTGTATCTTTGGGGTAAATGCCCAATATTGTAATTGCTGGGTCATAGGGTAGCTCTATTTTCAACTTTTTGAGGAACCTCCATACTGTTTTCCAGAGTGGCTGCACCAGCTTGCATTCCCACCAACAGTGTAGGAGACTTCCCCTTTCTCTGCATCCCTGCCAACATCTGTCATTTCCTGACTTGTTAATTTTAGCCATTCGGACTGGTGTGAGGTGGTATCTCATTGAGGTTTTGATTTGGATTTCCCTGATGCTGAGGGATGTTGAGCACTTTTTCATGTGTCTGTTGGCCATTTGGATGTCTTCTTTGGAGAAATGTCTGTTCACGTCTTCTGCCCATTTCTTGATTGGATCATTTGTTCTTTGGGTGTTGAGTTTGATAAGTTCTTTATAGATTTTGGATACTAGCCCTTTATCTGATATGTCATTTGCAAATATCTTCTCCCATTCTGTCAGTTGTCTTTTGGTTTTGTTGACTGTTTCCTTTGCTGTGCAAAAGCTTTTTATCTTGATGAAGTCCCAATAGTTCATTTTTGCCCTTGCTTCCCTTGCTGTTGGCGATGTTTCTAGGAAGAAGTTGCTGCTGCTGAGGTCAAAGAGGCTGCTGCCTGTGTTCTTTAGGATTTTGATGGACTGCTGTCTCACATTGAGGTATTTCAACCATTTTGAGTCTATTTTTCTGTGTGGTGTAAGGAAATGGTCCAGTTTCATTCTTCTGCATGTGGCTATCCAATTTTCCCAACACCATTTGTCGAAGAGACTGTTTTCCATTGGACATTCTTTCCTGCTTTGTCAAAGATTAGTTGACCATAGAGTTGAAGGTCCATTTCTGGGCTCTCTATTCTGTTCCATTGATCTATGTGTCTGTTTCTGTGCCAGTACCATACTCTCTTGATGATTACAGCATTGTAATAGAGTTTGAAGCCGGAATTGTGATGCCGCCAGCTTTGCTTTTCTTTTTCAACATTCCTCTATTTGGGGTCTTTTCTGGTTCCATACAAATTTTAGGATTATTTGTTCCATTTCTTAAAAGTTGATGGTATTTTGATAGGGATTGCATTAAATGTGTAGGTTGCTCTAGGTAGCATTGACATCTTCACAATATTTATTCTTCCAATCAATGAGCACAGAACGTTTTTCCATTTCTTTGTGTCTTCCTCAATTTCCTTCATGAGAATTTTATAGTTTACTGAGTACAGATTCTTTGCCTCTTTTGTTAGATTTATTCCTAGGTATCTTAAGGTTTTGGGTGCAATTGTAAATGGGATCGACTTCTTAATTTCTCTTTCTTCTGTCTTGGTGGTGGTGTATAGGAATGCCACTGATTTCTGTGCATTGATTTTATATCCTGCCACTTTATTGAATTCCTGTATGAGTTCTAGCAGTTTTGGGGTGGAGTCTTTAGGTTTTCCACATAAAGTATCATATCATCTTCAAAGAATGAGAGTTTGACTTCTTCTTTGCCGATTCGGATGCCTTTTATTTCTTTTTGTTGTCTGATTGCTGTGGCTAGGACTTCTAGTACTATGTTGAATAGCAGTGGTGATAGTGGACATCCCTGCCGTGTTCCTGACCTTAGGGGGAAAGCTCTCAGTTTTTCCCCATTGAGAATGATATTCACTGTGGGTTTTTCATAGATGGCTTTTGTGATATTGAGGTATGTGCCCTCTATCCCTATACTCTGAAGAGTTTTGATCAAGAAAGGATGCTGTACTTTGTCAAATGCTTTTTCTGCATCTATTAAGATGATCATATGGTTCTTGTTCCTTCTTTTATTAATGTATTGTATCACATTGATTGATGTGCGGATGTTGAACCAACCTTGCAGCCCAGGGATAAATCTCACTTGGTCGTGGTGAATAATCCATTCAGTGTACTGTTGGATCCTATTGGCTAGTATTTTGGTGAGAATTTTTGCATCCATATTCATCAGGGATATTGGTCTGTAATTCTCCTTTTTGATGGGGTCTTTGTCTGGTTTTGGGATCAAGGTAATGGTGGCCTCATAAAACGAGTTTGGAAGTTTTCCTTCCATTTCTATTTTTTGGAACAGTTTCAGAAGAATAGGTATTAATTCTTCTTGAAATGTTTGGTAGAATTCCCCTGAAAAGCCATCTGGCCCTGGGCTTTTGTTTGTTGGGAGATTTTTGATGACTACTTCAATTTCCTTAGTGGTTATAGGTCTGTTCAGGTTTTCTGTTTCTTCCTGGTTAGTTTTGGTAGTTGATACATCTCTAGGAATGCATCCATTTCTTCCAGGTTATCTAATTTGTTGGCATAGAGTTGCTCATAAGATGTTCTTATAATTGTTTGTATTTCTTTGGTGTTGGTTGTGATCTCTCCTCTTTCATTCATGATTTTGTTGATTTGGGTCATTTCTCTTTACTTTTTGATAAGTCTGGCCAGGGGTTTAAAATCTTGTTAATTCTTTCAAAGAACCAGCTCCTAGTTTCGATGATCTGTTCTACTCTTCTTTTGGTTTCTATTTCATTGATTTCTGCTCTGATCTTTATTATTTCTCTTCTCCTGCTGGGTTTAGGCTTTATTTGCTGTTCTTTCTCCAGCTCCTGTAGGTGTAGGGTTAGGTTGTGTACTTGAGACCTTTCTTGTCTCTTGAGAATAGCTTGTATTGCTATATACTTTCCTCTTAGGCCTGCCTTTGCTGTATCCCAAAGATTTTGAACAGTTGTGTTTTCATTTTCATTGGTTTCCATGAATATTTTTAATTCTTCTTTAATTTCCTGGTTGACCCATTCATTCTTCAGTAGGAT
>NC_058419.1:38810737-38867649 GCF_002201575.2 Neomonachus schauinslandi | reverse complement strand
AGGCAGGGAATGATCCCAATCTTTTGGTACCGGTTGAGACCTGATTTGTGACCTAGGATGTGATCTATTCTGGAGAATGTTCCATGGGGACTATAGAAGAATGTGTATTCTGTTGCTTTGGGATGGAATGCTCTGAATATGTCTGTGAAGTCCATTTGGTCCAGTGTGTCATTTAAAGTCTTTATTTCCTTGTTGATCTTTTGCTTAGACGATCTGTCCATTTCAGTGAGGGGGGTGTTAAAGTCCCCCACTATTATTGTATTGTTGTCTATGTGTTTCTTTGCTTTTGTTATTAACTGCCTTATATAATTGGCTGCTCCCATGTTAGGGGCATAGATATTTACAATTGTTCAATCTTCTTGTTGGATAGACCCTTTAAGTACAATATAGTGTCCTTCCTCATCTCTTATTACAGTCTTTGGTTTAAAATCTAACTTGTCTGATATAAGGATTCCACCCCAGCTTTCTTCTGGTGTCCAATTAGCATGGTAAATGGTTTTCCACCCCCTCACTTTCAATCTGGGGGTGGCTTTGGGTCTAAAATGAGTCTCTTGCAGACAGCATATGGATGGGTCTTGTTTTTTAATCCAATCTGATAGCCTGTGTCTTTTGATTGGGACATTTAGCCCATTTACATTCAGGGTAACTATTGAAAGATAGGAATTTAGTGCCACTGTATTGCCTGTAAGGTGACTGTTACTGTATATTGTCTTTGTTCCTTTCTGGTCTATGTTGCTTTTAGGGTCTCTCTTTGCTTAGAGGACCCCTTTAAATATTTCTTGTAGGGCTGGTTTTGTGTTTGCAAATTCTTTTAGTTTTTGTTTGTCCTTGAAACTTTTTATCTCTCCTTCTATTTTTTTTTTTATTTCTCCTATTTTCAGTGACAGCCTAGCTGGATATAGTATTCTTGGCTGCATATTTTTCTCATTTAGTGCTCTGAATATATCATGCCAGTCTTTTCTGGCCTGCCAGATCTCTGTGGATAGGTCTGCTGCCAATCTAATGTTTCTACCATTGTAGGTTACAGACCTCTTGTCCCAAGCTGCTTTCAGGATTTTCTCTTTGTCTCTGAGACTCGTAAGTTTTACTATTAGATGTCGGGGTGTTGACCTATTTTTATTGATTTTGAGGGGGAATCTCTGTGCCTCCTGGATTTTGATGCCTGTTTCCTTTCCCAAATTACAGAAGTTCTCTGCTATAATTTGCTCCAATATACCTTCTGCCCCTCTCTTTTTTCTTCTTCTGGGATCCCAATTATTCCAATATTGTTTTATCTATGGTGTCACTTATCTTTCGAATTCTGCCCTTGTGATCCAGTAGTTTTTTCTCTCTCTCTAGTAGTTCTCTCTTTTTCTCAGCTTCTTGATTTTCCATCATTTGGGTCTTCTATATCACTAATTCTCTCTTCTGCCTCATTTATCCTAGCAGTTAGAGCCTCCATTTTTGATTGCACCTCATTAATAGCCTTTTTTATTTTGACTTGGTTAGATTTGAGCTCTTTTATTTCTCCAGAAAGGGTTTCTCTAATAACTTCCATGTTTTTTTCATGCCCAACTAGTATCTTTAAAATCATCATTCTGAACTCTAGTTCTGACTTCGTACTAATGTCCATATTGAGTAGGTCCCTGGCAGTCGGTACTGCCTCTTGTTCTTTTTGTTGAGGTGATTTTTTCCGTCTTGTCATTTTGTCCAGAGGAGAATAGATGAATGAGAGAACAAAATGCTAGCAGAGTAACCACGTCCCCAGAAAATATACTTTAAACAAATCAGAAAAGACCTGAAACTGGGGGAAAAGAAAGGGAAAGAAAGAAAAAAGAAAAAGAAAAAGAAAAAGGTAAAAACAAACAAAAACAGAACAAAACAAAAAAAACCCAGAATATGATCAAATATGATCAGGCTGGTACATAGATCAGTGCCACACACTAGATTTTGGGTGTATTTGTCTGTTAAAAGAAAGTGCCTCCCAAAATTTTAAAGAAAGAAAAACTTATATATGTACAAAAATAAGGGTTAATACGATGGAGGGATGGAATATGAATGTAAAGATGAAAATTATAAAAAATTTTATAAAAGGAATTGATAAGATAAGAAGTTGTTTGAAAAAAAGAAAGAAGAGGATTTAAAAAAAAAAACGGAGAGAATGTGATCAGGCAGGAGACTAGAAGAAAGCCATACACTAGAGATTTAGGGTATATTTTGATCTGTTAGAAGAAACTGTATCTCAAAATTTTAAAGAGAGTACAACTTATATATACATGCCAAAAATAAGGGTAACTACTATGAAGGGATAGAATATGACTCTAAAAATGAAAAATAAAATGTTTTTTTATAAAAAAGGGATTGATAAGATGTTGGTTGAAAAAGGGAAAAAGAAAAATTAAAAAAAAAGACAGTTAAAAAAAATTAACTTTGGGGTGCCTGGGTGGCTCAGTTGGTTAAGCGACTGCCTTCGGCTCAGGTCATGATCCTGGAGTCCCGGGATCGAATCCCGCATCGGGCTCCCTGCTCGGCAGGGAGTCTGCTTCTCCCTCTGACCCTCCCCCCTCTCATGTGCTTGCTCTCTCTCATTCTCTCTCTCTCAAATAAATAAATAAAATCTTTAAAAAAAATTAACTTTGAACGACTAAAGAATCATGGTAAAAAAGCCATGGATTCTATGTGCATTATTCCCCTAGTGCTGGAGTTCTGCCGTTCTCATTGATCGGTAAACTTGGTCTTGGCGGGCGATTCTTGCTGATCTTCTGGGGGAGGGGCCTGTTGCCATGGTTTCCAAATGTCTTTGCTGGAGGCGGAATTGCCCCACCCTTGCCGGGGACTGGGCTAAGTAATCTGCTTGGGTTTGCTCTCGGGAGCTTTTGTTCCCTGCAAGCTTTCCATACAGCTTTGGAGGCCGAGAGTGAAAATGGCAGCCTCCCAATCTCCAACCTGGAGGAGCTTAGAACTCAGAGCCCCACTCCTCAGTGTGCCCCCAGAGAAAAGCAGTCACTCACTCCCGTCTCCCTGGTCTCCGGCTGCACTCTGTGCTCACCCGGCCTGTGACCGAGTGTTTCTATCTCTGGCACTCGACTTGCTGTGGAGTCTCCAAACCCAGCAGATCCCTGTGGTGCACTCCTGCGCTGCTCCTCCTGGGGGAGGAAGGTGAGTCTCCCCGGATCTGCCACTTGTTGGGTCCCTGCTGGAGGAGCAGTGGCCCGACTGTGCCGTGGATCACGGTTTATGGCAACCCCGAGCTGAGAGCCCACGCCTCGGCTCCGTCTCTGCAGCCAGCTTCCCTGCTCCGTTACCTGGGAGCTCTGCTGCACTCAGGCACCCCCGGTCTTTCTGTGACCCCAAGGGTCCTGAGACCACACTGTCCCAGTGAGGGTTCCACCCCCCGCTTAGCCACTGGAGCGACGTCCCTCAGCGGAGCCGACTTCTAAAATTTCCGATTTTGTGCTCCATGGTTCTATCACTTCCCAGAAGTGGCTGACAGAGGCCCCTCCCCCGCCATCTATCCTCCCAAATATCGCCTCGGATTCACTTCTCCGCACATCCTACCTTCCAGAAAGTGGTCGCTTTTCTGTTCAGAGAGTTGTTGCTATTCTTTTCTTCGATCTCCTGTTGAGTTTGTAGGTGTTCAGAATGGTTTGATCCCTATCCAGCTGAATTCCTGGGACCAGACGAAATCCAGGTCTCCTACTCCTCCGCCATCTTCTGAGAGTTTATTTTAATCATGAATAAATGTTGAATTTGGTCAAATTATTTTTCTGCACTGATTGATATGATCATGCAATTCTTTTTTTGGCCTGGAAATGTGGTAGATTATACTGATTGATTTTAAATATTGAACCAGACTTGTATCTCTGGAATAATCTCTATTTATGGTGAGTTTCCATGGTGGATAATCCTTTTATGTATTACTGAATGCTATTGCTAATATTTTGTTGATTTTTCGTGTCTATATTCATAAGGACTACTGGTCTGAAATTTTCTTTTTTTTTAAAAAGATTTTATTTATTTATATGTCAGAGAGAGAGAGAGCACACAAGCAGGGGAGCGGCAGGCAGAGGGAGAAGCAGGCTCCCTCCTGAGCAAGGAGCCTGATGCAGGACTCCATCCCAGGACCCTGGGATCATGACTGAGCCAAAGGCAGATGCTTAACTGACTGAACCACCCATGCATCCCTGAAATTTTCTTTTTTTGTACTGGCATTTCCTTTTGATATCATGGAAATACTAGCTTCATAAAATTAATTCTCATCTTTCCTCCTAATTTCTGGAAGGCTGTGTAGAATTGGTAAAACTTGTTCTTTAAAATTTCGGTAGAATTCTCCAGTGAAACCATGTGGGCCTAGAAATTTTGAGGGGGGGATTTTAAAACAAGAATTTAATTTCCTTAATAAATATAAGGTTATTCAAATTATTTCATTTTGAATGAGTTGTGGTAGGTTGTATTTTTTGGTGAATTCGTCCAATTTATCTAAGTATTCAAACTGATTTATGTGGAGTTGTTTTTAGTATTCTCTTATCCTTTTGATGTCTTCTTTCTTTTTTTCTGTGTCAATCTTGCTAGAGGTTTGTTGATTTTATTCATTTTTTCAAAAAATCAGATCTTTTTCATTGAATTTTTATTGTCAATTTCATTGATTTATGCTCATATCTTTGTTCAGTGTTCTTGCTTTGGCTTGTTTTACTCTTCTTTTTCTAGTTTCTTGAGGTGGGAATTTACATTATTGATTTGAGACTTTGCTTCTTTTTAAATGTAACTATTTAGTGCTATAAATATCCCTCTCATCATTGCTTAAGCTGCAGCTTACAAAATTCGGTATGTCATTTTTATTCTTCAATGTATTTTTCTGTTTCACTTGAGACTTATTCTTTGGCCTGTGAATTATTTAGAAGTGTGTTGTTTAATTTCCAAGTGTCTGAAGATTTTCTTTTTATCATTCTGCTATTGATTTTTAATGTGGTCCCCTTGTGTCAGAGCAAACACTTTGCATGACTTCAATTCTTTTAAATTTGTTGAAGCTTGTTTTATGGTCCAGGTTATGGTCTACTTTGATACATATTTTGTAGGCACTTGAAAAGGGTATGTATTCACCTATTGTCAGATGAAGTGTTCTGTAGATGTCTCTAAGATCCTTTCAGCTTTGTGTTCTTCTATGTACTTGCTTATTTTCTATTAGTTGTTATATCCATTGCTGGGAGAAGGATGTTTAAATTTCCCACTATAATTATTAATTTGACTATTTCTCCTCTTAGTTCTATCACTATTTTCTTTAAATATTTTGCATATTTGCATATTTGGTGGCTATGCTTTAAGGATTGCTATGTCTTCTTTGTGGATTGACCCTTTATTTATTTATTTAAAAGATTTTATTTATTTATTTGAGAGAGAGCACATGAGAGAGGGGAGGGTCAGAGGGAGAAGCAGACTCCCTGCCGAGCAGGAAGCCCGATGCAGGACTTGATCCAGGGACTCCAGGATCATGACCTGAGCCGAAGGCAGTCGCTTAACCAACTGAGCCACCCAGGCACCCTGGATTGACCCTTTAATTATATGATGTCCCTTC
This sequence comes from Neomonachus schauinslandi, assembly GCF_002201575.2. Taxonomy (NCBI): domain Eukaryota; kingdom Metazoa; phylum Chordata; class Mammalia; order Carnivora; family Phocidae; genus Neomonachus; species Neomonachus schauinslandi. Next base: position 38,862,098 of record NC_058419.1, on the reverse strand, counting down.
TGCCTCTGGTAATTTTCTGTGCTCTGAAGTCCACTTTATCTAAAATAACTACTCCTGCTTTACTTTTATTAATTTTCATATGATCTATCTTTTCTCATTACTTTACTTTCTACCTGCCTATGTACATATATTTGACATGAATTTCTTTTAAGCAGCAAATGGTTTGGTCAATCCATATCTTTTAATTGGTGTTATTAGACCATTTTTACATTTGATGAAGATATTGTTATTACTATCATTTGAGTTATTTGTCCCTCAGAGGCAGACGGTCATTTTTCTCTCACTGTTATCCAATTTAATTTTTTCATTAATTTTCAGAAGTCTTACCATGAGGTTTTGGTGTGGATTCTGTGGGATTATCTTGTTTGGGACTTGAAACTCTTCTTGAATCTGCAGGTTTATGTATTCTGCCAAATATGGCAAGTTTTCAGCCATTATTGGTTGAAATATTTTTTCAGCATTGCTCTCTTTCTTGCTTCCAGTACTCCAGAGACACGAATCATAGAATTTTTATTATTGTGTAACAGGTCTCCAAGACTCTGTTCAATTTAAAAATGTATTGCCTTTCTGATGTTCAAATTGTGTAATTTTTATTGTTCTAACTTTAATTTCACTATTTTTTGTCTCCCCATTCTGTTCTTTAGTCTATCCATTGTGTATTTTATTTTGTTTATTGTATTTATTTTTAGCTCTAAAACTTCAATTTGGTTCTATCTCTTTAATTATGATAAAATACATATAACAGAAGTTTTTTTTTTTAAAGCTTTTATTTATTTATTTGAGAGAGAGAGAGAGCATGAGACGGGGAAGGGTCAGAAGGAGAAGCAGACTCCCTGCTGAGCAGGGAGCCCGATGCGGGATTCGATCCCGGGACTCCAGGATCATGACCTGAGCCGAAGGCAGTCGCTCAACCGACTGAGCCACCCAGGCGCCCCTAACAGAAGTTTTACCATTAGAGATATTTCATACATTCACTATGTGCAACCATCACTGTTATCTAGTCCCAGAACATTTTCATCACCCCGAGGAGAAACCCCTTAACCGTTCAGTAGTCACTTAAAACTCCTCTCTCCACTAAATCACAGACAACCACTAATATACTTTCTGTCTCTATTGATTTGCCTAGATATACTGTATAAATGGAATAATACAATATGCGACCTTTCATGTCTGGCTTCTTTCACCTAGCATAATGTTTTTGAGGTTCATGCATGTTGTAGCATGCATAAGTACTTCATTTCTTTTAATAGCTGAATAATATTCCATTGTATAGATATGTCAAATTTTGTTTATCCATTTTGATCATCCAAATTGATAATTTATGGACATGTGTATTGTTTCTACCTTTTGACTATTGTGAATAATACTGCTCTGAATATTTGTGTATATATTTTTGAACACCTGTTTTCAATTCTTTTGGGACCATATCCAGGAGTGGAATTGTTGAATCATATAATAATTCCATGCTTAACTTTTTGAGGAACCACCAGTTTTCCACAGGAGCTTCACCTTTCTACATTCCCACCAGCAATGAATGAAGTTTTCCATATCCCCACATTGTCACAAACACTTATAATCCTCTTTTTTAATTGAAGTATAGTTGACACACAATGTTACATTGGTTTCAGGTGTACAACAGAGGGATTCCACAACTCTATATGCTATGCCATGTTCACCACAAGCATATCTACCATTAGTCACCATACAACACTATTACAATACCATTGACTCTATTCCATTCCCTATATTGTACCTTTCATCTCTGTGAATTATTCATTCCATAACTGGAAGCCTATACCTCCCACTGCCTTTCACCCATTTTGCTCATTCCCCTTTCCGCCCATCCTGCCTTCTAGCAACCATGTTTGTCCTCTGTGCTTATGGGTTTATTTCTGATTTGTTTGTTGGGTTGCTTTGTTTTTTAGATTCTATATATAAGTGAAATCATACAAAATTGGTCTTTATCTGTCTGACTTATTTCACTTAGCGTAATACCTTCTAGGTCCATCCATGTTGTTGCAAGTTACAAGATCTCATTCTCTTTTAGGCTGAGTAATATTCCAGTGTGTGTGTGTGTATTTATCTATTTATCCATTTATCTATTGATGGACACCTTTGTTGCTTCCATGTTGTCTATTTAAATAATGCTGCAATTAACATAGGGCTGCACATATCTTTTTAAATTAGTGTTTGCATTTTCTTTGGGTAAATATCCAGTAGTGGAATTACTGGTTGTATGGTATTTTTAATTTTTAAATTTTTCAGAAAACTCTGTATGGCTTTCCACAGTAGCTGCACCAATTTACATTCTCACTAACAGAGCACAAGAGTTCCTTTTTCTCCACATCCTCACCAACATTTGTTATTACTTGACGTTTTGATACCAGCCATTCTGACAGGTATAAATTGATATTTCATTTTGGTTTTGATTTGCATTTCCCTGATGATTAGTGATGTTGAACATCTTTTCTGTGTCTGTTGGCCATGTGTATGTTTTTTGGGAAAAATGTCTATTCTGGTCTTCTCATTTTTTAATGTTTTTTTGGTGTTGAGTTGTATCAGTTCTTTATAAATTTTGGATATTAAACCCTTATCAGATATATCATTTGCAAATATCTTCTCCCATTCAGTAGGTTGCTTTTCTCTTTTGTTGATGGTTTCCTTCACTGTACAAAAGCTTTCATTTTGGGGTAGCCCCAATACTTTATTTTTGCCTTTGTTTCCCTCACCTAAGGAGACATACCTAGCAAAATGCTACTAAAGCCGATGTCAGATTACTGGCTGTTTTCTTCTAGGAGTCTTATGATATCTGGCTTTACATTTAGGTCTTTAATCCATTTTGTTTTTTGTGCATGGTGGGACAAAGTGGTCTAGTTTTATTCTTTTGCATATAGCTGTCCAGTTTTCTCAGAACCATTTACTGAAGAGACTGTCTTTTCCCCATTGTATATTCTTGCCTCCTTTGTTGTATATTAATTGAATATGCAGATGTGGTTTTATTTCTGGACTATCTTGTTTCATTGATCTAAGTGTCTATTTTTATGCCAGTATCATACCGTTTTGATTGTTATAGCTTTGTAGTATATCTTGGAATTTGGGATGTGATACCTCCAACTTTGTTTTTCTTTCTCAAGAGGGCTTTGGCTATTCATGGTCTTTTGTGGTTGCATATAAATTTTAGAATTATTTGATCTAGGGGAACCTGGGTGGCTCAGTCGTTAAGTGTCTGCCTTCTGCTCAGGTTGTGATCCCAGGATCCTGGGATCGAGCCCCGCATTGGGCTCCCTGCTCTGCGGGAAGCCTGTTCTCCCTCTCCCACTCCCCCTGCTTGTGTTCCCTCTCTTGCTGTGTCTCTCTCTGTCAAATAAATAAATAAAATCTTTTTAAAAATTTTTAAAAAAGAATTATTTGATCTAGTTCTGTGAAAAATACCACTGGTGTTTTGATAGAGATTGCATTAAATCTGTAGATTGTTTTGGGTAATATGGACATTTTAACAATGTTAATTCTTCCAATCCATGAGCATGGAATATCTTTCATTTGTTTGTGTCATCTTCAATTTCTTTCATCAATGTTTTATGGTTTTTAGATTACAGGTCTTTCATCTAGTTGGTTAAGTTTATTCCTAGGTATTTTATTCTTTTAGTTGCAATTATAAATGGAATTTTTTTCATTTCTCTTTCTGCTATTTCATTATTAGTATATAGAAATGCAACAGATTTCTGTATATTAATTGTATATCCTACAACTTTACCAAATTCATTTATTATTTCTAATATTTTTTGGTTGAGTCTTTAGGATTTCCTATGTACATTATCATGCCATGTGCAAGTAGTGACAATTTTACTTCTGCCTTGACAATTTAGATGCCTTTTATATCTTTTTCTTGTCTGATTGTTGTGGCTAGGACTTCCAGTACTATGTGAATAAAACTAGTGAGAGTGGACATCCTTGCCTTGTTTCTGATACCAGAGGGAAATCTCTCAGGTTTTCACCATTGAGTATGATGTTAACTGTGGGTTTGTCATACATGGCCTTTATTATGTTGAGGTATATTCCCTATAAACCCACTTTGTTGAGAGTTTTTATCATGAATGGATGTTGAAGTTTGTCAAATACCTTTTCTGCATCTATTGATATGATCATGTGATTTTTATTCTTTGTTTTTTTAATGTGGTATATCACATTGCTTTGTGAATATTGAACCATCCTTGCATCCCTGGAATAAATCCCACTTGACTGTGGTGAATGATCTTTTAATGTATTGTCGAATATGATTTGACTATGTTTTATTGAGGATTTTTGCACCTACGTTCCTCAACGATATTGTTCTTTCTTCTTTTTTTGTAGTGTCTTTGTTTGATTTTGGTATCAGGGTAATGCTGGTCTTGTAGAATGTATTTGAACACTTGCTTTCCTCTTCTACTTTTTGGAATAGTTTGAGGGAAATGGATATTGACTCTTCTTTAAATATTTGATAGAATTCATCTATGAATCTATCTGGTCCTGGACTTTTGTTTGTTGAGAGTTGTTTTTATTACTGATTTAATTCTGTTGCTAGTAATTGCCTGTGCAGATTTTCTATTTCTCCTGATTCAGTTTTGGAAGATTATATGTTTCTAGGAATTTATCCATTTTTTTTCTAGGTTGTCCAGTTTGTTGGTGTATAATTTTTTCTATTAGTCTCAAAATCTTTTGTATTTCTATGGTGTTAGTTGTCACTTCTAATCTTTTCCTTTATTTTTGAGGGTCTTTTATACTTTTCTCTTGTTGAGTCTGGTTAAAGGCTTATCATTTTGTTTATCCTTTCAAAGAATCAGCTCTTGATTTCATTGATCTTTTCTTTTTTAAAAAATATTTATTTATTTATTTTAGAGAGAATGGGCATGGAGGGGCAGAGGGAGAGAGAGTATTAAGCAGACTCTGTGCTGAGCATGGAGCCCAATGCAGGGGTCGATCTTATGACCCTGAGATCATGACCTGAGCTGAAACTAAGAGTTAGGTGCTTAACCCACTGTGACACCCAGGTGCCCCTTCATTGATCTTTTCTATTGTTTTTTAATCTCTATTTCATTTATTTCCACTCTGATCTTTGTTATTTCCTTCATTCTACTAACTTCAGGCTTTTTTGTTCTTCTTTTTCTAGTGTGTGTGTGTGTGTGTGTGTGTGTGTGTGTGTGTGTGTGTGTAAGTTTAGTTTGTTTTTTTGAGATTTTTCTTGTTCCTTGAGTTAGGCCTGTATCGCTATAAATTTTTTTCCATCTTAGAATTGCTTTCACTGTGTCTCAAAGATTTTGGACCATTGTGTTTTCATTTTCATTTGTGTCCATGTATTTTTTAAAATTTCTTCTTTGATTTCTTTGTTGACCCATTGGTTGTTTAATAATGTGTTATATAGCTTCCACATGTTTGGTTTTTTTTTTTCCCAGTTTTTTTTTCTTATAACTGATTTCTAGTTTTATACCATTCTGGTTAGAAAAGCTGCCTGATATGATTTCTTTTTTTTAAATTATGTTCAGTTAGCCAGCATATAGTACATCATAAGTTTTTGTTGTAGTGTTCAATGATTCATTAGTTGTGTATAACACCCAGTGCTCTTCCTAACACATGCCCTCCTTAATACCCATCACCCGATCACCCCATCCCCCCATCCCTCTCCCTTCTGTAACCCTCAGTTTGTTTTCCAGAGTCCAGAGTCTCTCATGGTTTGTCTCCCTCTCTGATTTCTTCCTATTCTGTTTTCCCTCCCTTACCCTGTGATTTCAATCCTAAATTTATTGGGACTTGTTTTGTGGCCTAACATGTCATTTATCCTGGAGAATGTTCCATGTGTACTTGAAAACAATATGTATTCAGTTGTATTTGGATGGAATATTGTGTATATATCTATTAAGTCCATCTGGTCTAATATGTCATTGAAAGACATTATTTCCATATTGATTTTCTGCCTATATGATCTATTCCATGGATATAAGTGGGATATTAAAGCCCCCTACTATGACTATATTGCTATCAATTTCTCCCTAAATGTATGTAAATATTTGATTTATATATTTAGGTGCTTCAATGTTGTATACATAGATATTTACAATTATTATATCTTTTTGTTGGATTTATCCCTTTATCATTATGTAGTGTGCTTCTTTGTCTTTTGTTATATTCTTTCTTTTAAAGTCTATTTTGTCTGATATACATATTGCTACCTTGGATTTTTTTTTTCCCTTCACTTTCATTTACATGGAATATCTTTTTCCATCCCTTTTCTTTCATTCTGTGTGTGTCTTTAGGTCTGAAGTGAGTTTCTTGTAAGCAGAATATAGATGGGTATTTTTTTTCTATTCCATTACCCTGTGTCTTTTGATTGGAGCATTTAGACCATTTATATGTAAAGTAATTATTGATAGGTATGTAATTATTGCCATTTTGTTAATTGTTTTCAAATTATTTTTGAGGTTTTCTATGTTCCTTTCTTCTTCTCTTTCTGTTTCCTTGTAATTGATGACTTTCTTTAGTGTTATGCTTGCCTTTCTTTCTCTTTTTTTTTGTGTATCTGTCATAGGTTTTGGTTTGTCATGAGGTTCATATATAACATCCTGAGTATATAACAGTTAATATTAAGTTGATGGTCACTTAAGTTTTTTTTTTTTTTTTAAAGATTTTATTTATTTATTTGACAGAGAGAGACATAGCGAGAGCAGGAACACAAGCAGGGGGAGTGGGAGAGGGAGAAGCAGGCTTCCCGCAGAGCAGGGAGCCCGATGCGGGGCTCGATCCCAGGACCCTGGGATCATGACCTGAGCCGAAGGCAGACGCTTAACGACTGAGCCACCCAGGCGCCCCGATGGTCACTTAAGTTTGAACACATTCTAAAATAACTTAATTTATCCTCCCTCCACTTTTTATGCATATGTTGTCATATTTTATAACTTTTTATTTTGTGAATCACATTAACTAATTTTTTAGATATAATTCATTTTACTACTCGTCTTTTAACCTTCATATTAGCTTTATAAATGATTTTTCTATCTTTACTGTATGTTTGCTTTTACTCACGAAATTTTTCCCTTCATAATTTTTTTTTACTTCTAATTATGGCCTTTTTTTTCCCCTTAAAGAAGTAACTTTAACATTTCTTGTAAGACCAGTTCAGTGGTGATGAATTCCTTTAATTTTTATTTGTCTAGGAAACTCTATCTCTCCTTTGATTCTGAATGATAACCATGCCTCGTAGTGTATTCTTGGTTGTAGGTGTTTCCCTTTCAGCACTTTGAATATATCATGACACTCTCTCCTGGCCTGTAAGGTTCTTGCTGAAAACTCAGCTGATAGCTTTATGGGGTTTTTCTTTGTATGTAACTAATTGCTCCTCTCTTGCTGCCTTTAAAAATCTTTTCTTTATCTTCAAACAATCCTAAAATTTGTATGGAATCAGAAAAGACCCAGAATCACCAAGGAAATGTTGAAAAATAAAAACAAAGTTGGGAGCATCACCTTGCCTGATTTCAAGCTATATTACAAAGCAGTGATCACCAAGTCAGCATGGTATTGGCACAAAAACAGATATATAGACCAATGGAACAGAATAGAGAGCCCAGATATGGACCCTCAACTCTATGGTCAAATAATCTTCAACAAAGCAGGAAAAAAATATGCAATGGAAAAAAGACAGTCTCTTCAATAAATGATGCTGGGAAAATTGGATAGCCACATGCAGAAGAATAAAACTCAACCATTCTCTAACACCATACACACAGGTAAACTCAAAATGGATTAAGGATCTCAGTGTGAGACCGGCATCCATCAAAATCCTAGAGGGGAGCATAGGTAGTAACCTCTTGGACATCAGCCACAGCAACTTCTTTCAAGATACATCTCCAAAGGCTAGTGAAACAAAAGCAAAAATGAACTTTTGGGACTTCATCAAGATAAAAAGCTTCTGCACAGCAAAGGAAGCAGTCAACAAAATAAAGAGGCAACCCACAGAATGGGAGAAGATATTTGCAAATGACACTACAGATTAAAGGGCTGGTATCCAAGATCTATAAACAACTTCTCAAACTCAACACCCAAAAAACAAATAATCAAGTCAAAAAATGGGCAGAAGACATGAACAGACACTTCTCCAAAGAAGACATACAAATGGCTAACAGACACATGAAAAAATGTTCATCATCATTAGCCATCAGGGAAATTCAAATCAAAACGACATTGAGATACCACCTTACACCAGTTAGAATGGCAAAAATTGACAAGGCAAGAAACAACAAATGTTGGAGAGGTTGTGGAGAAAGGGGAACCCTCTTACACCATTGGTGGGAATGCAAGTTGGTACAGCCACTTTGGAAAATGGTGTGGAGGTGCCTCAAAAAATTAAAAATAAAGCTACCCTATGACCCAGCAATTGCACTCCTGGGTATTTACCCCAAAGACACAGATGTAGTGAAAAGAAGGGCCAATGCACCCCAATGTTCATAGCAGCAATGTCCGCAATAGCCAAAGTGTGGAAAGAGCCGAGATGCCCTTCAACAGATGAATGGATAAAGAAGATGTGGTCCATATATACAATGGAATATTATTCAGCCATCAGAAAGGTTGAATCCCCAACTTTTATATCAACATGGATGGGACTGGAGATTATGCTAAGTGAAATAAGTCAGGCAGAGAAAGTCAATTATCATATGGTTTCACTTATTTGTGGAACATAGGAATAGCATGGAGGACATTAGGAGAAGGAAGGGAAAAATGAAGGGGGGGGAATCGGAGGGAGAGATGAACCATGAGAGACTATGGACTCTGAGAAACAAACTGAGGGTTTTAGAGGGGAGACGGGTGGGGGGAATGGGTTAGCCCGGTGATGGGTATTAAGGAGGGCACGTACTGCATGGAGCACTGGGTGTTATACGAAAACAATGAATCGTGGATCACCACATCAAAAACTAATGACGTACTGTATGGTGACTAACATAAAATAATAAAATAAAATTTAAAAAAATTCTTTTTTTATCTTTAATTTTTGACATTTTAAATATTATGTGTCATTGTGTGGACCTCTTTGGGTTCATCTTTTTGGAACTCTGGGCTTCCTGAATCTGGATGTCTGTTTTCTTCTCCAGGTTAGGAGGGTTTCATGTATTATTTCTTCAAATAAGTTTTATGCTTCTCTCTCACTCTTACCCATCTGGATCTCTTATAATTCAAATGTTTGGGGGTTTTTTTTGATGTGTTCCAAGAGATCCTTTAACTTACTCTCATTTAAAAAAAAAATTTTTTTTCTCTTTGCTGTTCAACTTGGGTGCTTTCCATTACTCAGTCTTCCAGATCATTGATCTGTTCTTCTGCATCCTCTAATCTACTATAGATTCCTAGTGTGTTTTTCATTTCAGTTACTGTATTCTTCAAATTTGATTGGTTCTTCTTTTATATTTTTCTATCTCTTTGTTGAAGTTCTCAATGAGTTCATCCAGTCTTCTCTCCAGTCCAATGAGCATCTTTATGACCATTAGACCATTACTTGGTACTATTTTTCAGGTAGATTGTTTTTCTCCATTTCATTTAGTTCTTTGCCTGAGGTTTTGTCTTGTACTTTCATTTGGAGCATATTCCTCTGTCTCTTCACTTTTCTTGACTTTCTGTGTTTGTTTCTATGAGTTAAGTGGAACAACTACTTCTAAACTTGAAGGAATAGTCTTTTTTATTGTTGTCCCCTGTGTGGACTGTGTGTGCCTGGTTTGGCTGGTTGGCTGGAGCTGTGGCTGGCATGGGCTGGTGTTCCCAGGGCATTCTGTGCTGGGGCTTCCCAGGTGGAATGACCTAAGCTGAAGTGGACCTGGACTGGGGTGGTTCCCAGTGTGGAGGGCACTCTGGCAGGACAGCTGAAGGTGAAGTGGGTACAGGGTGAGGAGTACTGGGGCTCTTCACACAGAGGGCATTCTGGCAAGATGACTGAAGATGAAGTGGGTATAAGCTGGTGTGTTCCACAGTGCCCAGCACAGGGGGTGCCCTGGGAGGGCAGCAGGAGCTTAGACAGTGCAGGTGGGGTGGGTCCCAGTGTGCTCCACACATGGGGCACCTGGTGGGGTGGCTGCAGCCAAGGTGGGTGTGAACCAGAAGGCAGGAGTCCTGGGGTCTTCCATGCAGTGGGCAGTGGGGCAGCTGAAGACAGGTATTCCCAGTGTGGTCTACACCAGGTTACCCTGGAAAGTTGTGTGGAGCCAAATTGACATGGGCCTGGATCTTTACACCTGTGCCACCTTGGTGAGATGGCTGGAGCTATAGTGAGCCCTGACCAATGTTGTCCCAATATGTGCCATACTGGGGCTACCTTAGTGGGATGGCTGGGGCTGGTGTGGGCTAGGGTCCTCAGGCTCACTGAGGCAGTAGGCTGGCTAGAATGCTTGGACCCTGCTCCTGTCTATGCTGTCAAGTTGGAGGGGGAAAGTGATGCTCACCATGATGTTTACCAGCCTCTCTGACCTGGAGAGAGTTCCAGCAGCTCTTGCACTGTTTGGCAGGGTTCTAGGGCTGGATTTTTTATATTCTGGTTGCCATTTTAAACACATCTTTTTTTTTCTGTGCCCCAGGGCAGATGAATCTACTCATGGTACCTCAATACTATCCCTCCCCACTACAGTTTGCAATGTCAGGGGTGAGTGTTCCTTGTTACCATGTCTCCATTTGTCTTGTTCTCTATATGGTTTCTTTATCTTTTGTTGTACAGAAGCTGTTCACTTAGCCCTCAGTTTTTCTTCAGGAAAAATTGCTCCATAAATAGGTATAGATTTGGTATGTCCCATAGAGGAGGTGAGTTCAGGGTCCTCATATGTCACCATCTTGGATCAGAACTCCTTCTGTTTTTGTTTTGTTTTGTTTTGTTTTTATTCTTATAGCCATCCTAGTGGGGGTGAAATGGTATCTCATTGCAGTTTTGATTTACATCAAAGATGCTGAGCATCTTTTTGTGTGCTTATTGGCAATGTGTATATCTTTGAAGAAATTCCTATTCAAGTCTTTTGCCCATTGTTAACTGGGTTGTCTTTTTGTTGTTGAATTGTAAGAGTTCTTTTATATTCTGGATACTAAACACTTATCAGATATATTATTTATAAATATTTTCTTCCCTTCTATAGGTTGTCTTTTCCCTTTCTTGGTTGTCCTTTGATACATAAATGTTTTTACTTTTGATGAAATTTAATTTATCTATTTTTTCTTTTGTTGCTTGTGTTTTTTGTGTTATGTTTAAGAAACAATTGCCAAACCCAAAGTCATGAAGATTTACCCCTATGGTTTCTTCTAAGAATTTTATGTTTAGTTCTTTGATCGTGTTGAGTTAATTTTTGTACATAGTGTGAAGTATATGCAACTTCATTCTTTTGCATGTGGCCATCCAGTTTTCCAGCATCATTTATTGAAGGGGATAGCTTTATCCTATTGAATAGTTGTGGCACTCTTGTTGAAAATCAATTGACCATAAATTTGACGGTTTATTTCTGGACTCTAATGTATTCTATTGATCTATGTGTCTATTTGTATGCTAGTACCATACTGCTTTGATTGATGTAGCATTGTAATATGTTTTGAAATTGGGAAGTGTGAATCCTCTACCTTTGTTCTTTCTCAAGGTTGTTTGGCTATTTGGGTACCTTGCAATTCCATAAGAATTTTAGCATAAGCTTTTGCATTTCTGTGGAAAAAAGGCTGTTGGGAATTGCATTTAATCTGTGGATTGCTTTGAGGAGTATTGCTATTTTGACAATATTAAATCTTTCAAGGCATGAACACAGGATGTTTTCCCATTTATTTAGATCTTCTTTAATTTATTTCAGCAATGTTTTATAATTTTTAGTTGTATATATTTTGTACTTATTTGGTAATAAAAATGGAATTTGAAATTTGGTAATTATAAATGAATTTATTCCTATGTATTTTAATATTTTGATGCTATTTTAATTTTGAAATAATTTCCTTTTTAGATTGTTCACTGCAAGTATACAGATGTTCAAAGAATGTTTGTGTTGATCTTTTACCCTACAACTTTGCTAAATTCCACTTGGTTCTTTATCATACCCTCCATTTGCTGAGATATTCTTTTTATTTCCTGTGGCTCTTTTTGGTCATTTGTTTTGAATGTGTTCATAATTGCTTATTGAAACATTTTTATGATAGCTACTCTAAAACTTTTGTCAGATCATCCTGATACTTCTTTTATCTTCATGTTGACATCTACTCATTGTCTTATCTTATTTAGTTAGTCATCTTCTTGATTAAGTGACTTTTAAAAAAGATTTATTTATTTGAGAGAGAGAGCATGAGTGGGGGAGGGGCAGAGGGAGAGACTCTCAAGCAGACTCTCTGCTGAGTGTGGAGCCCCATGCAGGGCTCAAGCCCACAACCCATGAGATCATGAGCTGAGCTGAAACCTTAAGTCAGACACTTAACTGACTGAGCCCCCCAGGCTCCCCTACAAGTGACTTTTGATTGAAACCTGGATTATGAGGCTCTGCTTTCTATTTAAATCTTCTACTTCACCTGGCCTGCTCTAAGATCACTCCATCAGAGGAAGTGGGAATGCCACTTCATTACTGCCAGGTGGAAGTAGAAGTCATTTCCCTACTTGGTCTTTTTTGATGCCCAAGAGGAGGCTCTTCATTACTGCTTTAAGAGGGTAAAGTTTTGTCTTCCCATTAGGCCTACAGTGATACCTACCTGAATGGGAGGATTAGGTGTTCCTTATTACTGCTTTTCCCAAGTGTTATCCACTGACACCACCAGATGATAACCTCCTTACCACTTGGTGGTGGTGAAAGTCTTGACTCTTCTCTAAATCTTTTCTGACACCACCCTAAGTGAGGAGGGGAAGTGGTACCTTCTTATTGTCAGATGGAGGAAGAAGTCCAGGTTCTCCACATGGTCTCCACTGACGTTGAGATGGCAAGAGTCAGGAGGTGGTGAGGAGGAGCCTCATTACTTCCCAGCAGGGATGAAGTCCCAGCTCCTTGCTTGGCCTTCTGTGATCACACCCTAGCAGGGTTTTTGAGGCACTTCATTGTAGCCTGGCTAGCATGGAAAACTTGACTTCCTACTTGGGCTTTGCTGGTGTGTGAGTGACCACAGCTTTTTCCTGTGGTGTTTGGCTAGCATAGACTGTTTGTTGTCTAAAAGTTTTTTGTCTTACTAGGCTGCCTCTTTCCTGACCCTTTGGCTAGAGAATGCAATATTTTTGTGGGGCTTTTGGGTTGCTGGCTCCTCTAGCACCTTCTGGGATATATGAGGCAAAAAGAAAACCTAGGGAACTCACCATCATGATATTCTTTGGATCCTGAGGTATCTAGTCAGTCTGACTTCTGTCTTCCTTTCTTGTGTGTATATCTATATATAGATATATACACACAATGTATACATATACAACTATTTATATTCCATATAAAGTTGAACTTAGCAGAAGGTAGAAGAAATAGAAAAGTATGTCCATTACACCTTCTTAGAAAAATAAGTCTCTGAAGAGGTTTTAGAACAAATCAGTGTAGACTATTTCTTAAGAAATTTTCAATTTTATTCTCAGTACATACTCATAATGGAAGGGAAATAATATTCATGTATTAGAAATAAAGAAATTGAGGCACAGAAGTGTTAGATACTTCCCCATTCCAAGTAGTGATTTCCAATTGAATACAAGGAGAGAGCCCAGTTTTTCTGACCAATAACTTAGGGTATTTCTATTAGATCGTACTTTATAATCCAATCAAACTTCTAGTCTTTTATGAACAAAGAAAGGATTTTTGTTGTAATAACAGAATGCCTGCATGCTACAGCATGCTATGGCAACACTGAGAATTCTTGAAGAGCTAGAGAAACTTCAGCCATGGGGAACCTCAACCCATGTGTTAAAATCAGATAGGACATAGCTTGGCTGCAGCAGCACCTATTGGAGGAATCCGTGTTGCTGATATCAGGTAAATGACTTAAAGTAAATTTTCTGATAGGAATTCCTAGTCAGTGTACATTTTCCAAATATGGTTCCTGGGGCGAGCACAAATCTTCAATCTCAGGCCAATTTGTAAATGTAAAGTTGAAAGAGATCTCAGCTTTTTAAAATGAATCCTGCTGCTGCTTAGAGCTAGCAGTCTGAAAGTTATCAATCTGTGCTGGGTGGCTCTAGAGAGCAAAATGAAGAAACAGCAGCAATTAGAGGAAGACAGTTGCATCTTGGTATAAGACTTCAAATGACCAAAGTTATCCATTATGGTATGGGCTGCCTCATTGGGTAATGAATCCTTTATCACTGGATAGCTTCAAGCCAAGGTATACTGTAGAATTGATTCTTGCACTCAGTGGACACTTGGTCTAGATGAGTTCAGAGGTCTTGACTTACTTTAAGTTTTTATCATGACTTCTTGTGCGAAATCAATTCGGCAAAACCTTTTCTCTCCATCTTAGTCTGCTCAGGTTGCCATCACAAAATACCATCAACTGGGTGACATAAATAACAGAAATAAATGTATTTTCTCACAATTCTGGCAGTCTGAGATGAGGGTGCCAGCATGGTCAGACTCTGATGAGGGCTCTCTTCCTGGCTTGCAGATGGCCACCTTCTCACTGTATCTGCACATGGCCTTTCCTCCATGCATGTCCCTGGAGAGACAGAATTTCTCTTACTTCCTCTTCTTATAAGGGCCACCAATCCTATTGGATTAAGACCCCACCCTTGTGACTTCTTTTAACCTCCTAAAAGCTCTATCTCCAAATAGAGTCACATGGGGGATTAGGACTTCAACATATGAATTTTGGGGCACATAATTGAGTCCATAGGTCTATCCTATTCCTGCTCATGTTGTGTGTGTGTGTGTCCAAAACAATTCACTAGGATACAAGATTAGGGAGTGTGTTACTTGACTGTCTGATTCATCTATGTAGTTCTCAAAGTGATTTGGGATAGTGCTTTTCATCTAGTAGGTTCTCAATATTTGTTGAATGAATGAGTAAATGAATGAAGCACTTACACAGGTGGAATGAGATGTTTTAGCTCTAACAGAAAAACACTGTTTCCTTCAAAGGTTTACCATTCACTAAAATGTCCCAACTTCTTAACATGGGTTCCAAAGTTCTTAATAATCTAGTTCCTGCCCACATTTTCTGCTTCATCTCCCCCCTTTCCATTCCTATCACCTAGAACCCAGCCATACCAAATTTTTTGCACTTCCCTGAACACATTAATTTCTTTCATACCTCCAAACTTCTGCCTGTGCATAAGTCCCTTTGCTCAAATGGTTTTTCTTTCTTTGTTTTTTTAAAAAAAGATTTTATTTATTTATTTGAGAGAGAGAGTGTGACAGAGAGAGAGAGAGCATGAGCAGGGGGAGGGGGTGAGGGAGAAGCAGACTCCCCCCTGAACAGGGAGCCTGACTCAGGACAATCCCAGGACTCTGGGATCATGACTTGAGCCAAAGGCAGATGCTTAACTGACTGAGGCACCCAGGTGCCCCCAAAATTGTCTTTCTTATCTTTTCAGCAGGCAACTCCTTCAAGACTCAATTCAAATGTCATAATCTTTATGAAGACCTTTCTGATTCCTCAAGAAAAAAAATAGCAGTTCATTCCTTTGTGATTCCACAACATTGTATTCATGCCTCTATAATAGCCCTTTCCAAATAGCCTTGTAGTTATTTATTTATATCTGTTGCCCCCACCAGACTGTGAACCACCCAAGGGCAGAAACTCTCATCTCTTTGTACTCCTAGCACCTACTAAATATTACATAGTGGGTGTTCAGTAAATGTTGGAAACATAAGTGCTTTTGAGCTACACAATCTGATATTACTTTGGCTACTCTTTTTATTTAGAAGTGAAATTTAGTTTTATTTAACACATCAATCATATGAAAATAAGATAAATAGCAGAATGAGGCATGTAATCTTGCATTTATTTTATATATAGATAGATATAGATATAGATATAGATGATTTACAGGAAATTTTATGACATATGGAGATAGCATGTTCCTGAAAAGCTAGTAAATTTGATGTGTCAAAAGTTAAATAGCCCTAAGAAATACATGTACATGCATACATAAGTACTCATAGTTGTAATTTTCTTTTTCTGATTCAACATGATTTTGATTTTGGCATGTAGCCTTATAAATTAATGGAATTAATACACACTACATCTAGAGAAAGGTAGTTAATTCAACCTTCCAGTAGAAATATTAAATCTGCATTTTTTCTAGGCAGTATCTATGCAGGCATATGTGACAAAGATCTGTTCCTACATTTCAGATGTGGTCACTTGATAAATTCAGTTACTGAACATGTTTTTCATCAAATTTTAAATTTCTAATATCAGTCCTGTAATAAAGATTTTGAGATATGGAACATGAAGGGAGCAGAGATTAAAGAGGAACTGACATTGTTTTATACACAGAAAAAAAAGGAGATCCAAACAAAAGATGAAAGAAATAGTTATCACTACATCTCTACCTACATGAATTTGTCTATGTGAACTAAATGAAAATTGGAACAATATTTTGGCCGATATAAATTGAAATAGAAGAATTATCTTTCTAGTCTCTACTCTCTAGATAAGTGCTTCTCAGTATGGTCCCTGCCCCAGCAGCATTGGTATCACCTGATAGTTTATTAGAAACTCAAATCCTTAGGTCCCACCAAAGACCTGCTGAATCAGAAATTCTTGGGGTGAAGCTTAACAATCTGTGTTTTGAACAAACCCTGCAGGTGATTCTGAGTGAATTCAAGTTTGAAAATGAACTACTGCTCTACATTTCTGAACTTCATGAATTCCCTGGATAATCACCTATCTTCCTTCCTCGTTTTTTCCTTTATGGGGATAATGATATATTGTTTTCTGGTGTTAACGATTATTATTATATAAAAAGACTGTTCCAGCTCCCTTGTCCCTGTGCTTTATAATGCTTGGATTCCTAGACTAGAAGCCCCAGGTTGTTTTTCCATCCTTTGATCCTTAACTTGGCTCCTTATTCTTAGAATATAAGCTTTATCTTCCTAGCTTTAAAAGCCTGAAAAACACACACTCAGGTAATAGAAATCACATACACTGTTTTCAGGGTGTGCAGAATGTGTGTGAGAATGAACTCTACCTAAAAGTCCTGTTATCCCATTTCTGGGACTCTTAGATATAATAAAACAAGGGTGGAGGTAAATATCTACAGTTTTTCATTGTAACCTTGGTTGTCATAGTGAAAAATTGGATAGTTCAAATGTTCATTAACAGGGGGATGACTGTACACATTATGTTAAATTCATATTATTGAATATTATATATCTGATTAAAAATTTATTAGCTCAGTACATACTCACATGGAAAGATGCCTGATGTATCGTAAAGTGATAAAAGTAAAACCAAGGTGCAAAACAGTATTGGTTTATACATTCTTACCACTTGGGAGAAAAAGACCATTTGAATTTACAGCATGGACATATTTTACATTTACAGTATAAAAGAAAACACTATCATCTATCTATCTATCTCACTTATTTATTTATTTATTTATTTATTTATTTTTTAGTGTTCCATGATTCATTATTTGCATATGATACCCAGTGCTCATTGCAATTATAGACAACAAATGATCATTACAATATGGTTTTAACTGCAAAAAGAGTGCACTACAAAATAGCATACAGCAGGTATTTTTGAAATAATGTGACTATCTCAATGGGGCTTGGGTTGCACGGGTGTATGTATTTGTTAAAGCTCATTAAATGGTACCACTAAAATTTGTGTATTTCAGTGTATGTGAATTTTATCTAATTAAAGAGATGTGTGAAAGAATGAAAGTGGATCCCTCATTTCGCCATATACAAAAATCAACTCAAAATGGTTTAAAGTCTTGAATGTAATGCCTGAAATAATAAAATTCCTGCAAGAAAACATAGGGGGTACACTTCTCAGTGTTGGTCTTAGGAATGACTTTTTTGGATTTGATCCCAAAAACAAAAGCAAAGGAAACAAAAGCAAAAATAAATAAGTGGAGCTATACCAAATTAAAAAGCTTCTGCTTATCAAAGGAAACCATCAACAAAATGAAAAGGTAACCTACAGAATGGAATAAAATATTTGCACACCATATATCTGATAAGGGTTTAATATCCAAAATATATAAGAAACCTATACAACTTGATATCAAAAAACCCCTAATTTAAAAATGGTAAAAAGACATGGAAACAACCTAAGTGTCCATTGATGGATGAACGAATGAAGTCGTGATATATATATATTATATATATATAGTATATGTATATAATACATATTTATTATATGTATATTATATATGTTTTATATGTAATATACATATATATTGTATATATATTTCAGCCATAAAAAATGAGGAAATCCTACCATTTGAAACAACATAGATGGGCCTTGAGGGCATTATGCTAAGTGAAATAAGTCAGAGAAAGACAAATACTGTATCATCTCACTTATATGAAAAATCTAAAACCAAAAAAACCCCACCAAACTCAGAGCAAAGGAGATCAGATTTGTGGTTACCAAAGGTGGGGGTGGGGAGTTGGAAAAAGGTGGTCAAACGATACAAAATTCTAGTTATAAGACAAATAAGTACTAGAGAAGTAATGTACATTATGGTAACTATAGTTAACACTACTGTATGATATATTAGGAAAGTTAAGAGAGTAGATCCTAGAGTTCACATCAAAAAGAGAAATAGTTTTTTTCTTTTTATTGTATCTATATGAGATGATAGGTGTTAACTAAACTTATTGTGGTAACCATTTCATATTATATGTAAATCAAACCATCACACTGCACACCTTAAACTCATACAGTGATATATGTCAATTATTTTTCAATTAAACTGGAAAAAGTGTTCTTTAAATACACATTTTTCAGAAACAAAACCATACTAATGGCCAACAGGTACATGAAAAGATGCCCAACATCACTCATCATTAGGGAAATGCCAATCAAAACCACAATGAGCTCTCACCTCACACCTATTAGGATGGCTATTATCAAAAAGACAGGAGATAATAAGTATTGGTGAGGATATGGAGATAAGGGAACCCTTGTGCACTGTTGATGGGAATGTAAATTAGTGCAGCTACTATGGAAAACGGTATGGAGGTTCCTCCAGAAATTAAAAATAGGATAGCATATGACCCAGCAGTTTCACTTCTGGGTATATATCCAAAGTAAACCAAATCATTATCTTGAAGAGGTATCTGTACTCTGATCTTCAGAGCAGCCTTATTCACAATAGCCAAGATATGGAAACAACCTAAGTGCCTGTCCATCGATAGATAAATGGATAAAGATAATGTGATATATCTATATCATATATATATGTGTGTGTATGATAATATATCACAGAATATTATTCAGCCTTAACGAAGAAGGAAACCCTGTCATTTCTAACAACATGGATGAACCTGGAGGGCATTATAATGAAATTAACCAAAGACAAATACTGCATGGTGTCACTTATACCTGGAATCTAAAAAAATAAAAGTTGAACTCATAGAAACAGAGTAGACAAGTGGTTGCCAGGGGTTGAGGTGTGGGGGAAATAGGGAGACATTGGTAATAGGGCACAAACTTTCATTTATAAGATGTTTAAGGTCTTAGGATCTAATGTATAACATGGTATTTGGTTGGTCCAAATTCCTTTAACTATTCCTATAGTTGGTAACACTGTATTGTATAATTGAAATTTGCTAAATGGAACAGACAAGAATGAGCAAATCCCCTCTTCCTGCTTCAGCCTTGCAGTCTCTTTCTAGCACTTGCTATTGGCAAAGCCTGATGTGAATCCAGTTGTCAAACGTAGAAATGTAGTTTTCTGATTCCCAGCCTCAGCATCACATTGCATAGTATAGAAGAGTTGGTCTCAGTTAAGACACCATAACTTAATGACTGGCATACCTCCTAAATGCTTCTCCTGAATCACCTCTTACCTTGCTCAATAGGAGCTCTACCCTGCACCACGGTGATCTTTCCTGTACAATTTTAATGTTTTAAAGGTTCATGTATATTCAGGAAAAAATAGATATTTCCATTTAAAAATTTAATTAATTGATTTTAATGATGACAGTTGGTATAATTTGCGGGGGCGGGGGGGGGTAATGAGAGCTTTCCAACCTCTGCTTGAATACCTCTGAGGTTCAGGAGCTACCTGCTTTAAGAAATAGTCTGTTCTATTGTTGGAAAGGCTCCAACTGTAAGAATGTTTTTGCTTATAACAAACTGAAATCTGCTTGCCTTAATTTTCATCTTACCGGAACAACACTGAACAAGATGGCATTCTACTACATAGTCTTCTCATAGTATAAAGGAAACTTAAGCAATTAACCATGACTCAAAGGGTTGGTGATGACATAGACAAGGAGGAATAGTGATGGCTATAACAAGAGTTTTTGAAAAGAAGGCACAATAACTTCTAAGGTATTTGACCCAGGCCCTACCTAGAGTGAGAAATGACAAAGCCACAGAAATTCATCCGAGATCTGTCTGGGATCCCCAGTTGTTCTCAGCAGGCCTAGGTGCATTATCTTGTAAGGGGCACTGTATTTCTGGTGATTCTGCTTAGCAGGAACACCACTTGATGGTGCAAACTAAGATTGAAATAAATAGCCGTGCCACTAGAAATCCTCAGCAATCAGAAAACAATGAAATTCTAATCAAACTATCAAGATGATGATAGTCTAAGTATGTAATTTTATTATGCCTAAGATACATGTTTGAAGGAAAACTCGCCAAGTTTGCATATGATGCTAAATGACACAGGGGCTGCTAAATGTTCTCAAGGACAGCATTTAATTCAAAATGACTGTGACTAATTAGGGAAAATGCCCCTACAGATACAGGATAAAACTTAAAAGGGAAAAATACAGGCTGTTACTTCTGGGATGGACTGATAGTTAGATACCTGTGTAAAAGAAACAAAAGTGAGAGGGGCACCTGGGTGGCTCAGTCATTAAGCGTCTGCCTTCAGCTCAGGTCATGATCCCAGGGTCTTGGGATCGAGCCCCGTGTTGGGCTCCCTGCTCCGCGGGAAGCCTGCTTCTCCCTCTCCCACTCCGCCTGTGTTCCCTCTCTCGCTGTGTCTCTCTCTGTCAAATAAATAAAATTTAAAAAAAAGAAACAAAAGTGAGTAGAATGAAAAGGATCAGAATTTACCAGAATCTATAACATAAAGCTCTTGTGGGGAAAGTATCCAACCAAATACCAGGCTAAAATTAAGATAAAATAGGTCTGGGAGATGAGCTTTTATATTATAAATTTTTCAGAGCTCTCTCATTCTTTCTCTGCCCTTTACCCATTTATTTATACCTCTCCTTTTACCACAAAAATAGACATCTAATGACACATAAAATATAATGTAAATTTTAAAAATAGTCGGCAAATAAGAGAGAGAAACAAGTATGGGGATATAAGAAGACGGGGAATGGGGCTCAAAATGCAAATTGTGAAGAAATATGTTCTTTCTATTGGTGGAAAGCAAATTTAACTTTAAGCTTACTAGCTGCTAATTAAAAAGGGAAGAAGAAAGAAAACGAAGCGGGCCAGTTTAAAAAAAAAAAAGAAGTGTATGGTGTTTATAGTAAGCCACTATATTATTAAGGTGTGGACAAAGTAGAAATGTGATTAAAAAATTGAAATATCAGTCTTCTGAGGAAAGGTTAAAGGAATTCGGACTATTTAGCTCAAAGAAGAGGAAGCTAGGGGGTGACTTGATGACTGTTTTCAAATATTTCAGCAGACTTTATGTGAGAGATTCAAAGTATTGCTTTCTGTGCCCATGGAGAATAATAAAAAGGAAATAGACTTTAAATGACAATCTGGGAAAAAAAGTTGCAACCTACATAACAATAAGGATTCATATCCATAATATATAAAGCACTTCTACCAATTGGTTAGAATACTTAAAAGTAACTTAATAGAAAATGGCCAATGACATGGACATGTAAATTACAGAAAGAGGAAGTACAAAAGACCGATGAAAATGAAAAGATGCTCAACTACACTAACAATCAGAAAAAGTACAAATTATATTAGCATCACTTTTCCCCTCATCAGACTGGAAAACTTTGAAAAAAAGTGTTAATAACAAGTGTGGAGAAGAATATGGAGAGATACACATGCTCACAGTCTGTTGGTGGTATAGCCACTTTGGAGTATAATTTGGGAGTGTATATTAACATGGGGAATGTGTATGTCCTGCAACTCATCAGTTTTACTGATTATTAGAGTAATTAGTCTTATTCACTGTTAGTTCACCTTGCCTTCTGGGCACACAGTAGGACAGCATTCAGTGGCTCTCTCTCATGGTTGCTTAGACCAATATGTCTAATTCTGGTCAGTGAGTTATTACTTCTGTGACAAGTGGGAAACTGAAGAGCTCTCTTTCCTTATGCCATGGAAACTGTCAGTGTTCAAAATGGTGACTGCTTCGGCAGCTTGGGTCCCTAAGTCCAATGAGCAGAGCTCTCTAACCCTCAGTGGACATGCATCTTGAGCAAAAAATAATAACTTTTTCAGTCATCAATCAATGTAGAGAGAACTCAAAAAATCACTAAGCTAAAAAACATGCAAAATGATATACATAATATACCATTTATGTAAAAGAATCAAACCACAAAGTAATTATATATCCTCTGTAGTTACACTTAATGTATATTATTGCGAATGCACAGAAAAGAGTCAAGAGGAATACACATCATAATATGCACACTCAAAATGTGATTGCTTTGAGGACAGGACTGATTAGACCTGATTTGGGAATGGTGGTAAAAGGGGAGTTAGCCTACTCTAATTTTTTTTTAATCTTAAAGGAAGACTATATTAATTTTGAAAAAATCAAAATGTTAAAATAATGTAGTGTAAGGAAGATTTTTTGTGTGTGTAAGGGAAGAACTTTTTACCATTAGTTTTAAAACATCAGTGGGATGTAAGCTCAGTGGAGAGTAAATTGGCCATATGTACCCATATAAAAATGCACATCTCCTGTGGTTCCATATTGTAGGGGCACACGTGCATATAATGTGTATACTAGAATATTTATTGCGGCACTGTTTGTAATAGCAAAAGATTGAAGAAAACCTTACATCTTTCATTAGGGGATTGGCTAAATTAGTTGTTGTACATTTATACAGTGGAATACCTGGCAGTAGTTTAAAAGAAAGAGGCAGCTCTATATACTGATATGGAAAGATGTCCAAGATAGATTAAGTGAAATAAGCAATGTAGAGAATATTGTGTATGGTATATTATCATTTAGAGGAAGAAAATTTTAAGAAGACTATATCTGTCGCTCTTCTCTCCAAACCAGCAAGTACAGGAGCAGAATGATAACCTCACAGGACAAATTGTTCATCTTGTATAAGATAAGGAGGTGACAAAGGGCCTCAGCATGCCTGTGAGTTGGAAAACATAACCTACCACAGCCAAGAAGCATCAAAAAGATTTTTACTTTATCTTGAAACATTTACAAGTATAATGATAGTAAAGGATTACTTTTGCAAGGATGCCTATACAGAACGAAACAAAGTATGTCTGAGTAAGCAGTGATTACAGGGGAAACAAGGTAAAATGTAAGCAGTGGAGACAACTGGATAATGGTAGAAAAGGACCTGCCTACCACTGGGAGATGCTGCAGGAGCTGCTGAGGCTAAATAGGAAGATTTCAAGAGTATAGGTCCTACACTAGAGGAGACAATACAGGAAAACCTGGACCAGTGTTTCCTGAAGTGTGGTCCTGTGCAGATGTAATCGGTATGTAGGCAGTGTCTAGGTAGTCTATATGGAAGCCTAGGAAGATAGCCTGAGATGGAGCAATAGATTACTTCATATTTCTCTATAACCGAGGCTCACAAACATCAGGTTCTCCTCTGGCCTTGGATGCCTCCACCATCGTAGGTGAGGAAGTGTACAGTATAAAGACTGTGACCTCTATGTACATTTGTATACTAGGATGCACATTCGCAGGGACCCAGAGTCACTATTAGTTGAATGTGGGCAGTTTGTTAATAATATTAAAAAAGGTCTCAAATAAGACTGAAATAAAAATGAAAACAGGCTGCAATCAGGCTCTCATGCGTCCATTTTGTAAGTTTTGCTTGTACTATTACCATTATAATGCTGTGATTCTTGATATGCAGTCTTAGCCCTCAAGGAGCTATTTTGTCTTCATCAGGGACTTTGTCCACAGTCTTATGATTACATCTACAAGGCACATGTTTTAGTATCAAGACATTAGTTTCCCCCTCAGTATCTTTTTATGGTCAAAAATATAAGACTTTGCTAAAACAGTTGAATTCAAACATTAATAACACAGTAGATAGTTCACACAGAACAGTGTTACACAGTGTGATACTTGGACCACCTGCACCAGAAACAACTGGAAGCTTGTTAAAAACTGCAAATCTCTGGGCCCTACTGCAACTTTATCAAATCAATCTCGGTGGAGGTGGAGCCCAGGAATCTGTCATTTTAATAAGCTTCCCCAGTTGTGTCTGGTGCACACATAAGTTGAGGAACCACCAGGATGTATGAGAATTAGGGAGAATAAGGTAGTGAGAAAAAAGCATTTTTCTCCCAAAAAAGTGATCATTTGAAAACCGATTAAGTGTATGCAGCAAGGGTTTAGAGGAGTTAAACATTACCCTAAGTTACCTCACTCGGGATATAAAACAATGATCAAATTTCCTATTTATGATAGAGAAGTTTAGCCTGAAGGAAGCCACAAAGAATAAATGTATGCTCAGGCTGATCGTGACACCGATAGACATCTGTTAGATATCTTTTCAGTAAAATAAATTCATTAAAAGTACAACTAAATGTGATTGAATTTTTGTATCTTTGAAAGTCTTCATATGAATAATTCACAGATCAGGAAAAAAAAAAGCTTCCGTCAGGCCATGCATGTGTCTCCTGATTTTTGGTGCAGAAAATATGGTTGCCTTAGTTATACAGGACTGAGCCCAGGGATTAAGCTCAGCGCAGACAAGTAGATTTGTGTGTCATCCACAGAGACGATAATTGAATCCAGGAGACAGCTGGTATTGACCCTGGTACAGTAAACCCACCATGTTCAGAATTGCGCAACTTGGTGGTTTCATAATTTCAGCAGAACCCAATGCTATGGGCAATCATCACGTAACTGCTAATCCCTTTTGATAGCACTTTTAGCTTGGCCAATTAATTAATTCAGTCAAGGAAAAGGTACCTCCATCTCTCTTGTTGACATCTTTTAGAATAACTAATTTTTCTCCTCTTCCCATAGTGAAGTGATTTGCGGATCTCTAACAGTTCCTCCAAGAACAGACAGGGCCTCATTTGTATAGTAATAAAAAAGCCTAAATGGGAGTCTTAAGGCCAGTGGGAAATGCTTTGATGTGGAATTATGGAAAGAGATACTATAGAAGAAGCCAAAGATATGAGATGCAAACCAGATGAAGACTAATATTCCTGAGGCCCAGATTGGGGAGGGTGTTTAGGATTATGTAGTTATTCATGGTATCCACAGCAGCAGAGAAGTAGATGTGATAAAGAAAAACTATCTTTTGATGTGGCACCGAGGTTTTCAATGACCTTAATAAGCCAAGTTAAGGGTAGGCAAGTCCAAAGATTTTTAATACACAAGATTAACAACTCACTCCAGAGGTTTGGTGATGAAAAATGGATTTAAAGTTTATTGATGCCTGCTATGTCCCTGCCACTTTATATTTGTTAATCTTATTTCTCCCTCACAACGAAAGTGTGGAAATTAAGGCTCAGAGAAGTTAAGTAACTAATGCAAGCTTAAAACAGCTTATAAGTGACAGAACTTGGAGTTGAACCTAGTACTGTCTTATTCCAAATGTAGTGTGCATTCCACTACAAGAGGCTGACCACATGACATTTAACAGGATTTTGTGACCCACCGGCCCTTTATCCTTTAGGACCCTACTTTGGGCACGGGAGTAACATCAAGTAGCAGTTGTGGGGAGCTGGTTGATTGTAGGTTGGAGGAGAGGACAGAAGCCTTATACTTAGTGAGTATTAACTTTTTTAGGCTTAACAACGATTGTGATGTATGAGCTATGGTCATTTCGCTGCTGAGGAGAAATAAGGTACAGAGCACTGAAGTAACTTACTCAAGATCATCTAGCTAGTGCATAGCTGTATTCAAACCAAATTTGTTTGGTTCTAATGCTCCTGTGTTGCACTATGCCATGTTGCCTCAGAGAAATGAAGAAGTCAAGTGTTTGTGCTTACAGATGGAAGAAAAGGAACTAGAAGAGAAGGCTGAGAATGAAAGATTATCCCTCCTGTGTTCCTGAGTTCACTATTTCTGCTTGCCTGACCCCTGATCTTTACTGTATTATTCAATAAAATCCCTCCGTTATCCCTCTTCTGTATTGTTATCGTTCCTATTTCAAACTTCTCATTACTGAGGTCCGCTCTTTAAACCGAATAATCCCATAGCATTCTCCTACTACATCCCTGAAACCATCCTTGTTCTTTATCATCTCTCTCTTTATTCCAATCGATTATGTAGGACAACCCCAAGTTCCTACCAAATCTTAGAACCCATTTCCTCTTACTTCTCTAGTACATTTCGCCAGAGTGGAACTCTGGCTCTCTTCTGCAAACACGGATGTCATTATTAACTCACTAAGGAGGTCTTTTTCAACTCAACGGAGATCCTTTCAACTCACCGGAATTGAGGAAGTTTGTGGTAGCACACTCAGAGCTTCATCATAGAACATATACCATGAGGTAGCAAAGCAATCTCTAGCTAATTAGTATGCCCTTACCTCTTCAACTATCTTTCCTATCCGTGGTGTATTTCCACCTTGCCTACCATGCTAATGTGTCTCTGCTCTGTCACTGCCTTTTTTATTACTATACAAATGAGGCCCTGTCTGTTCTTGGAGGAACTGTTAGAGATCCGCAAATCACTCTGCTTTTGCCTATTAACCAACCCTCTTCTTAGGTTTTTATCCCTAAAGTTTCTGTTTGATACTTGCCTATCTACCACTGGTCCATTGCTCCCAGTTGGACAGGTAAGCTATGTGCCCCACAGTAAATCTTGGTAAGCATATCAGTCACACCCTATGCTATTTCTGCTATTTCCCTGGTCTTTTCTTGTATTTTTTGTATTCTCTCCCAATACAGATCTGGCTCATTCAAGAGAAGAAAAAAAAAATGAAGTGGTTAACATGTTCTGCTTTAATATTGGCAATTTATTTATTTATTTTTATTTTTTTTAAAGATTTTTATTTATTTATTCATGAGAGACAGAGAGAGAGAGAGAGGCAGAGGGAGAAGCAGGCTCCCAAGGAGCAGGGAGCCCGATGCGGGACTCGATCCCAGGACACTGGGATCATGACCTGAGCCGAAGGCAGAGGCCCAACCATCTGAGCCACCCAGGCGCCCCAATATTGGCAATTTAATGGAAGAAAATGATATCTAATCACAAAGGCCCTAATTGCTACTCTTATCTTTGATTATATCATGTAGTATATAGAAAAATGAAGAAAATACTCCAATTGAAAGATTTATACTTATGTGAATTTGGTAGGTCAACCTAGACTAAGGTGTATTGATTTATAGATAGCCAGATGATAGTCATGGACAGGAGTTCATGTCCTCCATAGGGAGGAACAATTAGTAAATTTATGATTTGGAGTTCAGATTATACTTGTAATGCGAAAAATAATCATTTATTAGCTAAAGTTAGTTGTTATGCCTTGATTATAATGAATATATAAAATTATTGATGGAATCTGTTACCTATTCTATGAAATATAAGACACATGAACTTCAAATATTGATATAAATTTTAAACATGCTGTTTTTTAACCATAGGAATTAATGACTTACATGAAGGCAGATTCTCTTTCTAAAATCAAACAAATGAGTGGTCTTAGTTGTAAAAAGGGAGACTGTTCCTTATTTATGAATGTGTTCCTTGTCCTTCAGGGTTGGTTTGCTGTATTGAAATCTTCATTCCCTGTCCTTTCTACTGGGAAGGGAAGTTTACCTTTCCTTGACCCCACCACACCTAAATGCTTCTGCCAAACTAAACCAATTCTTTGTTATTTCCTAAATATATGCTTTAATGTAGGTAGAACTTTGGAGAGCTTTAGAGCTTCCATAATCTCCAGCAACCCTTCAAAGTGATGTGTCTTCTATGAAAAAGTGGCTTTGTCACTATAAGAGAAGTTCCCTAGACCTTTGTACCATTTAGATTATTGTCCCAAGTTCCCCTATATATAATTTCTAGACTTGTCACTGCCTTTAACAATGCTAGTCTCTGTGCTTACACAATTACTTCCCACTCCCTTCACAGTTTGACCAACTTCTACTCTTCCTTTAAGAACCAACCCAGTCCCCGGCACATGTACCCCAATGTTCATAGCAGCAATGTCCACAGTAGTCAAACTGTGGAAAGAGCCGAGATGCCCTTCAACAGATGAGTGGATAAAGAAGATGTGGTCCATATATACAATGGAATATTACTCAGCCATCAGAAAGGATGAATACCCAACTTTTACATCGACATGGATGGAACTGGAGGGGATTATGCTAAGTGAAATAAGCCAAGCAGACAATTATCATGTGGTTTCACTCATATGTGGAACATAAGGAATAGCACGGAGGACCACAGGGGAAGGAAGGGAAAACTGAAGGGGAAGAAATCAGAGAGGGAGACAAACCATGAAAGACTATGGACTCCAGGAAACAAACTGAGGGTTTCTGAAGGAAGGGGGTGGGGAGATGGGGTAGCTGGGTGATGGGTATTAAGGAGGGTATGTGTTGTGATGAGCACTGGGTGTTATGGGCAACTAATTAATCGTTGAACACTACATCAAAAACTAATGATATACTATATGTTGGCTAGCTGAACATAAAAAAAAAAACCCACCCCAAATGTTGCTTTCCTTGAGAAGCCTTTTCTGATCCCAGACCCAAAATAGTGGATTTTTTTGGTGTGATCTTATAATGTTTTGCTAAAACTATAGCATTTCTCAATTTATATTCTAATGATTTATTTATGTGAATGTCCCCCACAGTAGACTGTCAGCTTTCATATGCAAGAATGATGTATTTTATAACCTCAGCTCCTAGAACAGTGCCTGGAATAGGTGCTTAATTTGTTATTTAAAACATGAATACATTACGTTGTAAATAATAATTGTAAAATGGATTAATAAACATGTCCTCCTAAATGTAAATCATTTTTATTAAGTGCCCACTGCACTGGATATTGTACAGGATGTATTATGAACTAATCAGACATGAGGTACTTACGTAATCTAGACATTTGAAACCTCATAAATTCTGATTATACTAATTCAGAAATTGAGATAATCCAGATGAACCAGCATCAAGATTACCTTGGTTAGAAATTCCTCTCTTCATTTTTGCAAAATAATAGTAACTGTATTCGAGGACCCTAGAAAAATTTTAAAGGGTTTTATATAAAATAATTGATATCCTAATTAACAACCATTCTTGTCTATTTTCATTAAAGCAGATTTCCTTAAGGACTTTTCCTAGGATACAGATTTCATTAGCTTACGTTAAATTACAGTATGTACTTGAGGGTAATGACACTGGGGAAGGAACTGAAACTGGGAAAAGAGTATAGAATCAAACTTGGACCACAGCTCACCTAGAAGGGGCCTAGACACAGAACAAGTTACATTAAACCAAAAGATTTACTGAAATCTCTATCTTCAATTTAAGCCCCAGTATCTTAGAGGCCTCCAATAAATATGTTACTTTTCCTTTCATATTTTTCCTCATCCAAATCTATTCTCAGGAAAGTATTTGAAAGAATTTCAAAGAATGTTCCTTATACTATGGCCCCAAAAACCCAAATTTAATTTTAATAAAGGTAAAAACTTAAAGTAGAAAATAAAAATTTTGGTTGTATTTTCAACCAAATGATGGCCAAATGCCTGGTTGAGGTGGAATGGATGCTCCTTAGATCTGTGAAATTACTCATTGGATTAGAAGGCAATAAATATGACTTTTACCAGCCTTGTCCTGGGTGAAGAGCATGGATGTTGGGATATTGGGTTCACCTCCTTGTGATGGTATACATTTTTTCCCACTCTGACAAAAAGTCTTGTCAAAGTTTAAAGGATTGTTCTTTATTATGGTGTGGGTAAATGTGTCCTACTGAAGACCTATAGTCTTCTAGGGCCCCTTCAGATACAAAGCAAACCTCTCTTCATTTCTAACATTTGATGAATATTGAGCAAGCATTTGGGAAGGCACTTTTTTCCCCTCAGAAGTAGATCTGTGTATCTTTGTCTTTCGCCTCAGCTAACCTTAAAATTCCAGTGTGAATGTTCTGTTATTAAATAAGAGTTACTGTACTTTTAATGTGTGAGGCATTTTTCTGCCAGTATTCCAGTTTAACATTATTATACATTTGTTTAATTGGTGACTGGTTTAATGATTGTGTAATCTTTCTGGAAACATACAGTGGAATAGAGAGCCAGAAACTGATTTTGGTTACAGTTGACATCAAAATTAGTCTTTCTCCAAGAGGAAACCAAATGTGCAATCAACTTGTATGTAGACATGTGGTCATTGGAGGGGATGAAGGAGCTGCTGAAAACAGAGGAATCTAAAATAAAATCTGGTATTAATGAAACACCAACAGAAGCAGAGTAATAAGATTCCAGTTCCAGCTTTAATGTCTTAACTTTGCCATTGGTGCTCCTTATCTGGAAAAGGGACAGAATTTCCTTCCCCTGCTTATCTGAAAGGGCTGGCTGAGGATAAATTAGATATTTAGAGTGTCTTTTTAAAAAGGCACTATTGATGTTTAACAATTATCTGTCATTGTAAAAGTGAGCCACAGAACAAGAAAGTTATTTGCACACAAAAAAGAAAGTTATTTGCAATTCATATATTTGACAGAGGACACATACAGAATATATAATGAACACCAACAAATCAATTTTAAAAGGCAGTATACCCAATAGAAAAGTGGATAACAGATTTGAATAGACACTTCTCCAAAGACGATAGCTAAATAGTCAATAAATATCCAAAGATGTTCAATCTCATTAGTAATCAGGGAAATGCAATTAAGACCACAATGACATACTACCACAAAAGTCAGAATGGCTAAAATGAGAAAGACAGCAGATATCAAGAGCAGCTGGAACTCATACACTCTAGTGGGAGCATAAATTCAGAAAACTATTCTGGAAAACTCTCAAATTATCTTCTAAAGCTGAGTATATGTATGTGCTATAACCCCGCAAGTTCACTCTTAGGTACTAAACCAACTTAAGTGCTCTTATTTGATTAACATAAGACATATTCAAGAATGCTCAGAGTATGACCTCACTGATATGAGGAATTCTTAATCTCAGGAAACAAACTGAGGGTTGCTGGAGTGGTGGGGGGTGGGAGGGATGGGGTGGCTGGGTGATAGACATTGGGGAGGGTATCTGCTATGGTGAGCACTGTGAATTGTGTAAGACTGTTGAATCACAGACCTGTACCTCTGAAACAAAAAATACATTATATGTTAAAAAGAAGAAGAAGAAGAAGAAGAAGAAGAAGAAGAAGAAGATAGCGGGAGGGGAAGGATGAAGGGGGGAAATCGGAGGGGGAGACGAACCATGAGAGACTATGGACTCTGAAAAACAAACTGAGGGTTCTAGAGGGGAGGGGGGTGGGGGGATGGGTTAGCCTGGTGATGGGTATTAAAGAGGGCACATTCTGCATGGAGCACTGGATGTTATACTCAAACAATGAATCATGGAACATTACATCAAAAACTAATGATGTATGGTGATTAACATAACATAAAAAAAAAAGAATGCTCAGAGTAGCACTATTTGTAACAGGTAAACATTGGATTCAAATGTTCATCAACACTAAGGATAAATGCTTTACAGTATGCCGAAACACTACACAAAAGTATATATACAGCATGATTCTTCTTTGTAAGTACAAACATAGGCAAAACTAATACATGATGTTATGAGTCCAGATAGTAGTAACCCTTTATGATGGCGTGATTGAAGAAGACTTGAGAGGGGTTTCTGGGATGCTAGTTTTGTTCTGTTTTTTTGTTTTTTGTTTTTTTTAATCTGGATGCTGGTTACATGAGAGCATTCAATTTGTGAAAATTCATTGAGCTAAAAACAGGTTTTTAGTCACTTTTGTACATGTGTGTTCTACTTCAATAAAATATTTAAAAGAATCACTGATATGTTTTATAAGGGCTCTGAGACCCATGGTTGGTTCTGGTATTCTTTGCACATGTGCTAGCAGGCAAATAATTTAACATCTTTGTTTCTAGCTTATCATCTGAAAATGGGTTAATACCTACTCTACCTGGTAGGAATCTATGAGGTTCAATTAATTAATGAATTGTTGTAAAGGCAATTAATAAAAGGAGCTTATCTGAAACAAGATATTATTATTTATTGAAGTGTTTTAAGAAGCAACCTCTTGGGGCGCCTGGGTGGCTCAGATGGTTAAGCGTCTGCCTTCGGCTCAGGTCATGATCCCGGGTTCCTGGGATCGAGTCCCGCATCGGGCTCCCTGCTAGGCGGGGAGCCTGCTTCTCCCACTGCCTCTCTCTCTCTCTCTCTGACTCTCATGAATAAATAAATAAAACATTTAAAAAAAAAAAAAAAAAGAAGCAACCTCTTATCTCATGGTCCCTTCTTTCCCCATTGGAATTAAGCATGTAGCCTGGAGTCCTCTTCAAATATTCTCATTATTTTCCATTTATTTGTACTGGCATTCCTTATTGATTACAGAAGCTATTTAAAGTGTGCAAAAAAAAAAAAAAAACCAACCTGTATAATTTCTTTTGAATATGGCAACATCAGCAAGTTTTTCCTAAAAAAATTTTGATCCATTTCATAGAAAGTTCTACAGTGGTACAAAGTATCATCCTTATTTAAGATTTAGTAAACATGCCTTACTGTGCATAAACAAGAACACCACAACTACTCTTGAAAAGAAAAAAAAGATGGATGGGCGGAAGGGGACTGTTAAAATGGAATCAAATAAATGTGCAGTGCTTTTGACGCATTCTCAGATAATAATGATCTTGCTTATAAGGTGCTGCTCCTGCTGATGTCCTTGGAGAAAAATGGACTTTAGGAAAGTTCAATAAAGTCTCAATTTTAAAAGAATTTACTTCCAAGAGCTTTTCAAGAACCCAAACAGCAGCTGGTACAATTGTCCTGTGTTGTTTCTTTGGAGACATCATACACCTCATAAGAGGAGAACTTTGAAGTCTGATTGGCTGTGACCCTGTATGCACAGATGCCTAGCTGTAGTTAAAACTAGTGGATATTTGAGGAATCTTAAAGCAAGAGACATCAAACTAGTATTACCTACACAAGTTAATGAAGTAAGAAACTCAACTTCCTGTTAATACGTTCAACAAACCCTATCAGAGACAGATTTGGATAAGTTATACTCCGTAGCATAGTGAATTAGAATATTATCCTTATTGATTCTATTATTAGTTTCAAATTCCCCATGATGTCTTAAATAGCTATTTATTTATGGGATAGAGGGGATTTCCTATCTTTAGAGAAAATTACTTTATCTTATTGTGGAAAGAACACACAAGACCTACCCTCTTAACATTTTAAGTGTACAACATATTGTTGAGTATAGATACAATGTTATATAGCAGATCTCTAGAGCTTATTAATCTTGATTGACTGAAACTTTATGCCCATTGATTAGTAATTTCTCATTTTACCCTCCCCACAGCCCCTGACAACCACCATTCCACTCTTTGATTCTATGAATTTGTCTAATTTAGATACTTATATAAGTGGAATCATGCAGTATTTATCTTTCTGTGACTGGCTTGTTTTACTTAGCATAATGTCCTCCAAATTCATCTATGTTGTCACATATTTCAGAATTTCCTTGTTTTTTTTTAAGGCTGAGTAGTATTCCATATTATGTATATATCCCATTTTTTTAATCTTCTCATCTGTCAGTGAGCATTTAGGTTGTTTCCACACCTTGGCTATTATAAATAATGCTGCAATGAACTTAGAATTGCTAATATCTCTTCAAGATCTTTTAAAATTCTTTTGGATAAATACCCAAAAGTGGGATTGCTGGATCATATAGTAATTTTATTTTTAATTTATTTTTCTTTTCAAATTTTTATTTAAATTCCAGTTTGTTAATATACAGTGCAATATTGGTTTCAGGAGTAGAATTCAGTGGTTCATCACTTACATACAACACCCAGTCCTCATCATAACAAGTGCCCTCCTTAATACCCATCACCCATCTAGCCCACACCCCACCCACCTCCCTCCATCAGCCCTCAGTTTGTTCTCTATCCTTAAAAGTCTCTTATGGTTTGCTTCCCTCTCCCTTTTTTCCCTCCTTTCCATAAGTTCACCTGTTTTGTTTCTTAAATTCTACATATGAGTGAGATCATATGGTATTTGTCTTTCTCTGACTGACTTATTGCTTAGCATGATACACTCTAGCTGCATCCATGTTGTTGCAAATGGCAAGATTTCATTCTTTTTGATGGCTGAATAATATTGCATTGCATATATACACCACTTCTTCTTTATCCATTCATCAGTTGATGGACATTTGGGCGCTTTCCATAGTTTGGCTATTGCAGCATTATTTTTAATTTTTTGAGCAACATTCATACTGTTTTCCACATCAGCTGCACCATTTTGCATTCCCACTAGCAGTGTGCAAAGAGTTCCAATTTCTCCACATCTTCAACAATTGTCTTTGTTTTATAATAGCCATCCTGACAGGTACAAAGTGATATCACATTGTGGTTTTGACTTGCATTTTCCTGAAGATTAGTGATGTTGACCATTTTTCATATACCTGTTGGATATTTGTGTGTCTTCTTTGTAGAAATCTCTAAGTCCTTAGCACATTTAAAAATCAGGTTACTTGGGGTTTTTTTTTTTACCATTGAGTTGTAGGAGCTCCATATTTTTGGAGGTTGATCCCTTTCAGATACATGGATTGCAAATATTATCTCCCATTTTATAGGTTGCCTTTTCACTCTATTGGTTATTTCCTTAGCTGTGCAGAACCTTTTTAGTTTGATGTAGTCCCTACAATGGTCTGAATGTTTGTGTCTCCCCAAAATTCATATACTAAAATCCTAAACCCCAAGGAAATGGGATTAGGGGGTGGGACCTTTGGGAGGTGATTAAGTCATTGGGGAAGAGCCCTCATGAGTGGGATTAGTGCTCTTATAAAAGAGGCTCCAGATGGGGCACCTGGGTGGCTCAGTCATTAAGCGTCTGCCTTTGGCTCAGGTCATGATCTCAGGGTCCTGGGATCCAGCCCCGCATCGAGCCCCGCATCGGGCTGCTTGCTCAGCAGAAAGCCTGCTCCTCCCTCTCCTACTCTCCCTGCTTGTGTTCCCTCTCTCGCTGTGTCTCTCTCTGTCAAATAAATAAATAAAATCTTCAAAAAAAAAAAAAAGGCTCCAGAAAGATCCTTTGCCCATTTCCACCAAATGAGGATGAAGGAAAGAAAAAAAAAAAATGACTGTCTCTGAACCAGGAACCTCTCACCAGATACCAAAACTGCTCATGCCATTATCTTGGACTTCCCAGTTCCCAGACTATGAGAAATAAATTTCTGTTTTTATAAGCTACCCAGTCTTTTGTTATAAGCTACCCAGTCTTTAGTTATAGCAGCCTAGATGATGGCAATGATTTCATGGATATGACACCAAAAAGCACAGAAAACAACAAGAAAATAAGGAAACTTACTAAAAGCAATGCCATGAAGATTTTCCTCTGTGTTTTCTCCTAGGAGTTTTACAGTTTCAGCCTTTAATCAATTTTGAGTTGATTTTTGTGTATAGTGTAAGAAAGGGTTGAATTTCATTCTTTTGCATCTGGACATCCAGTTTTCCCAGCACCATTTGTTTAAGAAACTATTCTTTCCTCACTGTATATTCTTCATAGCCTTGTCAAAGATCAGTTGCCTGTACATGCCTGGATTTATTTTAGGATTTCTATTCTGTTCTTTTGGTCTTTGTGTTTGTCTTTATGCCAGTACCATACTTTTTTAATTACTGTAAATTTGTAATATAGTTTGAAATAAAAATTGTGCTATTTCCTGCTTTGTTTTTCTTTCTCAAGATTGATGTGGCTATCTGTGGTCTTTTTGGTTGCATATGAATTTTAGGATTGTTTTCTCTATTTCTGTGAAAAACACTTTTGGAATTTTGGTAAGGATTGTACTGAATCTATATATGGCTTCCAGTAGTATGGACATTTTTTAAAAAATTAGTTTCAGAGGTGGAATTTAGTGATTCATCATTGAGTATAATACTCAGTGCTCATTACATCAACTGACCTCCTTAATGTTCATCACCCCATTATCCCTTCCGCCACCTACCTCCCGTTCAGCAACCCTCAGTTTGTTTCCTAGAGTTCACTGTCTCTTATGGTTTCCTCCCTCTCAAATTTCATCTTATTTTCCCTCCCCTTTCACTATGGAGAATGCGGAGAAAGGGGAACCCTCTCACACTGTTGGTGGGAATGCAAGCTGGTACAGCCACTCTGGAAAACAGTATGGAGGTTCCTCACGAAGTTAAAAATAGTGTGGACATTTTAAATATTAATCTTCCAATTCATGAACATGAAATGTCTTTCCATGTGTTTGTGTCTTCTTTAATTTCTTTCAGTATTTTGTAGTTTTCAGTATAGAAATCTTTCACCTCCTTAGTTAAGTTTATTCCTAGGTATTTTACTTTTTTCAGTTCTGTTGTAAATGGGATTGATTTCCTAAATTCCCTTTCGTATAGCTCATTGTTTGCATATAGAAATTTAATGGATTTTTGTATGTTGATTTTGTATTCTGCAACTTTACTCAATTCATTGATTAGTTCTAAGTTTTATGGAGTTTTTAGGGTTTTCTATGTATAAGATCATGTCATCTGCAACAAAAAGCAATTTTACTTCTTCCTTTCTGATTTAGGTGCCTTTTATTTTTCTCACCTAATGGTTCTGGCTAGGGTTTTCAGTACTATGTTGAATAGAAGTGGTGAGAACAGGCATTCTTGTGTTGTTCCTGATCTTAGGGGAACACATTCAGTTTTTTTACCATTGAGTATGATGTTAGCTATGGGTTTGTCATATATAGCCTTTATTACATTGAGATAATTTCCTTCAATTCTAGTTTGTTGAGAGTTATCATGAAAGGATGTTGAATTTTGTTAAATGCTTTTTCTGCTTCTACTGATACAACCATGTGATTTCTACCCTTTATTTTGTTAATGTGATATATCATATTAATTGATTTTCATATGGTGAAGCATCCTTATATATCAAGGATAAATCCCACTTGGACCTGGTCATGGTGTATGACCCTTTTAATGTGCAATTGAATTTTATTTGCTAGTATTTTGTTGAGGATTTGCGTATCTATCTTAATCAGGGATATCAGCTTGTGGTTTTCTTTTCTTATGGTGTCTTTGTCTGGTTTTGGTATAACGGTAAGTATGGCCTCACAAAATGAGGTAAGAAATGTTCCCTATCCTTCAATTTTTTGGAAGAGTTTGAGAAGGATTGGCATTAATTGTTCTTTAAATGATACATAGAATTCACTCATGAAGCCAGGTAATCCCAGGCTTTTCTTTGTTAGGAGGATTTTGATTATTGATTCAATCTCCATACTAGTTACAGGTCTGTCCAGGCTTTCTATTTCTTCATGATTCAGTGTGGTACAATGTATGTTTCCAGGAATTTATCCATTTCTTCTGAGTTATCCAGTTTGTTGGCATAAAATTATACATAGTGGTTTCTTATGATACTTTTTATTTCTGTGGCATCAGTTGTAATGAGTCTTTTTTTCATTTCTGATTTTATTTGAATTTTCTCTCTTTTTCTTAGGGTAGCTAATAGTTTGTCAATTTTGTTTACTTTTTCAAACAACCAACTCAGTTTTCTTGACTTTTTCTACTTTTTTTCTATCTTCTATTTCTTTTATTACAGTTCTAACCTGTTATTTCCTTTCTTATACTAACTTTGGGCTTAGTTTGTTCTTCTTTTTCTAATTCCTTGAGGGGTAAAGTTAAGTTGCTTATTGAAATCTTTCTTCTATTTTAATGTAGGCATTCATCAGTATGAACTTCCCTCCTAGTACTGCTTCTGCTGCATCCCATACATTTTGGTATATTGTATTTTCATTTTCATTTGTCTCGAGGTATTTTCTAACTTCTCTTTTTTCTTCTTTAACCAAATGGCTGTTGAAGAGTGTGCTGTTTAATTTATAAAGATTCGTGATTCTTCTTGTTTCCCTTCTGCTATTGATTTCCAGTTTTATCCCATTGTGACCAGAAAAGATACTTGACATAATTTCAATCTTCTTAAACTTTTTAAGACTTGTTTTGTGACCTAGCATGTGTTATCTATCCTGGAGAAAGGGCCATGGACTGAGCTCATACAGGAGAAGATACCCACAGCACAGCTCTGCCAGGGATTCTGGAGGCCTCTACCAACTCTCAATCCTCAGGGAAAAGCAGGGAGCTGTAGTTCTTGTCTGTTTGCTCTGTGCTGAGGGGACAGAAGGGATGAGCTATGGTGTCTACCATCCCAGGATGCTACCTCCATTCTCCCATAGGAGGCTAGTTGTGCCAGACCCATCAGAGCTCCAAGACTGGAAAGATGAAATCAGTCCTCTGGGAATCCCCCTTAGAAAAGTTGGGATGCTGGACATGTGAACCAATCCTGGGTGAAACTGGGAGCTAGGTCTCTTCTTAATTGTATGGTGCTTCACCGGGGACAGAGATTCTGGTGAGAGGATGTATTGAATCTCCCTACCAGCTTCAGTGAATGTGGTTTTGTATTCACCCAAGGTGCAGGAGACTTTCAGTTAGATTTTGATTTGTCACAAAGATAATTTGTTCATGAATTGTTGCTGAACCGGTGTGTTTGTGGGAAGAAGGAGGGTTCCAGGGCTTCCTACTCTGCCATCTTGCTGACTTCACTTTCTAGAGAAAATTCGTCCTTGTCTGTAATCACATTACAGTTTTGAATCTCTCAACTTTTTTTTCTGTCAATGGAGAATGCCCTCAAGTGGTTCCTTTCATCATGTTCCAACTCACCTACTCCACTCTGCTATTTATCCTTATTTTCTTTCTTATCCACCATTCATCCTTCATCCTACTTTCACCTTCTTATTTATTTCCCTCTTTCTTCCTCTTTATCTCCCTCCTACCTTCTTTTTCTCTGTTCCTCCCTTCCTTTTGCATTCTTTCTACTTTTCTTTCCTGTCATGGTAGATGTCTTGTTATGGCAGTGAACAACACAGGCAAAGTTCTTGTCTTTATAAAACTTAAATACCCTATTGTAATAATATATAATATGTTACTAATTAGTGAAGAATGAGGAATCTTGGAAATAATATGTTATATGGTTCCTCATTTGTCATGAGTTCACACAGCTCTGTCTACGTAATTATGATAAAAAGTGTTCAGTGATTTAGATGATGGAATTCTTCAATTTAGGTATGAAAATTTTCCTTTTCCCTTAAAGGCATGTTTTTCCATTCAAATTATCTAAGTAACTGTTTCAACTTTTTGTCTTTGTCTATGTAACAATCACTAAATATTTTTCCTGGTGAGAGGATGAAGTTGAAGTTACCTAATTAGTTACCTAATTAGGTAGTACCCAGTTACCTAAGTTGAAGTTACCTAATTAGTTACCTAATTAGGTAGTACCCAGTTACCTAAGTTGAAGTTACCTAATTAGTCAAATGGGTGAGTAACACCATTCTCATTCATCCAGGATAAAAAACTCACTGGAACTTTTGATCTCTTTTCCCTCACTCACTTCTAATTAGTTCCACTCCATAGTAGCACTGAGATCCCTTTCCTCTCCTTTACTTACTATTATCTCTCTGCAATACTTTGCCAACTGATCTCCCTGCCTCTGACTCCTGAGACCACTCTCATCACAATTGTCATAGTGGCCAATCTAAAGTACAACTCCAATTGTGTCACTCAAAGCCTGAAATCTTTTGGTGGCTCCCCATTACCTACTGGATGCTGTTCAGACCCTTCAGACTGGCAATCACAATCCTTCACAACTGGCCCTAAGGTACTTCTTCATCTTCATCCTTTTCATCCTGAACCCCAGCCAAAACCGAGTTCTTGTTCTTTCTTCAAATATGCCATGTTTTTCATGTTGTTTCTTTTCCTTTAACCCACATCTTTACACATACAAATTCTACCTATCCTGCAAGTTCAAATGTCATTCCATTAAGCCTTTCTATATATCTCCAAAGCCCAAAATGAAAATAATTTATCATCTTCTAATATCCCAAATATTTTATTTGAACATATCTTACAGTATTTACCTCTTTCCAATTTTAATAAAATTTTGCACCATGATTTTATGCCATTTATAATATTTTACACTTATAAAATAATTATGCTTTTATCATAATTGCCAAATATAATAATTATAAAAATCTGCCTTCACAGATTTTAAAATCATACCTGGTCCATAGAATGTACAAGAAATACTGAAAGAATGAGTGAATGGATAGAAGAATGACTGAATTTTCCCCAGAATATAAGCAGAATACCAAGAGGGCTAATGAATATTGGAAAGCTCTGGGAAATTCTCAACTGAAAAATGCCTGTTAAGTACAAAGTGTAAATATTTGACAAAAAATTGACCCATGAGGAACAATTTTATTTGTGGAAAGAAACACTTGTATCTAGTAAAACAAAACAAAACAAAAACTAACATACAAAATACAGGATAGCTAACCTTGTGGTTATCTAAGATAAGAACCAAACCTCATGAATCCTTTATTCCTTCACGCCTTTGCATTCTATCCATGAAGTGTCTTGTATCATGTCCCTTCTTATGCACTCCACTACCTGGGTCCAGAATTTTATATTCTTGTATCTGTACCATTGCAAATTGCCTATTGCATCCAGTTTACTAAACTTTACCAATGCTTTTTTTAAAAACAAGAGATTTTATTTTTTTAAAGTAATCTTCACACCAGTGCAGGGCTCAAACTCACTACCCCAAGATCAAGAGTTGCATGCTTCACCAATTGAGCCCCCCCAGGTGCCCCTAAACTTTACAAATGCTTTTAAAGCAGCTGAAACAGCAAACATTGCCCTACTTAAAACCTTTGCCTACTCCTCATTGCCTACCTAGATAAAGTCTAACTTTTTAATAAAGATATTCAAAGCATTTCACAGTCTCTTTGCAATGATCTTTGATATTTCTGGCTGCCTACCCATCATCTTCTGAATAGGTTTTCTATATTTAGAAAAATGTCAATATAATTAGGCTTACTCTTTATAGATGTCAGAACTCACATTTCTAGCCTCCCTTGCAGCTAGGAAGCAGGCATTTAATTTAGGATCAGCCAAACAAGCACACTCATGAGACATTGATTTGCAAGTGAGTAACATGAAGGAATTGGCTCTATGTAAAGCTCTCATTTTGCTGGCACAAGAAGAATCCAACTTTCAGGAGCAGCAGCAACACACAGGTGTCATTGGTCCTGGCAGCAGCAACAGTTGCAGTCAAGTTGTTTCTAGCACTTAGTGTTTGGCATTGGCAGAGACGGCAATTTCCCACTCATCAGACCAGTTCTGTGGTGCAGTTTTGGGTATTATTCCAGGAAGCCTTGCCTTATGCCTGTTTCTTCAGCCCTCCCAATGATACTGTGAGCCATCTAGTATCTGTTAATAAATGTCTTTGTTGCTTTAAATAGAGTGGGGTTTGTTGTTTGCAGCTAAGAACTCTAAATGATACACTCTTTGTTTTGCCTTATTTTTATTTTTACCAATTCTTATCATGTGTGCTGCCATGCCAGATACTTACTCATGGCTTCATATCTTTTCTCCTATGTTTCTCTCTTCTTAACATACACTCCATTCTCCCCACTCACTCTCTCAAGCCTAGCTTTTTGTTTTTTGGTTTTTTTTTTTTTTACTAGGCTTAGTAATTACTATTACTCTTCAAACTTTGACATTAAAACCCTTTGAGTATATCTCCCAGGACCCTCTTTCACCATCTTAATTTACTCCACCATAGAGTTCATGGTCTTTCTAGCATCTCAAATTTGGCTATCTTCCAATGAAGTTTATATGCTGAGGCTGTCCTCAAAGACATAACACTTGACATATAGTTACCCAAAATGTTCATCTAACAACTTAACTTCACTCTTTTACCAGGAGACTTTTTCTTTAATTAAATTTATGTTTTCATTACAAAAGTAATATATAAATATATCCTCATTGTAAAAAATTCAACACAAGAAAAACAAATTATTTATTGAAGAGAAATGGCCCAAGATGGCAGTGTAGGAAGACCCTGAGTTCACCTACTCCCACAGATATACCAAACCTACATCTCCATATAGAACAATTCCTCCTGAAGAACTGAAGGCGACTGAACACCTCTGCACAACAGATAGAGGGACCACATAGAAGAAGGGTAAAAGAGAGACTTGTTAACAATGGGAACACTACCCTCAATGCAGTGTACTGCCTTAGGGAGGGATATCACTGAAGGGTCTGCATGCTGGCTTGCCTGTCTTAGAGTATAGCAAAAAAATCCACAGCAGTTTAAAGGACAACTAGAATATCAGTGAAGAAAATCCATTTACTAAACTTAAAGCATCCACCAAATGGGTGGGGAACTGCTGGAACTCTATCTGGGCTTGGAGATGCCAGTGAGCATCACTTTTTATATTCCCCCTTCACCTTGATAACATGGATGAGAGCAGGGTCCAGGTGCTTTAGTCAACCTGCTATGGCTGCCCCAGAAAGCCCCAGGCCCCTAGTCCACACCAGTTCTAACTGTATCCCCAAGGCAGCCCTTGCATGGCTCACTCCAGGAACCCCCCAACCTGTGCTCAACCCAGCCATCCTGCCAAGGCAACCCCGGCATAGTGCATCCCAGGACCCCATGGCCTACACTCACTCACCTCCAGCGACCCTGCTGGGGCAGACCCAACATGGTGTGCCCTGATATCCCTCTTTGTGTACCTCCTCCAAACCCAGCCATCCTGTTGGAGCAGCCCTAGCATGGAGTGTTTCAGGGTCCCAGCCTATACCCACTGCAGCTCCTGCCATCCAGCTAGGGTGACCCTGGTATGTCATGTCCATGAACTGTCCTGGCCCATGCCTGCTCTAGTTCTGGCTATCCCATTAAGGTGCCCCAGAACTTCTCAGTCCATACCTATGCCAACTCTAATTGTCCCACCAAGGTAGTCTTGATGCAGCATGCCTCAGGAACCTCCCCCCAGCCTGTGCTGGCTCCAGCTCTAGATGGCCTGCCAAAGCCACCAGGCATATGCAGTCAACACAGG
This sequence comes from Neomonachus schauinslandi, assembly GCF_002201575.2. Lineage (NCBI taxonomy): Eukaryota > Metazoa > Chordata > Mammalia > Carnivora > Phocidae > Neomonachus > Neomonachus schauinslandi. The sequence continues at coordinate 38,818,748 of NC_058419.1, read as the reverse complement.
GCATGCTGCTACACAAGGCCACTTTTTCAAAACTGGGATAGTTAGCTTTTCCTCTTAATTCATAGAAGCACAGAAAGTTAAAAAAAAAAATGAGAAGATAGAGAAATATGTTCCAAATGAAAGAATAAGATAAAACCTTGGGAAACAACCTAATGAAATGGAGAGAAGTAATTTATCTGATAAAGAATTCAAAGTAATGGTCATAAAGATGCTCACCAAACTCAGGAGAATAATGGAGGAACACAGTGAGAACTTCAACAGAGTTAGAAAATACAAGAAAAAAAAATCAGTGCTGAAGAATACAATAATTGAAATGAAAAACACACTAGAGAGAATCAATAGCAGATTAGATAATATGGAAGAATGAATCAGCAATCTGGAAGACAGAATAGTGGACATCACCCAATCAGAACAGCAAAAAGGAAAAAAAATAATGAAAGTAATTTAAGGGATCCCTAGGACAACATTAAGCATATTAACATTATATTATAGAGATGTAAGAAGGAGGGCAGGCAAAAAACTTATTTGAAGAAATAATGGTGAAAAACTTCCCTAACCTGAGTTCCTGATGATCTTCCAACAAATGCCCTTTTTGTTTAAGTTAATTACAGCCTGTTTCTCTTGCTGGAAATCAAAAGCATTAACTGATACACCTTTCTTGAATGACCATGCCAACTTTCCTTATTTTCTTCTCCCCAGAGCTTCATCCTTTTGAAGATACTGGCCTATAAATTCACATCTAGTGATATTCTCCCTTTTATTGGTCATTGCTGTTGCATATATGCTGTTGCATATATATTTTTATAACCAGAAAAGCTTTTAAATACCATCTTGTTTGAGTCTCTTATTTTAAAGAAAGGAAACTGAAACCCAGAGAAATGTTGAGTATCCGGGTCTCTAGAATCCTGGTCTCTTGACTTCTAGTCTATACCATTATGTCACTCTATCTTTCTTTAGACTCATTGAGAAAGTCCTAATTAAGTAGCTCCAAGATGTTTTTAAAATTTAAGAGTAAGGTTAATTTACTTACCTTTCATTTTGTCTTAGAAGGTAAGAGAAGTTAAGTCTTCTCCCAGAAAATGCATTTTTTCTTTTAAATTTGCAATTCACTTTGTACTTCAAAAAAAAAAAAAAAAGAATACAGAGAGGGGACCATGGGTGGCTCAGTTGGTTAAGCACAACCCTGCCTTTGACTCAGGTCATGATCTCAGGGTCCTGAGATCAAGCCCCATGTCAGGCTCCCTGCTCAGCCAGGAGTCTGCATCTCCCTCTCCCTCTGACCCTTCCCACCCATCCCCCCACTCATGCTCTCTCTCTCTCTAATAAATAAAATCTTTTAAAAAAGAATATAAGAAGACACCCAAATGGCCAACAGACACATGAAAAAGTGCTCAACATCGCTTGGCATCAGGGAAATCCAAATCAAACCCTCAATGAGATACCACCTCACACCAGTCCGAATGGCTAAAATTAACAAGTCAGGAAATGACAGATGTTGGCGGGGATGCGGAGAAAGGAGAACCCTCCTACACTGTTGGTGGGAAGGCAAGCTGGTGCAGCCACTCTGGAAAACAGTATGGAGGTTCCTCAAAAAGTTGAAAATAGAGCTACCATACGATCCAGCAATTGCACTACTGGGTATTTACCCCAAAGATACAAAAGTAGGGATCCGAAAGGGTATGTGCACCCCGATGTTTATAGCAGCAATGTCCACAATAGCCAAACTGTTGGAAAGAGCCAAGATGTCCATCGACAGATGAATGGATAAAGAAGATGTGTTATAGATATATACAATGGAATATTATGCAGCCATCAAAAGGAATGAAATCTTGCCATGTGCAATGACATGGATGGAACTGGAGGGTATTATGCTGAGCGAAATATGTCAATCAGAGAAAGACATGTATCATATGATCTCACTGATATGAGGAATTCTTAATCTCAGGAAACAAACTGAGGGTTGCTGGAGTGGTGGGGGGTGGGAGGGATGGGGTGGCTGGGTGATAGACACTGGGGAGGGTATGTGCTATGGTGAGCGCTGTGAATTTGCAAGATTGTTGAATCTCAGATCTGTACCTCTGAAACAAATAATGCAAGATATGTTAAGAAAAAAAAAAGAAGAAGATAGCAGGAGGGGAAGAATGAAGGGGGGGAAATCGGAGGGGTAGACGAACCATGAGAGACGATGGACTCTGAAAAACAAACAGGGTTCTAGAGGGGAGGGGGGTGGGAGGATGGGTTAGCCTGGTGGTGGGTATTGAGGAGGGCACGTTCTGCATGGAGCACTGGGTGTTACGCACAAACAATGAATCATGGAACACTACATCTAAAACTAATGATGTAATGTATGGGGATTAACATAACAATAAAAAATTTTTTAAAAAATCTTAAAAAATAAAAAAATAAAAAATAAAAAAAAAGAATATAGACAAATGAACAATTAGTCATATTCCCACCACTCAAAATTAATAACTGTTATCCTTTTGCAATATTTACCTCTGGTCTTTTGTCTTTTTTAAATATATGAGAAATTACATGTAGTTAAAATCTCCTTTAAGGACCACCTCCGTTTGTATTGCATTTATTTATCTGCCAAGGGGAAACTACTATCAGAATTTGATACATATCTTTATAATTCTTTTTCCATACATACATATTTTATCTATAACTAATATATAATACTTTGTGTTATTATGTATGTTTTTAAATTTACATAAATGATATGAAGCATATTGTTTCATATCTTCCTAATTTAACTTAGTATTATATATTTGAGATCTATCCACACTGATATAGCTCTAGTTTATTCTTCCTAGTTGATAAATTCTGTCTTATCCTTAAATTCTTAGTTCATTCTCTTTAGTTGCTAAATTCTGTTCCTAGAAATAACCTGAAGCAAAGGTTTTCCACTAAGGCTATTGGGAAGTGAAATCCCAAGATATCAAGAGCGAGGAAAAGGAAAGCAAAAGAGGTGGGGGGAGGGTAGGAGGAATTTATTTCCTGTCTTTTATGGATCTATATTTGTTCCTGAAAGTGTTGTCCCTGTGGCCCTCTGTACAAATATTTCCACATTTTGCCAACTGGACTTTCCTAGCAGATACTGGAGAAGCCAGATCCCATGCCCCATTGCATTCAAATTCATATGAATCTGAAAGTGGTGGCAAAAGCCAGAACTTCCATGAATCCTGTTGGATCATGCCTTGGTATTGAAGTTGCTGTAGTTCTTACCTCAGGAGATGCAGTGGAGGTCATGCCATCACTTAGCCAGGTTCTCCATTGAGCAAATGGTTGAAAGCCCAGAAGATAGGTGAAGATTAATTGCATCAGATGAAATATATAATTTGGGCCCTATATTCCATCATATAACCACATCACATTTCATTTATACTTATTTTTATTTATAGACATTTTACCACACAGAAGTTTGAAATCTTGATGTACTTATATTTACCAATTTTATACCCTGTGGTAATAAAAATGCTCTGCTAAATTTCCCTCTAATAGTTTTATATTGTTTTAACTTTAAGCCTAATTCACCTGGAATTTATTTTTTGTATTGTTGAAAATGTTCCCATTTAAAAATATAAAAATAACATCACTTGGTACATGTTAAACTTACTTCTATGCCACTCAAGAGTGTATTTGAGATCTTTTCATAATAGTACAAACAATTCCAACTTCATCATTTCACTTGTTGCAAGGTAGTCATATGTATGCCATGGTATATTTAGTCATTCTGTTGTTGAGAAACATTTAGATTTTGTCCATTTTTTTTTCACAACTACAGTGTTACAATGAACAAACATCCTGATATATGCCTGCCTGAGCATGTGCATGAGTATTTCTCTATTGTGAAATGGAACTGCTGGCTTATCAGATGCTTACATACATTTATTTATTTGTTTATTTGTTTATTTATTTATTTATTTATTTATTTATTTATTTATTGTTTTTATTTAAATTCCAGTTAGTTAACATGCCGTGTAATATTAGTTCTAGATGTACAATTTAGTCATTCAACATTTACATACAATACTCAGTGTTCATCACAAGTGCACTTCTTAATCCCCACCACCTATTTAACACATCCTCCCACCCACCTACCCTCTGGTGAGCATCAGTTTATTCTCTATATGTTAAGAGCCTATTTCTTAGTTTTCCTCTCTCTTTTTTTCCCCTATGATCATTTGTTTTGTTTCTTAAATTCCACATATGAGTGAAATTATATGGTATTTGTCTTTCTCTGACAGATTTATTTCACTTAGCACAATAGTCTCAGGCTCCAGCTGCATTTTTGCAAATGGCAAGATTTCATTCTTTTTTTATGGCTGAATAATATTCCATGGTATGTATGTATATATATGTATATATAGAGAGGTGTATATGCATATATATGCATCACATCTTTATTCACCTGTTGATGGACACTTGGGTTGTTTCCATATCTTGGCTATTGTAAATAATGATGCAATAAGCATAGGGGTGCATGTATCTTTTTTGAATGAATGTTTTCACTTTCTTTGCATAAATATAGATATACTACAAAACCATAGTAATCAAAACAGTATAGTACTTGCACAAAAACAGACACACAGATAAAAAAAAACATAACTGAGAGATCAGAATTAGACCCACATATATATGGACAATTAATTTATGACAAAGCAGCCAAAAACATACAATGTGGAAAGGACAAGTCTCTTCAATAAATGGTGTTGGGAAAACTAGACAGTCACATACAAAAGAATCAAACTAGACCACTATCCTACACCATACACAAAAATTAACTTGAAATGGATTAAAGACTTGAATGTAAGACCTGAAATCATAAAACTCATAGATGAAAACATAGGTGGTAAGATTCTTGACATCAGTCTTAATATTTTTGTGGATCTGATTCTAAAGGCAAGAGAAACAAAAGCAAAAACAAGTGTCATTACATCAAACTAAAAAGCCTCTGTGCTGTAAAAGAAACAATCATCAAAATGAAAAGGCAACCCATTGAATGGGAGATTTTGCAAATCACATAACCAACAAGGGATTAATGTCCAAAATATATAAAGAACTCATAAAATTCTACACCTGAAACTAATATTACACTGTATGTTAATCGGAATTTAAATAAAAGTTTGGAAAAAGAAAAATATAAGCATATAAGCACAAAAAACACCAAAAAAGGGCGCCTGGGTGGCTCAGTTGGTTAAGCGACTGCTTTCGGCTCAGGTCATGATCCTGGAGTCCCTGGATCGAGTCCCGCATCGGGCTCCCTGCTCGGCAGGGAGCCTGCTTCTCCCTCTGACCCTCCCCCCTCTCATGTGCTCTCTCTCTCTCATTCTCTCTGCCTCAAATAAATAAATAAAATCTTTAAAAAAAAAAAAAAAAAAAACACCAAAAAAAAAAACCCTCAAAAATTCATCAACATAAAAACCAAACAACTTGATTATAAAATGGGAAGAGGATCAGAATAGACATTTTTCCAAAGAAAACATACAGATGACCAAAGCGTGCATGAAAAGACGTTTCACATTAATTATTAGGTAAATGCAAATCAAAACCACAATGAGGGGCGCCTGGGTGGCTCAGTCAATTAAGTGTCTGCCTTCGGCTCAGGTCATGATCCCAGGGTCCTGGGATCGAGCCCCCCATCGGGCTTCCCTCCTCAGCAAGGAGCCTACTTCTCCCTCTCCCTCTGCCTGCTGCTCTCCCTACCTGTGCTCTCTCTCTCTCTGTCAAATAAATAAATAAAATCTTTTTTTAAAAAACCCACAATGAGATACCACCTCACACCAGTTAGTTAGAGGGCTATTATCAAAGAGACAAGAAATAATAAGTTTTGTAGAGGATGTGGAGAAAAGGGAATCTTCATAAACTGTTGGTGGGAATGTACGTAGTACAGCTATTATGGAAAACAGTATGGATATTCTTTAAAAAATTAAGATAGAACTACCATATAATCTGGCTATTCCACTTCTGGGTTTTATCCAGGGAATATGAAAAAACGGATTTGAATAGATATGTGCACCCCTATGTTCGTTGCACTGTTATTTACAATAACCAAGGTATGGAAACAACCTAAATGTCCATCAAAGGATGAATGGATAAAGAAGATGTCTCTCTCTCTCTCTCTCTCTCTCTCTCTCACACACACACACACACATACACACACACACACAACACTGGAATACTGTTCAGGCATAAGAAAGAATGAAATCTTGTCATCTGCAACAACATGGATAGACCTTGAAGATATTATGCTATGTGGAATAAATCAGACAGAGAAAGATAAATACCATATAATTTCACTCATATGTGAAGTCTAAAACAAACAAAACAAAACTCATAGATACAGTAAACAGATTGGTGGTTAGCAGAGTGGAAAGGGATAGGGGTGGGCAAAATGTATGGTGATGGATTGTAACTAGATTTTTAGTGGTGATCACCTTGTAGTGCATACAAATGTCAAATTATAATATTGTACACCTGAAACTTATATAATGTTATATACCAATTTTACCTCAATATAAACAAACAAAAACTTCAGTTCTTCAGAAGACAAATAAGTTTATTTTTTTTTAAAGATTTTATTTATTTATTTGAGAGAGAGAGAATGAGAGAGAGAGAACACCTGAGAGGGGATAGGGTCAGAGGACGAAGCAGACTCTCTGCCGAGCAGGAAGCCCGATGCGGGACTCGATCCAAGGACTCCAGGATCATGACCTGAGCCGAAGGCAGTCGCTTAACCAACTGAGCCACCCAGGCGCCCCATGAAGACAAATAAGTTTAAAATAAAACTTTAGACAGGGAGAAATTATTCATAATCCACATATCTTATGAAGGACTTGTATCCAGAATATTAAAGAACACTAACAACTCAACATTCATAAATTTTTATAACCACAACCACAAATAGGATATAGAACCTTTACAACGCCCTAAAGATTTCTTTCGTGCTTCACCTTTTTACTCAGTCTCTCCCTCTAACCTCTGGCAACCACTGGTCTGTTCTCTGTCCCTATTGTTTTTTTCCTTTTCCAGAATGTCATATAAATAGAATAGCTTGACTTTTCACACTTAGCAGTGAGATTCACTTATATTATTCTGTGTGTCAATAGTTTGTTCCTTTTATTGGTGAGTAATATTTTGTTGTATGGATTTACTGAAGTTTGCTTATCCACTCATTCATTGAAGAACATTTGGGTTGTATCTGGCTTTGCCACTTACATCTTTGGTATTTCTTCAGTATCTCTCAGCAATGTTTTGTTTTAGTGCAAATAACTTGCATATTTTTGTTACACTTACCATAGCTCTTTTACATTTGCTGATGCTATTGTAATGGTATTTTTAAAAAATTTATTTCCCAATCTTTTGCTGGAAGTATATAGAAATAAAATAGGTTTTTGTATATTAACCTTGATTCCAGCAACATTGCTTAATTTATTTGTTAAATTTAATAGTTTGTAGGTTCCTTGAATTTTCTATGTACAGACTCATATCATGAGAAAATAATGACACTTGTCTTTCTTCCTTTCCAATCATTAAACATTTTATTTTTTCCATATTACTGTTACACTGGCTAAGATCTGTACCAAACTACTATGTTTATAATTTGAGTTCAACTAACACCTCTAGCCGCAGCCCAACAACACAAGGTCTGTTCTTGTCTTTCCTATTTTTCTATATGTACGTATTTATATCTCTCGCCCACATTGAGAAGCTTTGCTGCCAGTAGCATGGATATATTAGTATATTTACTTATTTGCTCAAACCTACAGTGCACGTGCATACACACAAAGGTTTCAGAATTCCTGGACAAAATAAACACATCAAGTGAAGTTCAAAATTTCATAGCAGTTTTTGTCTTTAGACTGAAGATGTGTACTCAAAGTATTATGCTCAACATTTTTATGAATTAGCTCTTCAGTTTTTTCTTTTGTGTGATTATGGTATCAGTTTAATAAACAGTTAAGTTCAGTTGTTTCTGCTTGGATTTTCTTTTTTTTTTTTTTTTTTG
>NC_058419.1:38635799-38810337 GCF_002201575.2 Neomonachus schauinslandi | reverse complement strand
CCCTCCCCAGTGTCTATCACCCAGTCACCCCATCCCTCCCACCCCACCCCCCACTCCAGCAACCCTCAGTTTGTTTCCTGCAATTAAGAATTCCTCATATCAGTGAGATCATATGATACATGTCTTTCTCTGTTTGACTTATTTCACTCAACATAATACCCTCCAGTTCCATCCACGTCGTTGCAAATGGCAAGATCTCATTCCTTTTGATGGCTGCATAATATTCCATTGTATATATATACCACATCTTCTTTATCCATTCATCTGTCGATGGACATCTGGGCTCTTTCCACAGTTTGGCTATTGTGGACATCTGCTTGGATTTTCTTTTAGTTTATTTACCATTCTTGCCGATTTATTTTATTTCTGGAATATGTAAAACAACACAATTCAAAAAGTCAAAACCATACAAAAATTATCTTCAGAGAAGAGTCACTTTCTTCTCTATCCATTCTACCCAGTTTCTACCCACCTCCTATAGGCAGCCAAATTTCACTAGTTTCTGTTTTTCTTTTTGCAAAACCAAGAATGTATGTGTGTGTATTCTTATTTCCCCTTCTTCCTCACACAAAAGACAGGGCAATATACACACTTGCTTGCACTTTGCTCTAAAAATTTTTTTAAACTTAACTTATCCCAGAAAACAATTTATCCAGGAAATCACTCTTTATAAGTTTATAGGGATTTTTTTTTGCATTCTTTTTTTATAGCTTTGTAATACTCTATTGTGAGGATGTACTGTATTTTATTGAATCAATTTCCTTTTTATGGGCATTTGGTTGTTTCCAATATTTTACATTTATAATTAATGCCCCAATAAAGAACTGTGTTTGGGGTTTTTTTTTGCGTCCGAGTAAGTTTCTGGACGTGGAATTGCTGAGTAAAAAGCAATTGTAATTTTGTTAAATAATGTGAAATCCCTCATCACACCACAGAAGTTGTATCATTTTGTATTCAGCCCAACCATGTATGGGAGTGACTTTTATGAACAGCCTCTTCAACAATGTTTTATTAAGCCTTTGAACTTTTGCCAATCTGATAGATTGGAAATTATATCCTGGATTGGTTTTAATTTGCATTTCTTTTATTATGAGTAAAATTGAACATCTTTTCATATCTTCAAAGGCCATTCCTATCACTTAAAATTATCTGTTCCTATCTTTTACCTGTTTTTTAAAATTGAGCTTTGGTATTTTTTCCTTCTAATTTACAAGTTCTTTATGTAGTAGAGATACTATAACATATGCTGAAAATATTTTCTCTCAGTTTGTAATTTGTCTTTTGATTATTCTTATGTTGTTCCATGTTGTGCATTAAAAAAATTATGGTTAAATTCATTAATCTTTTCCTTTATTGCATCTGGATTTTGAGTCATGGTAGAAAGTCTTTTCCCATACTCAGCTTGTATAATTTCACTTTTTTACATAGAATTTCTCATCTGCTGGATTTTATTCTTCTCTATGGTGTGAGGTATGGATCCAATTTTTTCCTTTCCAAATGGTTATCTATTTCTCCCAACACTAATAAAAGGCCCATCTTTGTCCCTAAGATTTGAAATGCCACCTTTATCACATACAAATTTCCATGTGATTTTATCTATTTCTGAACTTTTATTCTATTCCATTGGTCTGTCTCTCCATTACTTTTACATAGGTCATTGCTGGCATGAAAGATTGGTTTCTATATGCCAATATTACAGCTACTTCTTTTCTTCACTCTCTGTTTAGCTGAATTCATTTGTTAATTTTTATCTCTAAGGATTTTTATGTAGATATTTCTGCAAATAATGACATTTTCCCTCTAAGAGTGTTTCATAATCCTTTTCCTCTTCCTTGCCAAACTTTGTACCTTTCATTTCATTTCACTATCATTTCTTAGCTAAGACTCTAGTAATATGTTGAATAAAATACTAATGGCCAGCCTCCTTGTTTGTTTGTTTTTTTTAATGGGGAGAGTTTTAATGATTCACAGTTAAGTATGATACTTGAGGTAGGTTTCTAGTAAATATCCTTTGTGAAGTTAAGGAAGCTTTAATTAATTTTCTATAATTTTTTAAAATGATGCATATATGTTGACTTTTATTTATTGCTCCCCCCAAATTTATTGATGATTTTATAGCATTTTTTCCTTTGCAATTAGTTAGTATGTAAATTTCATTGTTAGATTTTTCTAGAATTTATCTACCATTTATCATGACAGACTATCCTTTTTCCCCAAATTTATTGATATATTTGACATAATATTTTGTAAGTTTAAGGTGTACAACAGGATAATTTGATATATGTATATATTGTAAAATGATTACCATAATAAGGTTAGTTAACACATCCATTGTCACATATACTTACAATTTTACAATGAGGGGGAGGGAAGATACTATTTTTTTTTTAATTTTGGTGTCTATTTGCCAATATTTTATTTGGGATTTTCCCATCAAGACAAACCATGAGAGACTCTGGACTACAGGAAACAAACCGAGGGTTACAGAAGGGAAGGGTGTGGGGGGATGGGATAACCAGGTGATGGGTATTAAGGAGGGCACGTGTTGTGATGAGCACTGGGTGTTATAGGCAACTAATGAATCACTGAGCACTACATCAAAAACTGATGATGTACTATATGTTGGCTAATTGAACACAATAAATTAAATAAATAAATAAATAAATAAGTGATATTAGCCTTATAGTTTCTTTCCTTGTGCTATCTTTTTCTCTAGGAACGTAAGATGAGAAAAATAAGTTGGATAGTGTCCGTCTTTTTCAGTGCTCTGGAACAGTTTGTATAAGATAAAAATTATCTGTTTCTTGAGTGTTTGCCCATAATACCACCTGGGCCTCATGTATTTTTTAGGGAATATATGTTTGACTACTGTTTAAATTTCTTCCATACAGGGGCGCCTGGGTGGCTCAGTTGGTTAAGCCACTGCCTTTGGCTCAGGTCATGATCCTGGAGTCCCAGGATCGAGTCCCGCATCGGGCTCCCTGCTCGGCGGAGAGTCTGCTTCTCCCTCTGACCCTCCCCCTTCTCATGCTCCCTCTATCTCATTCTCTCTCAAATAAATAAATAAAATCTTTAAAAAAAAATTTCTTCCGTACATATTGGTCTATTCACATTTTCTATATCTTTTGGGACAATTTGGGTCATCTTATTTACATTTCCATTTTATCTAGGTTTTCAGATTAACTTATATAAAGTAATATGTAGTATTTTATAATTTTATAATTTCATTGTTTATAGTTTTTCTCTTTTGGTTTGTGGTTTATATTATTTGTGTCTTCTCTTTTATTTTTCTTGATCATACTTCTTAAAATTCAATTCATTTCATTTAGGATTTATGCATCTATGTTCTCAAGTGTATAGAAGACTTGCTCACAGTATATGAAGATTCTGAAAGAAGAAACTCACAGGGCTCATAGAGAGGTAGCATAGAATGGATAAGCAAAAACAGTTAGGGATGTCCCCCAGAGATAGAGGGGATCATTTAGGATTAGTCAGGGGGTTTGCAAAATAAAAATAAGGGACAGTGAGTCAGGAATTTGAAGACAAGATAAATTCTCAAAAACTGTGAAAGATCACTAATTGATAATAACTTAATGTCAGAGAAGATACAGGGCCACACAAAAGGCAGGTTCTGTTTCTCAGGGAACAGAGAAGGACAGTGAAGAACATGAGCTACATAAAAGGCATTGCCAGGAGAAGTAGGGGTGGGTGGTGGGAAGGCAGAAAGCCTGGAGATTTGTAAATTAATGGATAAATTGATGGAGGGCAGGGTGGAGGTGGCAGGATGTCAGGGAGAGAATGTAAAATGTGCATGCAAAAGGAGGTAAGCAATGAGGATTTTGCCAGTGCTCTCCCAGAATATGAAAACTGGACGTTAGCACCACCATAAACTTGTATTTTTTTCCATAGCCAGAATGAAATAAATGTTTTGGAGGTGTGGGAGAATAATATTAAAAATTACCCTTTAGTAAAGAATTAACACTGTTCGAAGGTTTTACATATATGACTCACACTGTCCTCACAGTAACTTTATAGTGTAGGTACCATATAACCATATGTTATAAATTAGTAAAACAAGGGGCGCCTGGCTGGCTTAGTCAGTGGAGCATGAAGCTCTTGATCTTGGGATTGTGGGTTCAAGCTCCACGTTGAGCATGGAGCTTGCTTTAAAAAAAAAAAGAACGAAAAAAAATTAGTAAAATGGAGTTTTAGGGAAATTAAGTAATTTACCCAAGGTCATCAGCTAGTAAAGTTGACAGAGCTGGGATTTAAGCCTATTAGACTCTGTTTTACCCTATAACCCATGTGCTATACACAGGGCCGCTTCTGCTCCTTCTTTGATTTTTTTCTATGAGCCCTCTTACGTGCTCATTTTTCACTCTGTAATTTGACAGAAATGTCTGAGTCATTTTGTAAAATCCAAAGAATATGAAGAAAGCAGTGAACTCTTGACACAGTAACTTATTTTGGTATAGGTTTCTGGTATAGTGTTTCTATGATCTATGGAGGGGACTCCCGATTTGCCATATTATTTGTTCTGTTCAGACCCCATACAGCTTCAATAAATGGGCAGTAAGAATGTGTGCCATTGGGTGGCAAGTGTCACTGATGAAAAAGGGCCATGTAGGTCTATTGTGGTTATGACTAATTCCTGATTTCTGATTCTTTACTGTAGATTTATACGGGTCGTTGTGCAGTAAGTATGATTTAGAAGGCTTGGGTAGTACAGAAATGGGATAAAAATGCTTTTGAAATTAATCTTATTCAAATACCTTTTCAACAGATTAGGATTCTCGCACAGGAAATTTCCCATTGCATTCTCATTCATCAAACTAGAGAATTTCCATTTCAAGTAGTTGCCACTCTCTGCACAGAAAGGATGTGTGCAGCTGGAGAGTCAGGCCTTTAGTATTTAACTGTGAGGAAAAGCCCAGTATTACATTCAGGACATGGTATCCATGGCAACTTGCCCAGCAGCTTTTTAACTTTTTAACCTATCAAAAGATGATTTCTTTAGTTTTCTTTCAATTTTTCTTCCTCTGCGCTTTTGGTCTCTAGTCATAATCGTTCCCAGTTCACATGGCATTATTTCTCCCTACACAATAAAAGCGTTGAATGATTATATTAGATTGTCACTAAGTATTTTTCATCAAAGGTAAATACATAAATCTTCATAATCCTGACTCCACTAATTAATGAACTTTAAGCAAGCCTGGACCAAATCTCATCTCTGTACTAAAGGAAAAAAGTTTGCTAAGCAGATACAATTGAGGTGTGAATTTTAAATCGTATTCATATGCATACGACTGCTCAGGGATGGGAGGTTGTAATTAATTTATTTTCCTGGTTAACCGAAAGGTAAGCAGAAAACCTGTATATTTCAACCCGTGTTACAAACTTCCTCTGAAAGGTGCTAGTTTACTTGCCTGCTTTAGCAATACAGTCTCCCGAAGATAACTGGCTCTTTCTTCGATGCCAGAGGATCCTGTAGTCCCCGAGGCTCATGACTCTGGAAGTCAGTGATCTTTGTTTGGAACCTCATAGGTAGCTGCAGAGACTGGAGGACGTAGAAGAGAGGGTTCAGTGTGTGCTGATGCCAAAACATACTCTGAAAGTTTCTTTCGGGTTGAAAATAAATCCCCGATATCAGATTTTTTACCTGAGGCAAAAGGTTGTTAATAGCACAGACTCTGGAGTCAGCTTATGTGGATTCAAATCTGGGCTCTAACTCTCTACTAACTGTATGATTTTGAGAAAGACACTTAATCTCCCTAAGTCTCAGTGTCCTCATCAGGAAAATGGGGACAGCCATCGAACCTACTTTAAAGTAACCTAGCACCTACAAAGTAATTGTGAGAAATAAATGTGACCATCCGTGCAAACTGCTTAGCTCAGTGCTTGCCAGCTACATAGAAAGTACTCAATAAACATTAGTTATTGTGATTTCTCCAAAAGATGAAGAAGTGTCCAGGTAGAATCTGCTCCATTGAAAAACCGGGAGATGGGTATTGAGGAGGGCACATGTGGTGATGAGCACTGGGTTTTATATGCAGCTAATGAATCATTGAACACTGCGTCGAAAACTTATGATGCACTATATGGTGGCTAACTGAACATAAAAAAAGTAAAATAAAAGTATGTTTGATGCAAACAAAAAGAAAAAAGGAAAAACTCTCATGGCTCAGTTCAAGGCAATTGCAATTGTACTAAACAATACATTCTGACCTCTGTGTGGAAAGCGGGTCTTGTATCAGGCAAAATTGTCCTAACATAGTTGGGGTAACTGTTTGCACTTGAAAGTAATAAAAATGCATGGCTTTGAAAATATTGTGTACTTCAGATTTTCCACTACTTCAGCTTAGCCCTGCCTCCAGTGACTCACAATAGTGAGATTATACTGGGCATTGATTTAGACGTCTGTACGTGCACCTTCGAATGTGTGCCAACCCTGAAAACAATTCAAAAAGAAAAAAGGTAGGTTTTTTTATTCCCTTTGTCTAATTATACCTTTACCTTTTTTTTTGCCTTCTATCACCTGAGACACATGCTCGTTTCCTTAGAAATATATTTCCTAAAGGCTTAGATTATTTGAATAAAATAAAGCTAAAGATGTATGTGCCAATATGATCGTTTTGCACTTGCACAGTTAGGCTGGGTAGTGAATCTAGTAGAAAAAGTACTATCAATTGAAAAATCACTGGAAAAAGTGATGAGAATTTATTTTAGTGTGGGGACTGCAGAGGCTTGAGAGAAAATTCTAGCTTTGAAACACTAGTATTTGAGGAGATTTGTGTCTCATTCTGTTCCAATCCACCCTTAGGTGGGGTTTCTATGGAATCAGACTAACTCATTTACGCTCTCTCTTTCACACTTAACCGTTAATCCGGTCTCTCACTTCTACCCCTGCCTCACCTACCACCTATGGCTTTCCCTACTCTTTCTCCCCTAACTGTCCTCTGTGCCTAACTAAAATTTTTGAGGGCTTACAAAATGTGTGCTTTTCTGGATGTGGTCCCTTTGTCCCTTTGTTTCTGCCCGAGAGCATGCACGTGTCTTCATAGTTGCTAAGGTCTCTGTTTACCATTGTGTGTGCATAGGTGAGTGGCTGTGTGTGTCTTCCATTGAAGAATAGGGGTTTGGGTGTAATAGGCTGCCTATACCCTGTAAATGGTCCTTAAACAGAAGTGTAAGAACATCCTTAATCCTTTGTTGCCTTCCTTCTCAGTGCTACCTTAAATTTCCTGGCAGGATTCCCACATAAGGAGGCCCTGACTCTGAGAGAAGGGTTTTTCCCTCTCTTGTGTTTCGTCCTTTTTGTCTGTTTTGAGAGAAGTGGCCCCTGGTAACTCGCCCTTGAACTCCCCCTTTTCCTACCCATTTCCCTCCTCCCTTTCCTAGGCTGTGCCAAAATCTCCACAGCAACATCTAAAGGGAAAGGGGGTGGTGCAGGGAGTGGGGGGGATACAACCAATCATTGGTTTGGGAAAAATATACAAGTTAATGAAATGTTGGCTCAGATATTGTTCCTGGATCTGTGGATGAATGTGAGTCTTCTGTGTACTAAATGGACAGATTAGCAGTATCAAGCAATAGTATATTGATAAGAGACCTTTTGATTAAGAAGCAAAATGCTACCCAACTTAAAGCGTGCTTTAAACATTTCAGAGCACCAAGTTTGTTTGATTATACTGAAATCTCTCCCAAGGGTGTATTAAAATTGAACAGAACACAGATTCCTCCAACGGGCAAGCTTACCTTTCAGTAACCTGCCATGAATTCCGATCACCCTGTGGAGCCACACAGAAGACTCTTTCTTCCAACAGAGACCTTTCCCTTAATTATTTGACTAAGAAGATGGAGATCCGGATTTTAGTCTCATTTCTGCCACTGACCTATTGAGTGACCTCAGATATGTTGCTTAGTACCTCTGTCTCAGCTTTTCCACCTATAAAGGAAAACACTCTCTATTTGCTCCTTCTGCATACATTCACTTAATAAGTAGGAAATATGGGGGAAAGTATGTGACTTACTTTAGACAGAATATTTTAGACTTTTGTGAGGATACCATCTAGCAAATCTGAAATGGTTGTCTCCTCAAGTAATTGGCTTCCAGTGGCTTAACATAATGAAGGTGCCTCAAAAACATTAATTAGGGAAAAATAACTCTGCTTAATAGATTTATTTGCCATCCATATATCTTCTTTGTCGAAGTGTCTGTTTAAAACTTTTGCTAATAGGATCAGTCCTACTCTTTAAAAATAAGCTTTATTTTGGACAGTAATTGACATGAAATATACCTCATCTGTTTAAAGTGTTTAATTTGATAAGTTTTGACATATGTATACACCCACAAAACAATCAGCACAATCAAGATAATGAGCATGTTTCCTCGTGCCCCTTTGTAATCCTTCCCTCATGCCCTTCCCCATTTTTCCCCATCCCCGGGCAACAACTGATCTGCTTTATGCCATGACAGATTAGTTTGCATTTTCTAGAATTTGCTGTAAATGAAATCAAAGATTATGTACTCTTTTTCTGGCTGGCTTCTTTCACTTGGCATAATTTCTTTTTAAGATTCATCCAAGTTGTTACGTGTGTCAGTAGATTATTCCTTTTCATTACTGAGTAGTATTCAGTTGTATAATTATACCACAGTTTATCTGTTTATCTGCTATTTGGAGCTATTACAAATAATGCTGCTATGAACATTCATGTATAAGTTTTTGTGTAGACATATGTTTTTATTTCTCTTGGCGTAGATACCTAGGACTAGACTGGCTGGGTCATATGGCGGGTGTATATTTATCTTTAGAAGAAGCTGCCAAACTATTTTCCAAAGTGGTTGTACCATTTTACATTCCCACCATCAATGTATGAAAATTTCAGCTGCTCCACTTGGTTACCAACACTTGGTATAGTCAATGTTTTTAATTTTAGCCAGTTTAGTACATGCATAGTGGCATTGCATTGTGGTTTTAATTTCTATCTCCCTGATGACTAATGATATTGGGCATTTTTCATGGGCTTACTTGTCGTCATCCATATATCTCCTGTGGCAAAGTGTCTGTTTAAATCTTCTGTCCATTTCATTTATTTGGTTGTTTGTTTTCTTACTGTGTTTTGACAGTTCTTTATGTATTTTAGATATAAATCATTTATCAGATATGTGATTTGCAAATATTTTCTCCTTGGTCCTTGGCTTGTCCTTCCATTCTTCTAAGGGTATTTTTGAAGAGCAGAAGTTCTTAATTTGGATGAATGCCAGTATTTTCTCTTTTCTCTTGTGGATTATGCTTTTGGTGTTGTATCTAAAAATTCTTTGTTACACCTATCCTAGAATCCTTGATTTGAAAGGGTTCCCTAGAGATCTTCAGGGGTATTACTTGTCCTACCAGATGTTCTTAACCTAGAGCCCATGAACACAGTAGTGTGCTATTAAATATCTAATAGTTGGCTCTGCTGGTTAAAAGCCCTGGTTTGTAGCATTTGCTGGTTTCCATGTCTAATTTCAAGTTTCAAGCCTGATGTCACCAAATATGGAGTTGGAAAAAGATGGCATGGTAATATGCTGTTATATAGTAATTTGCCACACAGATAAAATAGATATAAATAAATAACCTTAAGAACATAGACTCAGATATTGTTCCTGGATCTGTGGATGAATGTGAGAACTAATAGAACACAGTGAAATAATTAAGAAGTGATGAGGTTTGAGTGTTTATTTACTTTTCTTAATATGATTTATTGAATTGTAAACTTGTATAACTTACTGATTAACAATAGCTGCATTTAGCAAACAGCCAAACTGCCTGAAAATTCAACAATAATTTCTTGCAAGCCACTTCATGTTATCTCCAACACACCATTATGTAGATTTCTTGTGGAGCGTGTGAGGGGTCCATGATTAGAATTTAGGCTTTTTTTTTTTTAAACTTTTAAGAAAAATTACATCTTTATTTTCATTAACCTCTAAGTGAATGTCTGCATTTCCTTTGATTGTGAATGTACTTTGAAATTATAGGTAGGCCCACCATTAGATCTTGTATTTAAAACCACATAGGGGGGCGCCTGGGTGGCTCAGTTGGTTAAGCGACTGCCTTCGGCTCAGGTCATGATCCCAGAGTCCTGGGATCGAGTCCCGCATCGGGCTCCCGGCTCAGCAGGAAGCCTGCTTCTCCCTCTCCCACTCCCCCTGCTTGTGTTCCTGCTCTCGCTGTCTCTGTCTCTGTCAAATAAATAAATAAAATCTTTAAAAAAAAAAATAAATAAAACCACATAGGGGCACCTGGGTGACTCAGTTGGTTAAGCGTCTGCTTTCGGCTCGAAACCTGATCCCAGGACGCTGGGGTCGGGCTCCCTGCTCAGCAGGAGTCTGCTCCTCCTTCTCTCTCTGCCCCTCCTCCTGCTTGTGTTCTCTCTCTTTCTCTCTTTTGCTCACTCTCTCAAATAAATAAAATCTTTAAAAAACCATATAAAGTACATATATTGTCATATGTGTGTTTTAAAAATTTTGATAACTAAATTTTGCTTAACAGGTTTTCTTTGTAATCCTATGGATTTTATTTCATGCATTTAAAAAGGGCTTTATAGGCTTTACCATATACTAAGGGGTCCATGGCACATACACACAAAAAAATGTTAGGAACTCTTGCAAGGGATTTCAGGTAAATGTGTAGCATTCCTGTTTATAAATAGCTTCCAGGATGGACAAGCTACAGTCTCCTTGCTTAGATCATTATCAGAAATGTCTACCTTCCTTATGATCTCACTGATATGAGGAATTCTTAATTGCAGGAAACAAACTGAGGGTTGCTGGAGTGGGGGGTGGTGTTGGAGGAATGGGATGACTGGGTCATAGACCCTGGGGTGGGTATGTGCTCTGGTAAGCGCTGTGAATTGTGCAAGACTGTTGAATCTCAGATCTGGACCTCTGAAACAAATAATGCAATATATGTTAAGAAAAAAAAAGAAGAAGAAGAAGAAGGTAGCGGGAGGGGAAGAATGAAGCGGGGGAAATCGGAGGGGTAGACGAACCATGAGAGACGATGGACTCTGAAAAACAAACAGGGTTCTAGAGGGGAGGGGGGTGGGAGGATGGGTTGGTCTGGTGGTGGGTATTGAGGAGGGCACATTCTGCATGGAGCACTGGGTGTTATGCACAAACAATGAATCATGGAACACTTCATCTAAAACTAATGATGTAATGTATGGGGATTAACATGAGAATAAAAAAAAAAGGCAAAAAAAAAAAAAAAAGAAATGTCTACCTTCTTGTTACTTATGTCTTATGTTATAAGGAGTTTTGAAGTCATGTGGATGTAAGTCCAAGTCCCACTTCTGTTGTTTATTGGTTACCTGACTTAAAGAAACTTAATTTGGCTCTCTGTGTCTCATTTTTTTCAACTGTAAAATGGGGTAATAATGCATGCTTGCTTCAAAGGGTTTTACGATGAGGATAAAATGAGTGCCTGGCATGCATTAGGTGTTCAATAAATATTTGCTTCTTTTCATTTCAGTGGAAGAGGGGAATCGCTGATACATTCCAGAGTGTCTACTGCCTAATTCATCATATTATAATTATAAACATATTTTTCCCCCCAGGGTGAGGATGTCTCTAAGTCTGAAGAGAAAAGGATACTCTTTCCTGCTTTTAGTACTGATCCCTGAGCCTAGAGGAGTCAGCTGTTTTATGTTCACCTCAACTCAAAGCTAGGGACCAGGAGGATTTCTGGGGAGAGGAGGCTGGATTGTGGATCTCCAGCTTTGAATGCTATGCTAATTTAATGTGGTTTTGACTCTAGGGTCTTACTGACTCTAGTCAAGATTCTGAGTGCCGGGACCCCTGGGTGGCTCAGTCGGTTAAGCATCTGCCTTCGGCTCAGGTCATGATCCCAGGGCCCTGGGATTGAGTCCCACATCGGGCTCCCTGCTCAGCAGGGAGTACTTCTCCCTCTGCCTACAGCTCTCCTTGCTTGTGCTCTCCCTCTCTCTCTCTCTCTGGCAAATAAATAAAATCTTAAAAAAAAAAAAGATTCTGAGTGTCAAACATTACCTCACTCAAATACACAGTCACCTCTTTAAGCCCTGAGGGCAGGCCACAGCTTCCAGGACACTGATGTAGTGGCTTTCCATCTGCTTCAGTCTGTGGACCTCTTCCAGTGGTAAAACCTCAGTGGATCACCTGCACCTCCAACTCTCCCTGGCCACAGGCAAGAAACAAAAAACAAAACCCCCCAAAACAAAACCAAAACTCCTTAAAACTAATGGGAAGCCTGGCACTACTTTAAAAGAGACACCAATGAGATGATGTCTGGTTTAAATATCATAAGTGAATTATGTGTTCACGCCAGAAACCAAAGTAGAGGCCTTGTCATACTGCAAATGTCAACACTACAAGAGATCAGTCGATGGACCTACTCAGGATAACCTTTGGAGACCCTGGCAGTCCCATTTGGATGCTCCATTTTGGGAAGTGTTGCTTTCCAAGAGTACTTCATGCTTATTTGATCATAGAGTAAATTAACTTATAATTTTCTTCTCTTCATTTTTTGGTAGAGAGACAACAGGAAATAGTGGAAAGAGTACTGAATGTTCAATCAGACAGATCTGAACTTGAACCTTTTCTGTGCTAATAACTAGCTGTGGTTAACTTCAACAAGTTTCCTCAACCTCTGTGAGCTTCAGTTGTGTCCTCTGCATAATGAATATATCTATCCCATAAAATAGTTGTGAAGATTACTAAAATAATGTATTTTATGTGGCTAGGACATACCACATAGCTAGCTCTCGAATTCATTTATTTTCTTCCTCTTCTTAGGCCACAAAACTAAAATAGAATAAACCAAGATGAAGCCAACACTGTACCAGTGTCACATTTATAAATTTTAGAGGAAGAATTTGTCCAATAATTGGGTCTCTAGGCTCTTTTATTGCATTAATCCCTTCCATTTTGAGCCTGGACTTCATAGTACTTCACTGAAACCTCTGTCTTGATGAACAATTTCCATGTTCTCCACTTCTTGTTTTTCTGACATAACTACTTTGCTAAACTTTAGTTTTGGATCATTCCAAATACCTGCTTCTCAACTTCTACAACCAGTAATACTGAGTCTGCTAGAGGAAACCGCACAGCTTTGCAAGTTGGCGTTGCCGCAAATTTGTGTTCTCCAGTTTGACTTCTGGTCACTACCTTTGTTCAAACCTTATAGTGACAATTCTGAAACTTCCTTCCCCACGGTCTCCCCACTCTCTTCAGAAGCTTATTTTAACTCTTATTTCACAGAGAAAATTGAGCTTATTATGGATGGACTCTTTAAATTTCCCACACCTAAAAATTATCTTTATGTGTGTCCACTCTCATTTCCTTCCCTCTGGTCTCAGAAGGAAGTTTTCCTTCTCCTGTTCAAGTTTAATATCTCCACCTGGCTTTGTTGCCTATCTCTTAATATTTCAAGAACTTCATTGTATCAGCTGTTCTCTCTCTTCTTTGTATCTTTAATATATCTTATCCCTTTCTTTTTTTTTTTAAGATTTTATTTATTTATTCATGAGAGACAGAGAGAGAGAGGCAGAGGGAGAAGCAGGCTCCCAAGGAGCAGAGAGCCCAATGCGGGACTCGATCCCAGGACCCTGGGATCATGACCTGAGCCGAAGGCAGACGCCTAACCATCTGAGCCACCCAGGCGTGCCCCCTTTCTATCAACATAGAAACAAGTCCAAGTGCTGTCATGCTGAAAATTCAGTAACCCTCTCTGGACTCTGCAACTCCCTCAATTTCTACCCTCTCTCTCCCCTTTTCTTCTTTCACAAGCTTCTTGAAAAGTGATCCACACCACTCTTTCCAATTCCTTCCTAATTTCCCATTTTTCTCTTCAGATCATTATAAACTAGTATTTAGCCCTAAATCTCCATTGAAACTGCTCTTGTAAAAGACACTAGGGATCTCCTAATAGCCAGAGCCAATAGACTCTTTTCTGATTCTCATATTACTTGATCACTCCGGGTGAATTTGGCATTGTTTTAAGATGCCCTGCTTGAAACTCTGTCCTGCTTTGACTCCTGGGAAATTATTTTTAATACTACCTCTCAGGCTCCTTTGTTGGCTTCTCTTCTTTGGTCTATTGTCTTAATGGTAGTTTTTTTTTTTTCTAAAGCATCCTCCTTGCTCTCTTGTCTTCTTAATCTATGTAATATATCGTCATGTTTGTAACTACCATCCATTAGACGGTTAAATCACCATAACCAGCTAGCCCTCCCACTGTGTTTCAACTCCCTTTTGGTCTTCTCCACTTGGATGTTCCACAGATACCTCAAAGGTAACTCAAAGGTTAAGAAATGAAACTCATCTTACATCTGAAACTAATGATGTACTATATGTTGGCTAATTGAATTTAAATTAAAAAAAAAGAAATGAACTCATCTTACCCCTAGACTTTTTTCTACTCCTATATTTCTTATCTCAGAGAATGATAATACTAACCAAACCATAAACCTAGGTTTTGTCTTAGATGTTTCTGTCTTCTCACTTTCCATCCACATTGTGCCAATCATAGGCTTGTTTTCCCTTGGATCCATTCTTCACCTTTCTTTGCGCTGCTATTTTTGCAGAGGGGTTGGTCCTGCAGGTTGCGATTCCCAAGTTTCCATGTTAGGAGGCTTTAATTGGTTTCGGCCAATAGGAAACACTAATAGGAAATTGCAGGATAGGAGAAAAGGAGAATCCAGTGTTTCTTGGCAGCAGCTGCGTCTTCTCCATGTCTTCAGCTAACACTAGACAAGCTTCCATCATACCCAGCTTCCATGGGGTGACCTTTGCTCTTGGTGTCTAGTAAAAACTTCCCTTCCTGTTGTCCTTTCAGCCTTGGGAGTGGTAGGGGCTTCCTGCTGTTGCTAATCTTTGTATATCTTCAACATACCCCATATGTTAAGGACGGCACATGATGTGATGAACACTGGGTGTTATACACAACGAATGAATCCTTGAACATTACATCAAAAACTAATGATGTATAATATGTTGGCTAATTGAATTTAAATTAAAAAACACACCCCATGTGTCATCTCAGTTCTTCCATCATCAATGTAACCTATTATTGTATATAATTCCTTTTGTGTTACTTAGAGGGGTTTCTATCTTCCTGTTTGGACCATGGATTAATGCTCCCATTCACCAAGCATTATAAATGCTGTTTCCTTAACATCTTTCATATCTGTCTGTACTTTTCAGTCTCACTGCTACTGCCCTAGTTCGGGCTTTACTACAGTACTCTCCTAACTAGATCCTCTTTTATCTATCTTCCATGCTGCACACAGATTGATCTTCCTTAACAATAAATGTAATAATTTTACTCCACTGCCTAAAACCCTTCAATAATGCTCACATAGACATTATTCCCAATTATCTGTCATTTTGTACATCACCCTCACAATTTTTTTGCTGTATTTGTGTACCATCTATACTATTACTTAGGTAATATTTTTATCTAAATATATTCACTGAAAAAAGTTTTAGCTTTTTGTCTTGAGCAAACCTTGGGTTTGAAGGTTTATTTTTTTTCCTAATACACTTTAAAATAAATGCCAAATGATTAAAAATATACCATATACCGTTCCTCATATATATAGCACACTTTGGGGCACACTGGTCTATGAGATCCAGCCAAAAATTTTTACTGGTATTTATAAGGTCTTTCGTGATCTGGCTTTTGAACCTTACTTTCCCATCTTCCCCTCTGTCCTAGCCACCGCCTCTGCCTTTAGTTCAAATTGATCACCTACTCTTTCATGACGCCCTCTATGCCATATGTAGACATATTTTGTGCACTTACCTATTTACAAGTCTTTTTGTCTCTAGTAAACTAGCTTAAGAAAATCATTCCTGATTGGTGTCCATAATATATATATATGCCTGTATTATTCTGGAATACTAGATGATAGCGGTCCATTCTTTCCAAACATGTAACCTCTCCTTAAACCAGAATAACATCATTTTTTTTTGAAAAAGTGTTATTTACTTATTATCAAGACCAGACTGAGTCATCACTGTAAAGTAATTCTTTTCAGCTTCATTTAACATATGGGCTCACCTTGGTAAAATTTGTTAAACTGCCAAACATAGAAACTGAACTAGAGCATAGAAATTGTAGTTTGCATCCACATTACTTTCAATACTTATTTTGGTTTTCAAAGTATAATAAAGGCACCCAAAGAGGAGAGAAAAAGCTATGCTTCTTTTTTTCCCTATGCAGCAGTACAGCTTGAACTGACTTCTGACTTTTTGATTTTCTGCTGAGGGCAAGGCTCAAAGTAAAGAAGAAAAAGGGCAGTTACAAGTTTTTACAAGCAGCAGCACAGACTCATAGAGCTAGATGGTACCTTAGAGATCATCTAGTCCAACCTCTTCATTTTACAGATAGGGAGTGAATTAGGTCAAGAGAAAGGGAAATTCCAGACTAAGTAAGGGTTTGTGTGTGTGTGTGTGTGTGTGTGTGTGTGCAGAAATGGAAGAAATATTCCCGTTTTTGAGCTATCTTATTTATTAGCACAGAGTTCACATATACAATCACTTTGACTGCTTGTTTGTGCCAGGAAGGGGAGATCAACACACAGGCCTGTGATCACTCACAACCCCCACAGAAGATTGCAGTGACCTGTGCCCACATTTATATTCACATAGATGAGACTCAGAGACTCTATGGATCCTCAGCTAGTCATACTCTGCCAAGGTAGCCTGCTGGAACCAAAGTCTTTCTAGAGCTCAGCTCACTGACAGTCACATCAATTATGCTTTTTTCTTTTCTTTTTTTTTTTTTTTTTACACCAAATACGCTCTTTAGTCATGATCAGTTTTTCTTCAAATAAACCTAGAATAGTCTGGAGAAATCCCTGTTTCACAGATGGGAAATTAGAGCCTGGGAATAGAAAGATTGCTCAGAAAGACAAAAGCAGCACTAGGACTAGGATTGAAATTGCCAACATTGGTAGTTCTAGATGCCAGAACTATATATCTAGAGGCTTTATTTCACACATTTGATATAATTTTGTTTTTTTTTTTAAATTGACCTCTGCTTTGTTCATTTGGTTCCTGATTTGGGGTACAGTCTTTTTTTTTTTTAAGATTTTATTTATTTATTTGACAGAAAGAGAGAGCAAGCGAGAGAGCAAGCACAAGCAAGGGGAGTGGAAGAGGGAGAAGCAGGGAGCCCGATGCAGGCTGGATCCCAGGACCCTGGGATCTTGACCAGAGCCGAAGGCAGACGCTTAACCGATTGAGCCACCCAGGTGCCCCAGGGTCCAGTCTTAATGAAAAAAAAAAAACAGAAACATCAGGAAGAAACTAAGGCTATATAATGAGCCAACAGACTACTCTCAGATTCAGTGACTGATTATCATATTAGAAGATAATACCTCTTCCCCTTGTTCCCCACTCTCTATTTCCCTACTCATTAGACAAGGATAAGAAAGGAAGTGAAACACAAATCTCTACATTTACTTAATTGTCAAGAGCTCTGATAAAACTTGTGATTAGGAAAGAGGTTGAAATTAATGGATAAAAATGAACTGTAGGACTTACCCGTAGAATTACACTTAATCCATACTTTGCCTGTTCCCGATGACCCTGGTTAATTAAGAATTGACTGCACTGCACAATGTTCTTTTCTGTCAGAGGTGTCTATCATGAGAGAGTATTATGTTACCTTTCTGTATTTATCAGCCAAGAAAACATTTCTCTGAGGAAAACATTCAGTACAATGGGAGATAAGTACTAATAGAGTAGTAGGAAGACCAATCTTATTTTTAAAATATCTTCAGTGACTGAGTTTTGGAAAATAAAATAAATATCAGTATGCACTTAGAATGACATCCATATGGGCAATTTTTCTGCCAGATATAAAATGAAAGTAGGAATGGGTAACTTTACATATAGAAATCCGGTTGGTGTACTTGAGCTGTCTACAAGTTATTTTTTTGGAGAAGTAGCTTAAAAATGCCCAGTATCTTTTCAGAAGTGCACTAAGTAGATACCAGAATGGGAGTTCTCAAGGTATCCCGCTGACCTGCCTCTACAAACAGAAACTAGAAACTAGTGTTGATTTCCATTAGCAGGCTCCTTTAGTTCAGAGACCCATTTTCTCGCCTCATTGGCAACTCACTTTTGAAGGACTGGGTTTTTCTAATAAGCATCTCATTTGGAGTTTGTTTGCGAAGGTATGGCTAGACTTTCAAGTTTATTTTCTTAAGCTACTGCATTATTTCTCACCTCTCATGCCTAAAAAATAAATTTGTGAGAAGATAAGAATTTCGAAGGGCAGCCAAAGACTTACGTGACTCTGATTCAGGGAGAAGGGTAAGTGGACTGGTGTTTTTAACCATGTTAAAGAAATTTTGAATGAAGACAGGTGGTAATCATGTACTGGAAAATGTGTTAGTAAAAGAGACAACCAAGCAGTGACATCTAGAAACAAAGTCATGTGTTATAGGACAAAGTCATAGGTTATAGCAGAGGAAAAATTAAATCTGAAAATTAAAGAAAAAATTTAATATCTAACTAAAAGAGCAAAAGACTTTTTCTTAGTAAAGAAACAATGATAATGGTTCAAGAATCACTTAAAATTGTGGAGTGCAATCAGCAATGCCATGGGGTGCCACTGGGTGCCAGTGGTAGGCCTAAGACTTGGGTAGAAGAAGAGAAAAGAGCAAACAAGTGAGGCTGTTGAAAATGAAGATGAAAAAGAAGGAAAGCGAAGAGAAATACATAAGGAAGGAATAGCCAGCAACAATTCTGATTATCATCCTATAATAGCAAGACGATGAATTATGCCCGAGAGTTTTAAACATAAAGAATGAAGTAAAAGCATTATTTGATTTTTTTAAAAAAAGTTCAGATTTCAGATATTCTGAGTAAAACCCTCACCCATGAAATGGTGAACATGCATTGATTGTAACTGTTTTCATTCCTTTTAGTGACTATGGTTATATAACAGATTAAAGTTAGTTTCAGAATAGTTTGGTAGGTATAGGAACACCCGGCTGATTCAGTCAGAAGGGTATGTGGCTCTTGATTTCAGAGTCATGAGTTTGAGCCCCACATTGGGTGTAAAGATTACTAAAAATAAATAAATAAATAAGCTTTTAAAAAAAGAGAATAGTTTGGTAGCTATAAAAACTGTTCTTTTTAACAGTTTGTCCACAGCCTGCCTTAGTGGCCCTCAATACCAACATTTTTATGGTTCTGAGGATGGCATTCTGGTTTCCCATTTTTAAAAATCTGGGCATTAGTATGTTGTATAAGACTCTTTAGTAAGACTAATAAATACTTTAGTAAGACTAATAAATACATGAATAGATTCTCTATATTAAAATAAAAAACAAATCCTTTACATAAAATGGCTAATAGGAGTTATCTTAAACAGTTCAAAGTTAGTCAGCTTGCTCCCAAAGATTTACATGCTAAGGTACATTCTTTTCCCAAGACCTAAGAAAAACATGGCGTCCTTCTAAACATTGATGGTGGCACAGCATATGCCATTCTCATTATCTTGCTTGTCACGTGGAGAGCTCACTGCTCTTCAGCATCAATCATTTTTCAGTGACTGAAACAGAATTATAATAGTCTGGCAAGGGCACTGTTACATTAGTTGTAGAGCTGTGCTACCTTAACAAGACAATTTTAAAGAATTCATAGATAACATGTGGTAGAGTATATAGAGTAGGTTCTCTCTATAGTCTATTGTCAAATCCTTCAAAGATGCTCCTTTTTAAAACCTTAGAAAATTATAGCACAGTGATAGAGTTAAATACATGGTTAAAAAATCAAATAGCACAGAGGGCTTATATGGGGAAAAAGGCAATCCTCCCTTGCCCACCTTCAACCTTGCTCCCCAATGGCAATCACTTTTAACCTTTTCAAATATTTAAAATTTTTCTCATATAATCTCCCTATCTCTTAAGTAATGTGTTTATGTTGCTGTTTCTTTTTTTTTTTTTTAAGATTTTTATTTATTTATTCATGAGAGACAGAGAGAGAGAGAGGCAGAGGGAGATGCAGGCTCCCAAGGAGCAGAGAGCCCGATGCGGGACTCGATCCCAGGACCCTGGGATCATGACCTGAGCCGAAGGCAAACGCTTAACCATCTGAGCCACCCAGGCGCCCTATGTTGCTGTTTCTTAAGTGACTTTAGGCATGGTTTATTGACATCATGCTAAGCTAGGTGAGGATGTGGGGAGTTTACATAAATCCCTGCCCAACTGTCCTTCTCCCACTATAATTTATATCCCTATTCTCAGTTCTACCACTAGTTACCTCTGAAATCTTAACTATGGTGAAGTTTCCGTCTCTGGTTCCCTGCTTCATGATTCCCCACTTTGTAAGATAAAGATATTAACATTCCTACTCTTCCTTTCACTACTCCTCCTCATCTCCTACCCTTTAATCACTGTCAGCTGTACATTTATTTTTACATCATTAAGGTTGATAACATTCACATTCTGTTAGGTGACCATATTTAAATGTCTTGTAATTTGTCAGATGAATTGTTCTAAACATTGAATACCAACAAGCAGTTGTTTACATGATTATAACTATATTATTCACAGCAAAACTACATTGTGTGCTGGAATTATAATTGCCACTCTAAAGGGCCAATGCTATGCTTCTGTACCATTCAATGGAGAATAATCTGAGGATCAAGTTCAAATAGTTTCACCTACTATTATACTCCCTTCAATTGCCTTGATCATACCCTCAAGTCATTATAAACATTCAATCATAACATCAGTGCCCTGCTTTTTTTCCTGGATACTATTGACATACCAAGCACAGGGCAGTGGGAGCAGTCACCATGACTCAACAGTAACTGCAGCAATTAAACAACTTTACACCCACAGGTTTTGTGTTTTGTTTTGTTGTTTTTACGGAGGAGTATTTTATCACTGACATTTTTTGGAATTCCTGATACATGGTGGTAACAAAAAGCTGACCAACTTTTACTCAGTTTCCTTATGGTGTTTTAATTCTCTATAAAAAATGCATCCTCTTCTTGCCTACACTCTGAGAAAATGACTCCTACTGCCCTGGCCCTTGGTACACCAATGTTAGTGACTGTTTTCCCAGAGTCCTCTTCTATCTTCTCTCTCCCGATATGGGTCCCTGCACAGTGACAGTCCTAGGATTTCTCTTTCTTACTATTCTGATTTAGATTACTTTCTCTTAGATCCCACAACTTTCTTTTTCTTTGCTCTTTCATTTTGCTGTAGCAATTCTCAAGTAATGTCTAAGAAAGGATGCCTCGGAGGCCAACTTTCTCAGTCTTTTCATATCTGAAAATGGCTTTTATTCTATCATCTTACTTAGCTGATACATATGCTTGGTTAAAAATTCTAGGTTCAGGGCACCTGGGTGGCTCAGTTGGTTAAGCGACTACCTTCAGCTCAGGTCATGATCCTGGAGTCCCAGGAGTCCCTCCCCCTCAGCAGGGAGTCTGCCTCTCCCTCTGCTCCTCCCCCCCCCCACCCCACTCATGCTCACTCTCTCTCTTTCAAATAAATAAATAAAATCTTTAAAAAAATGTAGGCTCAATATAATTATCCCTCAGAACTTTGTAGGTTTTGTTCTATCACCCTCTGATTCTTGTTCATTTGGGGGTAGACTTTTTTTTTTCCACTAGGAATTCTTAGACTCTTCTTTTATTCCTGGTGTTTTGGAATTTTATGATGGTGGTTATTATTTTGGGGTTATCTTCAGTTCCACATGTTCTATTTCCTCAAAGATCATTTTTTTATTTGATCTTTTTCTTTTAGGTTAGAGGTTTTCCTCAGTTGTCCTGTGATTGGTGGTTATCCATCAATATTCACGAATGAGAAAATAGAAAGGTTGACTAGAAGCTCAGTATATGTAAGCAGGGCTTATGGTCTGTCAGGCTTTGCTTTGGGTGAACAGGTAGTGAATTAGCTGGTATGCTGGGGAACCCTAGAAGCTAGAATGAGGAGGGTTTATTCTGAAATGCCAACTCTCACACTAGCTCTTTAGGTTCTTTTCAGGCAGTCTTTGCCTGAGGGTAAATGCTCAGCTTCATGGCATTCTATGTGGGGGAATGGGAAATGTGTGGGCCAGAGGTCAACATTTCCATATAGAGACCTGCATCAACTTCCCCATTTTTAGCTTACTTCTCACTCCCACTCTAAAGTTTTCATGAAAAGATTGCCCAACTTCATGTACTATAGCTCCTCCCCTGTGCTAGGCTATGCCTTTTTCTTTTCTACTTTACCTGTTACCATGCTTTCATCTGCTTTTCTGGCTTCCAGAAATTTGTTGAAGTCTCTTATCTACTGCAACCCATTCCATTCTCTTTGCATTCCTGCCTCCCCAGACCAATAGTTTTTGAGCACTTAGAGGGCTCTGCACCAGGTGCTATTCTAAGCACTAAGGACATGATAGAGAAAAGAATAAGTGGAAGAGATAGGTATTAAGGGCACAATAGCAAAAGGACAGTCTAGTAATAACAAACAAGGCAACAAATAAATAAGGCAATCTCAGAGAGTATTAAGTTCTAGGAAGAAAATAGAATAATGTGATACAGAGATCTGGTGAGAGGCTTTAGAGAAACTAGTCAGGGAAGGTGTCTGATCTGACCCTAAAATCATGGGATCCTAAATCAGGGAAGATCATTTTGATTTGAGCAAATAGAATGATGAGAAGGAGCCAACCTGGATAAGGTCTGGGGAAGGGCACTCAGGGCAAAGGGAACAGCCTTAAAGTAGAGACACCTTCAGGTAAGAAAGCCCTGAACAGGCCAAAAAAAAAAGTCCAAATGGCTGTAGATCAATGAAAAAATTAGACCATTATTTTTTTAATATTTTAGTCTTAGATAGCACCTATTTATTTCCAGATAATGACATATGAGGATTTCATTCTGTTCCTCTATTGCCACTTCAGGTCCCCAATGTCCTACTGTAGTTATCACATTCTTTTTAGTTAAATCAAAAAACAGGGTTTACATTCTTCTGGATTACTCAAGTATTTTTCACTTCAGAGGCAAGCTGAGCAATATAGTAGGGGCTGAGCAGCTATTTTCCTAGAGTTCCTAATTTTCTCCCTTTTCACTTTTCATTGCCTTCCTTAAAATGTCTTCCTGTTTTATTCCCCAAAGCTTCCTTGTAACAGGTCTTCTATCCTGACCCCATCTTTCCAGGAAAAATCCTCCTAAACCCTCTGTCCAATTGCATTCAACTGTGTAATTACTCTCCCCATAGCTGTCACTCTTGACTGTTTCTTTAGATTGGATATACCATTTCCTGACTCTCATACCTATTGTCTCTGTGTTCATTTTTTATTTATTTATTTATTTTTTCCCAATGCTCATTCTCAGCTAACTTCCTAAGAAAAGGTTCGTGGAAAACAGATGAACATAAGGGAAAATAAGAGAGGCAAACCATAAAACAAACTCTTAACTATAGAGAACAAACTGAGGGTTGCTGGAGGGGAGGTGGGTGGGGTGGGATGGGGTGCGTTAAATGGCTGATGGGTATTAAGGAGTGCACTTGTTGTGATGAACGCTGGGTATTGTATGAAAGTGATGAACCACTAAATTCTACTCCTGAAACTAATATTACACTATATGTGAACTAACTGGAATTTAAATAAAAACTTGAAAAAAAAGCCAAAAGTTATTAACTAACTAAAAAGAAAAGGTGCATAAGAGTGAATCTCATTTGATTAACAGTTTGGCTGGATATGGAAATTTTGGTTGAAAATAATATTCCCTCCAAATTTTGAAAGTATTGCACTATCATCTTTCAAGTATTCAAAACTATAGAGAAAGTGAAAGCCATCCCGAGTCTCATTTTTTTCACTCATTTTTACTTTATTTTAAATTCCAGCACAGTTAACATATAGTGTTATATCAGTTTCAGGCATACAATATAATGATTCAACAATTCTATACATTACTCAGTGCTCATTATAAATGCACTCTTTAATCCCCATCACCTATTTCACCTATCCTCCCACCCACTTCCCCTCTGGTGACCATCAGGTTGTTCTCTATAGCTAAGAGTCTGTTTCTTGGTTTGTCTCTCTCTCTCTCTTTTTTTTTCCCTTTACTCATTTTTATTTCTTAAATTCCACGTATGAATGAAATTATATGGTATTTCTCATTCTCTGACTGACTTATTTGGTTAGCATTATTCATTTATTTTTAAATTGTTCTTTTTTGGGGGCACCTGGGTGACTCAGTTGGTTGAGCATCTGCCTCTTGGTTTCGGATCAGGTCATGATCTCG
Organism: Neomonachus schauinslandi; assembly: GCF_002201575.2. Lineage (NCBI taxonomy): Eukaryota > Metazoa > Chordata > Mammalia > Carnivora > Phocidae > Neomonachus > Neomonachus schauinslandi. The sequence goes on along the minus strand of NC_058419.1, from coordinate 38,786,059 downwards.
GGGTTGTGGGATGGAGCCCCACCTCAGGCTCTGCCCTGAGTGCATGGAGTCTGCTTGAGATTCTTTCCCTCTTCCTCGTCCTCCCCCTCTGCCCCTCCCCTCATCTCTTACACTCACTCTCTAAGAAAAAAAAATAAATAAAATCATTTAAAAATTATTCCTTTTGATTTGAAATTTTTAGGAACTTCTCTGTTCCTGGTATTCTGAAAATTTGCTATTATAAGATTTAGTGTGTTTGTGTGTGTGTATGTGTGTGTTTCTTTTTCATTTACTAATCTGGAAACTTGATGGGCTTTTTCAATCTAGTAATTAGTGTCCTGCAGTTCTAAGAAGTTTTCTTGCATGGTTTCTTAATTTCCTTCCCTCCATTTCTCTATAGTTTCTGGAACTCCTATTGTTTATTGTCCAACCTTTTGGATTTATCCTCAGATTTATTATCTTTTTAAAATAATCATTAAGATTTTACTACAAGAAATATAAAATATTTAGGGGATGTCTATAGATCTTGTTATTGATTTCTATTTTAATACCTGGGTGGTTGGAGAATATACTCTGTCAGATGTCAGTCCTTGGAAATCTACTGGGACTTGTTTTATGACCCAACATGTGGTCTATATTGGTGAATGTTCTTTACTAAATTTGTATTTTGCTATTAATGGGTCTGATGTTTCATAAAAGTCAATTAGGTCAAATGGTTGATGATGTTGTTTAAGTCTTCCATATTCTTTCTGACTGCTTCTCTACATGTTCTATTAATTACTGAGAACATGGTGTTAAAGTCTTCATGTTTGTAGATTTGTCTATACTTTCCTTTATTTTCTGACAATTTTTGCTTCATATATTTAAGGACTTTTCATTAGGTGCAACAAATTTAGGAATGTAATCTCTTCTTGACCAATTAACCCTTTTATCATTATGAAATGTCCTGCTTTATTTCTAGTATTTCTCTTCATCATGAGTTCTATTTTATTTGATATTAACATAGCCATAACATATTTCTATTGAAGTATAATTAACATGCAGTGTTATATTAGTTTTAGGTGTATGGCATAATGATTCAACAATTCTGTACATTACTTAGTGTTCACCACAGTAAGTATAGTTATCATCTGTCACCAAAAAACATTATTACAATACTGTTGACTATATTCCCTATGCTGTACTTTTCGTCTCTGTGACTTATTTATTTTATAACTGGAAGTATGTACCTCTTATTCCCCTTTATCTGTTCACCCATCCCCCCATCCAACCTCCAGTTTGGCAACCACCAAAGTTTGTTCTTTATATTTAAGAATCTTTTTGTTTGTTTGCTGCTTTGTTTCTTTGTTCATTTGTTTTGTTTCTTAGATTCCACATATAAGTGGAATCACATGGTATTTGTCTTTCTCTGTCTGACTTATTTCACTTAGTATAATACCCTCTAGGTCCATCCAGGTTATTGCAAATGACAAGATCTCACTCTTTTTTTTTTTTTAATTTTTTTTTATTCTTATGTTAATCCCCATACATTACATCATTAGTTTCAGATGAAGTGTTCCATGATTCATTGTTTGTGCATAACACCCAGTGCTCCATGCAGAATGTGCCCTCCTCAATACCCACCACCAGGCTAACCCATCCTCCCACCCCCCTCCCCTCTAGAACCCTGTTTGTTTTTCAGAGTCCATTGTCTCTCATGGTTCGTCTACCCCTCCGATTTCCCCCGCTTCATTCTTCCCCTCCCGCTACCTTCTTCTTCTTCTTCTTTTTTTTTTTCTTAACATATATTGCATTATTTGTTTCAGAGGTGCAGATCTGATCTCACTCTTTTTTTATGGCTGAGTATATATATATTCTTTTTTATGCTTAGGGTTTGTGTGAAATATCTTTTTTCTTCCATTCATTTTCAGTTTTTTTTTTTTTTTTGTCTTTTTTGTGTGTATGAAGGAAGAAACATGGTGGGGTCTTTATCATCCAGTCTGACAATTTTATCTTTTAATTGGGGTGTTTAGTCTATTCCTACTATCTAGGTGCTTGATTTCTATTTATCTCATCTGTTCTCTATTTTTTTGTTTCTACTTTCTTAAACTTATTTGGATTAATCAAATTTGTTAAGTATTTCAGTATATTTCCCACTGATATTTTAGTTATTCTTCTTGGTGTTGTTTTAATGATTATGGTGGAAATTATAAATATATCTTTAACTTATCACATTATGCATTCAAAATATATTATTTGATGAACTATTTAATAATTTTGTAACAATACTTTCCCACCATTTGGGTTCTTGTCATATATTTTGTTTTCACATATGCTGTAAACTGCATATTCCTTCATTGTTATGTTCACATTAAATATCCAATAGTCTTTAAATAAACTTAATAACACATATATATTTAAAAATAAGATTGTTTAAAGGTTATGTTTATTACTGACCAATTTACTCTTTCTGATGGTTTTTATTTCTTCTTGCATAACGAGGTTTCTATCTGATTACATTTCCCTTCAGCCTATTTGATTTCTTTCAGTATGTCTTTTAGTGCAGGTCTGTGGGAGATGAAATCTTTCAGCTTTGTACAAAAATATCTTTATTTAACCTTCATTTTTCAAGGATATTTTTACAGTATTCTGGCCTTTATTATTTTTTATAAGAAAGCAGCTATCATTCTTATCATTGCTCTCCTATATGAAATGTTATTTCTTTCTCTGGATGCTTTCAAGATTTTCTATTTACTTTTGGTCTTCAGAATTTGACTATGATTTCCCTAAGTGTGTTCTGTATATTTATCCTGCTTGAGGCTTGCTGCGCTTCTTAGATTGATGGGTTGGTATTTTATCAGTTTTCAGAAAAATGTTTACTCATTATCTCTTCAGATATTTTTATACTTTGTTCTCTCAAACCTTTCCTCCTGGGACTCCAATTTTATATATATGCTAGATCATTTGATATTGCCTTACAGGTCTCAGATATCCTGTTCTGGTTTATTTCTCCTTTCTTTTTTTGTGGTTGTCTCTTTGCTTTGGTTTAGATAATTTCTGATCTTTGAGTTCACCAGTCCCTTTCTGTTATGTTCGGTCTTTGATTCCAATTAATTATCTTAGATATTGCATTCTTCAGCTCTAGAATTTCTATCTGATTTTTTTTGGAGATATCTTTTCTCTGCTGAATTCTCACATCTGTTTACACTCTTCCCATAATTTCTCTACCTTTTAAAACATAATAACTATTTCAAACTCTTCTTTAGGGAAAAGATTGATTAATTAATTTAATTTCAGTTAATTTCAGTAGCTAGATGATTTCTAGGTTTCTGTCTAATGAATTTTGTTTTTAGTATTTTGATTCACATTTTCCTGGTTCTTCATATGTCTATTAATTTTTTATGATATACTGGATATTGTGAATGATATGTTAGAGAGACTCTGGATTATGTTATCTTCTCTCAAAGATTATTGGGTTTTGTTTTGAAAAGGAGTTAAATTACTGGAGAATCATCTTGATCCTGTCAAGGCCTGGTTTTAAGCTTTGTTTGGGTGAGGGGGGCTATTTCTATTTTGCCTCCAGTCCCAAGGTATAGTCTTTATTTCTAGTTTGTTGTTCTTACACCTAAGTGTGGTCTTTCTCAGGTTTCAGGGGAATGCTTGGTATGTTAACCAAGTTCTCTTTACTCTGGATGGGTCAGAATTCTAATAATATATCCTCTGTACTGTGTGAGTTCTGAAATCTTTGTTCAGCTGAGGATTTGGCCAAGGAATGGGGAAGTACTCCTACAAAGATTCCTGTAACCTCCTCATTTCAAGTAACTGTCCTGTAGATTTCAGTCAGTGTAGCAACTCATAACTCTGATCTCTCTTTCCTCACCCCCATGAGACTTTTACTTTCTGTTTGGGCTCTACTTCTCTGCACTACAGTTTGGAAATTGTCCACAGGCAGAAAGCTATGGAGTATGTAGACTTCAACTTAAGTGTTCCTCTTCTCTTGAGTATAGCAGACCTGCATATCCACTATCAAGTGCTTGAAAACTGTTGTTTTATGTATTTTGTCAGGGAAGCATCTGAATGGTACAAAGTCCTCTTGAGAAGGGATTTGTTCATACCCACACAAATCAGTGTCAAAGACATTTATAAAATTAGGACATTTTAACTAGAGTAAGCTGTAAAACAGATTTCTCAAGATATTCTCCAAAGACCTGGGAACTTTCAAGTATCCATTGTTACTCAATGTAGTTCTAGCCATTACACCAATTCACCCTGCCTTTTATTCTAAGTGTTACAAAAGAAATTGAACATTTCATCAAGTTTTTGCAACAGTTATAAGTGCTTGCCCTGTAATACTGTACAGAGACTGTAAGTGCACTGTGAACAAGGCACTTACCCCCATCCCCACACCTGCATCCAGCTCTAGGAGTCAAGCAATTCCTTGATATTCTTGCTACTGGGAAAGTCTCAGCAAAATGCCCTTTTCTAAGTGAATCAAGCATCAAGAGATCATACTACTGAGGATACCTATAAAACCATTCTCATTAAGGAGTCTTCTGAATCAAGTACCTGTCATGAGTTGAATTTCCATCTTCTTTGGAATTTTTCAGTGTTTCATAAAGTATCATAAAGTTTGTATCTCATGATTCCACGTGTGATAATGTATTTCAAAGATATCTGAGGGCATTATTTCAACTTGATTAATTAAACACAAGAAACAGGAAAGTAAACTTCCATTGTTTTCAGTGTTACTTTCTTAGGCAGCTGGTATCAGCCCTATCCCATCCTACCCATCTGTAGCAAAAGGAGATGCAGGGAATCCTCTCCTTTAAAATAGCAAGAATCTATAATCCTCCCTGGGGGCATTTCAATCCTTACTGTGTTTTTCTTTTACAAAAGTCAAGAATTTCTGAGTCACCTCATTGTCTACTGAGGGAAAAAAGTATGTGGGGCGTGCCTGGGTGGCTCACTTGGTTAAGCATCTGCCTTCTGCTCAGGTCACGATCCAGGAGCCCTGGGATGGAGCCCCGTGTTGGGCTTCCTGCTCAGCGGGGAGCCTGCTTCTCCCTCTCCCTTTGTGCCACCCCCCTCATGCTCTTTATCTCGCATGTGCTCTTTCTCTCAAATAAATAAAATCTTTTTTAAAAAAGAAGAAAAAAAGAAAAAATATGTGGTTTGGTTTATCAGAATATGTACACTTTTCAAATTAAGTCAAGAAATTATTGGCTTCTTAAAAAAAAAGGAAATCATTGGCTTCTATGTGTGTGCTAGAATGGTGGGTCATCATCAGCCATCTCCTCCTATTTCTGCTTAGATTACACCAACATTTCCACCTGCTTGCAACTTAGAGCAATATTATCTATACATAAGAATTCTGCACAAATTGTCAAAGCAACCCTGTTATAATAGAAATCAAGAAGAACCACAAGTAGCTCCATGACTGTTTCTTTACTATTTGTACTAATCACAACTCTCTCTGGGGATTACTTTTCAAATCAGGAGGAGATAGGCTTTGTATCAAGTGACTAGGTAACAAGTTTGGAGTGCCTAGCTGAATTCCTAGTTATGCTGGTTAAATGCTGATATCCTGAGCTGTCTGTCCCTGAGAATTCTAGATTATATTGAGCCAACTCCATTGAAAATTTTGATGCTGAAAGATCTCCCAGATTCAGCTCTTTAGGCTGATCAAATTGCACAATTAACTGCAAAGGATCTCAGATTAGCCGGGGTCTTGAACTAGACCAGAAGGGGGTATCCATAAGGGAACCACCCAAGGAATTTAAGACCTTCAAAGCTGTCAAGATGAGTTATCTGTCCATAAAGAATGCCTTGTATGGGGGAATTGTAGCGTTTTTCAAGAAGGCAGCTTTCTTGTTATCTTGGCCACGCTAAATGTAGCATATCCAGGATCTGTTTACATGAAAGCCTCAGATAGAAGCTATTTCTGATGTCCTGGAATTGATTCTGATATTTAAAAGACTGTAAAAGAGTATAGCCTGTGACAAGCTACTTAGCATAACCTATTAAAGGTACCTACTTTTCCATTTGGAGGGCAGAATGGAGAAGCAGAGGGATCAAGATGACTTAGATAAGAATGCGTATTGATTTTGGAGAGCCATTCTAAGATAATAATTTCTTCATTGAGCTAGGCTCCCTCTCAAAATGTCCCAAAGGGGTCCCAGTACCACCTCCAACTTCTGTTGTGCCAGTTGTTTTTAATACATGAATTAACATGTACTACTGTCTCTGACAATGTGGCCTGCACATTGAGATTTTTAATTTGTTTCACTATTTAGAAGATAAAAGTAAATTTGGAAAGTTTTGAAAACACAAAGAGGTTGAAAAAAATGAGAAAAAAAAATCCCAGCCCTAACCCAGCCTTAGAAAGCAATTACCATTAATATTTCGGTGTTTCTTCCCTATTTTCTCAATACATTAAAAAGCATTAAACTAGTTTTTAAAAATTAAATAACTTTGCACATGACAAAACACTTCCAAGCAACTCAGAAGTGTCTAAAATTAAACGTAAAACTCATATCTTCAACTCCATTCCCCCTAGTGCCCTTGAGTTCCTCAGATAGAGATACCACTTAGGTACGTAATTCTTCACATGGTTTCAAATTTAGCATTAAATAATATGCTCATTCTTCTATTTCTTGGTCTTTTTTTTTTTTCTTGGTCTTTTAAAGAGCATCTAGGGATTCATTTCATTTCAGGAGCATAGAATCTGAAGCCAAGACTGCATGGGTTTGAATCCTGGCCCTGTTACTTCCCAGGTTTGTGACTGTGAGCAAATTCTTTAATCTCTCTGGGCCTTCATTTTCTCATCCAAAAAAAAAAAAAATGGGGGTAATAATAGTACCTATCTCACAATGTTGTTGTGAAGATTATGAGTTGATAAAAGCAAGATGTTTAGAATAGTGCTTAGCACTTTCTAAGAGTTCAGTAAATGTTATTATTTTTATTATCTTGAGAGAAAAATTTTATTTCACTTTCATGGCTTCTTATTTCCATTCTACTCCCTCATATTTGTGATATTATTTTTAGGGTTTTAAAAATGGATTTCAATAACAAATTAAATCTATATTTCTTTTTTTAACTTTAGACAGTGTCTCTTGAGAGGTGAAGATATAAAAAGTGAGATATAAAACATAATGAAATTAGCATCCTTTTACTTATCTCCACCCTCCATCTTCCTCCCACTTTGCAATTTATATTTATACCTTTACTTTCATACGAAAAAGTTAGATAATGTTTACATTCTCTTTTGAAACTATAAGATTTGTGATTCTTTTAGGTTCTTGCCACTCAAAGTGTGGTCCTTCCACCAACATCCTTAGAATTAGGGAGCCTGGGGGCTTGATAGAAATACATAATCTCAGGCCTTACCTCAGATTTGCATGATGAAAATCTGCATTTTAACAAGCTCCCCAGGTGGTTCATATGCACATTAAAGTTTAGGAAGATTGCTTTAGAGCAGTTGATTTCAATTTGACTGCTTCCTACGTGATTCTAATATGGAAGCAGGGCTGAGAATCATTGGTTCAGAGCTACCTGTTATGGGGATCTTAAATTACCTCAAACCCCCTTCAGGCCCCAACCCCCAACCCCGTTGGAGTGTCTCCACTCTATGCAGGTAGTTTACACTCTTTCTAATGCAGATGCAGTTTTTAGGTTTAATCCTGGAGGCATCTAAACTGCCAGCCAGTTTGCCCTGAATGGGAGAGAGGGCTATGGGAAGGAAGAGGAGCTCTATTGGCCTAGCTGTCCTGAATGCAGTTCTTTAATTGCACTGAAAATTGCCCACTTATGCTTTTGTGTTTCCTGGTTCTGAGCTTGGCACTTCTTGGAGCTCTCTTGGAAGAAAGTACTCTTACAACTGTAGTTTTGGGTTGCAGTTTTCCCTCTTCTATTTCCTCCATTAATCAGATCCCATCTGCTTTCTATCTTTAAGGGATTTCCTCAAACTTTCTAAGCTCTTGCTGCATGCCTTTTTTGTTTTCTAGCCCTGTTTTGGTTTAATTATTTTGAAAATATGTTTTCTATCATTTCAATGAGACTATGGAAAGGAAGAGAAGTAAATACATGTGCTCAGTCCACCGTCTTTTGCCAGAACACCTTCCGCAGCTGAGTATAAGAAATTTGTGGTCAAAAGCATTTTCCAAACTGTTACCATTACACCTCAACACCCTCAAGCAAACAGTCATGATCAAAGAATCGTGAAGACAACTAAGAATGCACTGAAGTGGATTATTCAAGGAGACTGGCCAGTACTCGCTAGGTCTTTAATTGGTTCTTTTGTCATTTCATGTTCAATGTAATGAGGCAAGCTTGTTGATTTACTAATGGTATGACATCTCAAGCCTTGCCCTGTGTCCATTCAAACTTAGATGAGGGCTTAAAAGTTCAAATTCCATATGCCACTCTGTTGGCACCTAGAACAACATACTAACAGATGGTATGCATTTAATAAATGTTAGATGATAAATAAATGAATGGCTATGTGGCCACACAGCACTCATTTGTACCATAAGACTTCGTCTCTGCTAGTAGGTTAGGAGCTGAACCAAGGTGGGTTTCTGCTAATTTAGGTAACAGACCCTGGGTCATATGAGTGCAGAGTCACATAGGCAGGTGTGGCATTACCATAATGACAAATATATTTTTTTAGCAGGGGGAGGAGGGGCAGAGGGAGAGAGAGAATCTTAAGCAGCCTCCATGCCCAACATGGAGCCCGACTTGGGGCTTGATCTCACAAACCTGAGATCATGACCTGAGCTGAAATCAAGAGCTGGATGCTTAACCAACTGAGCAACCGAGGTGCACCCCATAATGATCAATATTAATGATCTTCCTGGGGAGATTTGTTAACAGCCAAACCACTGGACTCATCTTTTCTAGAGTCATCTGTTGATTTTTTAGCTACCACCTCTGGAGGACATATATCAGAACAACAAAGTGAAGAGAACAGCAATTCTTTTCTAGCTCCTGAGATGGCCAAAATGGAGTCACACTTGCTCGAATAATACAACAGCTGATATCCACAACAGATCTCCCTTGCCAGTTTAAAGATGATATTTTAGATAAAGGAGGATGTGGGTGATGTATGTCAGGAGGCACTGTGCCAGGCAGTGCTTTTGTTCCCTGGACTGAGTTATGATTGCAGACTTATAGGGATTGGTTGGTGTGGCAGTGGAATTAAAATACAGTCTTGTTACAGACCAGACAGGATTTTAGTCAGGCTTTGCTTGGTGTAATGCAACCTGACACAATAGAAACTATTGCCTGGAAGAAAACTCTCCTCTAGCCCTCTGAGCCTATATAGCAAATGGCAATATTCTAAAAGAATTCTGCTGTCTGTTGGGTAATGTTGCCTTTACTCAAAACACATGCTGACCACCTGTGTCCTATATTTATCCCCTGTTGCTACTTAACCATCCATACTAAGAATGTTTTCTTAAAGTCTTTCCCCTTCAACTTTCCCCTAGTTCAGTTAGTTGGCTAACTTTTGCCTTTTTTTCACCAGAAGTTCTTGCTTCACATGTCTTCCCCCCCACCCAAAAAAAAGAGGAAACAAGAGTCTATTGACAAAGGCAATATAAACCAAAGCTGAAAAAAAAGCAATACGTGAAGGAGTTAGGCTCCTGAAGTAGAAAGGACATTGTTAGAAGAGAAAACACTGTTTTTTGTAAGATCTTTTTGCTGGAGCTATAGCATATGGTACTTGGTGGTATGACTGTACATATCCTGGAATTTCTTATAGGAAATAGCTACACTTCAAGTGGAAACTTTGCTAGGGACAGGGCCTGAGAGGAAAAACAATCAAAAGAATTTGTGAAAACAGAGGGAGAAAAAGAAATACAGAGAGAAGAGGGAGAAGCACAAAGAAAGCAATGTGATTGAGTTGATGGAAGGCTGTTTATGCATAGCAACAGGAAACATTCCTGAAAGCTGTATTCCTTAATGTTCTACAATCCTAGCTCTGAAGAAGGTAATCAAAGACAGACTCATAAAGGAAAGGCAGATTGGGTAACCAACAAGGTAACCCTATATAAATCCTTGGTGAAAAGTCATTTGAATAGAATTCTGGTTCACTAGAAGAACCAGATTCACTGCAAAAGATTGGAAGAGGAGCTCGGGAAGATCTATATATTGTTACCACAGTACAATGGAAAATACAATTTTTAGTCAGATAATTTGGGTTAAATATTAGATCTGTCACTCACTAAATCTATGAACTTGGGCAAGGTAGCAAACCTTCCTGAGCCTTGGTTTCCATATTTGAAAACCAGGCTAGTAACATTTTTCTCATAGAAATGTTTTTATCATGTATCAAATGAAATAATATATTAAAAAGTACCTGCTTAAAAATCATTTATCATTATTGTCATTATTTTAGGATGCAATTTTTTAATTTATTAAAATGAAAAATTACATTCCTCCAGGGAACTGTCAAGTACAGGTCAAGACTACCAGGAAAATCATCTAATTATAAAATTGTGGTCTTTATTGTATTAATTTACAACTTCAACCCTGTAATATTTATTCCTTCATGATATTTTAGTTACTGTAAGAGATTATGCTTGGATATTGGAAATGCACATTTTTCCTCTGCAGAGAGAAAAAATTGGTCAAGGGTAGACTTTCTCAAAATAACATGTGTAAATCCTTCATCCTTAGTATTGCTAAGAACTCACATTGAAGAACAACCAATTTGCAAAATACTTAACTATGGTGGCCATGCACTGTTAATGAACTCTACTTGTTCAACATTCTGAATAAAAAACTCAAGGAAATAAAATCTGTTAGTTACTAATGAAACTTGACCATAATTGGTTAAACTGAGAAGAACATGGCATCCAGTTTTGACGTTTTCTTGTTTACACCTGTGTGCTGAGATCAGCTCACAGATACAGAGGGTTAGTTAGGTGGTTCTGAGAAGGGCAATGAATTTTAATATTGAATAACAGTACCTGGAATTCACAGAACACCTGATATTCAAGTACTTCTCAGACATCATCTCATTAATTTTTAAGCCCATCCTGTGAAGCAGATGTTTTTGGTATGCTGATGGGAAAAAAACAAGTTTCAAAAAGGTCAAAAGACAGGGTAAAACAAGTTAAAGATACAGCTAGGTATTAGAATCCAGGCCTACTGCCTCCCACTCTGTTCCTTTTATTGCTTTTTGAAATGTCAGAGGTGACAACTTAGGTCAAAAAGATGTTCTTTCAACCACATCTAGTTAAGAAGAGGATTGTCATTGGGATGCCTCAAGTTTGGACTTTTGTTTGTTTGTTTTTAGGCAGTCTGGCACCTACCATAGCATAAAATTCAGAACCAAATCCAAGGGTTTATGACATTTTATACCTGGGATGACCAGAAAGTCTTATTATAACTCTTTCTTAGGTGTGCCTCCCAGATCTTTTTTATGTATTATATCTCTCCTAAATAAATATATCAGTGCTCATATATGAAAGAAGAAAATATTAAATAGATGATAAAGTGCCTAGACTTTTATCTCTATATCCTTAATTTGGCCACAATTCAATAAATAATGTCTAAAATATTTGTCTTTCCTATATCATAGATCTTTTGTTAGTTTTACATATGAAATAAGTTAGTCACCGTGTCTCAATATAATTTTAATAAATTTATGTTCACACTAGCAAGCCACAATCACTAGCCGGTGTTTGTTAAAGCTCTCAATAATTAGTAGGCTAAGGTTCTAAGAAACCTGATATTAAAAGGGATCTTGTAGTGTTAGGTGCTATTTTTATCCCTCAAAATTGTCTACTTCTAAGCAGGCAGAAAACCTATTGAAATTGTGCCAAAAAATCTTGGGAAAATAATGGAGCAATTGATTTGTTTCCCAACTCCAAATGTAAGAAAACAGTACTTCAATCTTTAGATATAGTTCTCTATTAGTTAGCAATGATAAAGATTATCTTCCCCTCCTTACTCATTAGCTTAAATCATAAGGGAAAGTAGAGCAGTTTATATGGGAAGACACAACGTTTTGGGGCATCATGCTTCAATTACCAGATTTCATTAAGGAAATGATAGAAATTTATTCTTATCAATAAAGTAAATTGTAGAAATGGGATATGGAGTCTGTCATCTACGGGTAGCAGAGTTTTCTCTTCTTTCCCCAAGGATTTCTGGCATTTCTCAAAGCGCTTATTTTGTTTGGGGAATAATGTGGTTTTCCTTTTCATTATATTCACCATCTCAGTCTTTATATTCACCCAGGAGTCTTTCAATTTTCATTATATCTGGGTTCAATCACAAACACAGACATTCCTCTAGTATTCTGGGGCCATTTAAAAGTTAAGAAGGGAATCTCTGTTCTCACTAACATGTGAGTCAACACATAGCACATTATGTCATAAAGTTACTAGGGTTTTAAGGGTTTTAAATTTAAAAACACAAAATCAGCCTTACTATTTTCAGTTTAAAAGCCATTTATTAAGCCATTATATTGAGTCAAACACCTTGCTAGATGTTGGAATACAAAGATAAATAGATGTGGTTGCTGTCCTAAAGATGCTCACAAGCTGATGGGGGAAACAGGCATGGAAACATATAATATGTAAGTGATGAATCACTAAATTCTACTCCTGAAACCAATATTACACTATATGTTAACTAACTAGAATTTAAATAAACATTTGGAAGAAAAAAAAAGAAACATAACTTTTAAACCAATATGGTAAGTGCAGAGGTATGCAAAGGTTGTTTGAAGAGCAGTCTCTTATTCCAGATGGGAGTCTGTTATGCAACCTAACCTATTCTTTCAAACTCTACCAAAAAAAGTAGTTTCTGATGTCCTGGGAGATCGAGCAAAGCCTCTACTATCCTTCCTCAAATCACTCCCTCATGCCTATGCTATACGATGTTGCTACGCTTTATCTGTTAACTATAGTTTCCCTTCCTTTCACACTATCTTCAATGACCAATTTTAAGGCTCAATCCCTAATTTGGGTATGCCTATCTATTTCAGGATGTAAGGTTATGGGGTTTTTTTGTCATTGTTTTTCACCCCGTAAGATGTGCTTTTACCAATGCATTTCATGAATGAGAAAACTGGGACTCAATGAGGAAGACTTGCCCAAAGTCACACAGCTGGTAAGTGCTGCAGAGCAGGGCATTAAACGTGGGAGAGTTCTTAAAAAAAACAAACATGAGAGAGTGGGAGAGTTCTTAACCACGACACAAATGTTTCCCAAACTTTGGTCTTTGTGGTACCATTTTCATGATTTTGCCATATTTGTGTTAACATATTTACTTGTTTTAAATTTTTTTAAGATTTTATTCATTTGACAGAGTGTGAGTGAGCACACACAAGTAGGTAGAGCAGGAGGGAGAGGGAGAAGCAGGCTCCCCACTGAGCAGAAAGCCCAATGTGGGTCTTGATCCCAGGACTCGGGGATCATGACCCGAGCCGAAGGCAGATGCTTAACCAACTGAGCCACCCAGGTGCCCCCATTTACTTGTTTTTTTGAAAAAATAGCTTACCTCCTCTTTAGAAACCTTAATTTTATCCAAGCAATAGAATCTGAGTAATCACAGTTTTCTAGGGCTAGCCATATATATGTATGTGTGTTAGTATATATTGATAAAATAAAATATATAAGTATTATCATAAAAATATTAGTCCATGTACCACCTAAAATCATCTCACATCTCACAAAAGGTATGCATGTCATTCTTTGGAAACACTGATCTACTCTGTACTATATGTATAGTTAATTTATCAAAATTGCATGCAAATTTGATAGTGGATAAATCTGATTAAAACTTGGGTGGTTAGGTGCTGTCTCTTTTTATCTTCTCCAGAAGAATAAATTAATTTGCAAAGTAGTGAGGACTATCTAAGGAAGTGGCTGTAGTCCAGATATAAGAAAAAGTGAGAAGTGACTGATAGAAAATAACAAGGGGGGAAATGTTTTATTAAGAAGAAAATTTAGACTGAGAGAATAGAATTCACTGGTAAGTAGTTAAAGGGAGGAAGCTTGGGCCAAAACACTGAGAAAATAGGCACTATTGAGGGACTTGGAGTTATGTACCTGTGATTATTATGTGTAGCTAACTTGGGTCACTATTATTCTTGTGTTCGGTGTAAAGCAATGCCAGCTTCTTTCACTCCAATATTACCAAGACTCACTTTGAGGAAATATGTGTAAAATCAGGGTCATCTGCCACTCTACTTGAGAGACTCCCAGGACCTCAGGTGCTGGCAGCATAGACAAAGAGTAAGCAGTTAGCTGGCTGCCTGGCTGTTCCAATGGCCAAGAGAACAGTTTGTGTGTGTGAGCAGGCTTGAGCTATGATCATCTCTGCCTCTCTGGGATAAGGCAATGATTATAGATATTAATGAGGAGTGTTTGCTTGAGCCCTGGTAGACTGTACTCAGCTTAAACATAAGTTGTAGCTGTTGTTGTTTTCAATTTGTACCATTAACAGAAAACATTTAAGAGGAAACCATAAGATTAAGGATGAAACCAGAAAGCTCGTGGTGAAACCCAATAAGGTAGTATCCCATTTTGTGCTAAGTGGTTTTAACTAGCAATCAAAGAGGCCAGATGGCCTCTCCTGGGAAGGAGAGCACTACATTTTAGGGAAATATATGCTTGTCCTTCTTCATGAATATTCGTACTCTTGTTCTTGCCAACATCATCATTTTTCATTTTTTATCTCTTCAATAACAATTCAGATTTCATTTGCATGTTTTAAAGGATATAATATAGGTATTAAAATATCAATTTGTGGAATTTTTTCTCATTAAGGTACTAGTTTTATTAACCTGCATTTTGGTGTACTTTTATAAATTGAGGAAAATGTCACTCTTTAGGATATATTCAGGACAATTTAGAAACAAACTACAGAAATTGACAGTAAGATAATAAGTTTGTTTTTGAAGGGTGCCTGGCTGGCTCAATCAGTGGAGCATGTGACTCTTGTTCTCAGGATTGTGGGTTTGAGCCCCATGTTGGGTGTAGAGATTACTTAAAAATAAAATCCTTAAAAAATAAATAAAAATAAAATCTTAAAAAAATAAGTTTGTTTTTTGAGATTTGGAGCCATTTCCAGCAAAGAAATGAAGTAAGAGCTAAGGAATTAAATGTCAGAGGTGAGCTAGTCAACAGGATGGGATTTGGGGAGGGGGCTTGGGAAGGCTCAAGAATTGAGGGAGAAAGGCAGAGTAGTTTGTAGAATGAGAGTTATGCCCAAGTTGTCAGATTGAGTTGTAAGTTTCAATATGTAGTTCTGTTCTTATGCTCAAAAAGTGAGATTTATCTTTCCATCTTCTAGGGTCTTCTCTGTTTTCTTCCATTCGGTTTTTATTAAAAGCTAATTTTGGCACTGTGCCATCATCCATTCTATATGTTATTTCGATTTTTTTGCAAGTTTTTTCTATTACATGTACTATGTTCTGTTCAAAACAGGCAAGATGAGATTTACTACTATTTCCATGCCTAGATCATAAATACCAGACTCAAGAAAATATGAATCATATTGATTATCAATCTAAAACATTCACTAAACATCAATTCTTTACAATGCATGATTTGGACTACCAATAAGGCTACAAAGAAACTATAGCCCCTTGCTCTTAGCACTTATGATCTAGCTGGGCAGAAAAGGCATCAATCCCTGAAAAATCCAACTAGCAAACCCTCTAAAATATAGTCTATGCTTTTTGAAAAGTTCAGACAAATATATCAAAACTTAAAAAAAAATGATTTCTCACAACTTCAAAGTGTACCATTGGAGTAAACTTATTCTGTAGTGGCTACCATTGTTCAAAATGATCTTTGGAAATCATCTTTGATATTACCTTCGAAGTCTGTGATCCATTCTTTGGAATTTCCTTAGGGGTCAAAAACATTTCCACTGAGAGGGTGAAATTAATTTCAGGGAACAGTTAAGAGACATTTGAAGCCAAGGATGGTAAATAAGAAAGCCAAGCAAGCTGAGTAATGGCACGGTTGGGTTAAGTTGAGGTGTGCCCACAAATCAATAAGGCTGGTTTTCCTGGGTAGTTTGGAAAATGAATTTGAAAGCAATTTCTCTACATGAGTTCCCAAGTTCTTTTCCAATGTTAGTTTCAATAGACTAGGTAAACATCCTCCCAGCTATCAACAGGCAGGTCCCAATTTGGATACTATGACTTTTAGAGAAGCTAGAGAAAGAGAGTTTCCCCCATAGAAACAGTGGTAGTTCAATCTCCAGACTAGATTATAAAAACCTATTTACACCTGTAGTATAGCTGAAGAGAGTAATAATGCTCTTTTAACCACATCTAGTTGGAATTTAGAGCCTTATTTCTATGGGCAAACACAACTGGTATTCAAGTTATTCCACAATCTTACAGAAGAATATAGGATTCCCTTTTTCCTGATTAACAGGGTTAGGAAAATCAGTTGTAGGAAAAGTGATAGATATTCCAAGCACCATTAATTTTTTCACTCTGTATAAAAGGTGTTTCAAAGTGGTTGTCTCCCACTGACAGAATGGGAGAAGATATTTGCAAATGTCTAATCAAATAAAGGGCTAGTAACCAAAATCTATAAAGAACTTATTGAACTCAACACCCAAAGAACATATAATCCAATCAAGAAATGGGCAGAAGACATGAACAGACATTTCTCCAAAGAAGACATCCAAATGGCCAACAGACACATGAAAAAGTGCTCAACATCACTCAGCATCAAGGAAATCCAAATCTAAACCTCATGAGATACCACCTCACACCAGTCAGAATGGCTAAAATTAACAAGTCAAGAAATAACAGATGTTGGCGAGGATGTGGAGAAAGGGGAACACTCCTACACTGTTGGTGGGAATGCAAGCTGGTGCAGCCACTCTGGAAAACAGTATGGAGGTTCCTCAAAAAGTTGAAAATAGAGCTACCCTATGACCCAGCAATTGCACTACTGGGTATTTACCCCAAAGATACAAATGTAGTGATCTGAAGGGGCACATGCACCCGAATGTTTATAGCAGCAATGTCCACAATAGCCAAACTATGGAAAGAGCCCAGATGTCCATTGACAGATGAATGGATAAAGAGGATGTGGTATATAGACACAATGGAATATTACTCAGCCATCAAAAAAATGAAATCTTGCCATTTGCAACAATGTGGATGGAACTACAGGGTATTATGCTAAGCGAAATAAGTCAGTCAGAGAAAGACAATTATCATATGATTTCATTCGTATATGGAGTTAAGAAATAAAACAGAGGAGCATAGGGGAAGGGAGGGAAAAATAAAACAAGATGAAATCAGAGAGGGAGACAAACCATAAGAGACTCTTAATCATAGGAAACAAGCTGAAGGTTGCTAAAAAAAGGAGGGGGGTGGGGGAATGGGGTAACTGGGTGATGGACATTAAGAAGGGCACATGAAGTGATGAGGACTGGGTGTTATATAAGACTAATGAATCACTGAACTCTACCTCTGAAACTAATAATATACTATATGTTTATTAATTGAATTTATTAAAAAATAGCAAAGTGGTTGTCTCCCCTGTCAAGTCCCCTTGGTTCTTGCTCTATCAATTATCCTCTCTCTTGTGTTTTCTCTGCACTCTTACTCACATTCTTCCCTTTGAAGCAAGCAAGCTTCCATCCAACTTGGTGTCCCCCACTTGATTTCATTCCCTTTCTTCTCTCCTTGTCCAACACTCAAGAGAATAGCCCATTGCTGTCTCTAATTCTTTACTTCCCATATGATACTCAGTCTACGACAGTCTGACTCTGTCCTCAAAATCCAGATTTGTAAATTGGTAATTAGAAAAATTCCTGAAAAACCACTTTTGTTGGGTGGGGACAGAAGCCTGATTGCAGGATATTAAGTATTGTGTGGGCAGTGAAGGTTTGAAGGCAGAGACACACCTTCTCATGAAATTTAGCAATGAAGAAGAGGGTCATAAGATGGGAGCTGAAATAAGATGGCATGTGGGTAGAGTGTGGGAAGTCTCAAGCAATGGTTTTTGTTTAGATAGGAAAGACCAAACATGATTGCAGCCATATGGAAAGTAGTCAATGGAGAGGGAGAGGTTGGAGATGTTAAAGAAATAAAGGGTCTAAATGGAGGGTCTAGGCTTAGATAAAAGAACTTCTTTTTCTGTGGACTTGGAAAGATAAGAAGATTGACATGGCTCAAAAAGGACTGGTAATATATTTCCTATTGGTTCTGTTTCTCTGGAGGACCCTGACTAATACACTTCCCAATGCTTTTTAAGCCATGCCTATTCTCTTATCTTTCCAAGTCTCTTATCTTTCACTTCAACCTTTATAATTGCATGAGCCAAATCCTTATAATAAACATATATATACATATATAGGAATATATATATAAACATATATATAATAAGGATTTATAATCCTTATATTAAACAAAATATGTTTATTGTATATATTTATATAATAAGAATTTGGCTTGTGCAAATATGGAGGCTGAAGTCCCAAGATCCACAGGGTAAGTTAGCAAGCTGGAGACTCAGGAGACCTGCTGGTATAATTCCAGTCTGAGTCTGGAGACCTGAGAACCAGGATAGCTGACAACATAGTTCCAGTCTGAAGTCCAGAAAGTTCAAGACCCAGAAAGAGCTGATGTTAAAGGCAGGAAAAAGCCAATGTCCCAGTTCAAAAGCAGTAAGACAGGAACAATTCCCTCTTACTTGAAAGAGAGTCAGATTTTTGTTCTATTCAGTCCTTCAACTGAGTGAATGAGAGCCACTCACATTAGGGAGAATAATCTCTTTTACCCTGTGTACTGGTTTAACATTAATCTCATCCAAAAACGCCCTTACAGAAGCACTCAGAATAATGTTTGACCAAATATCTGAGCGCCTGTAGCCCAATCAAGCTGGCACATGAAATTATCATCACAGTAAGTAAAACCTGAGAAGTTAACGTAGAGAACTTCAATTTCCTCTGAAAGCTCAAGGCCACATATAGTAAACAAGTTACAAATTGAATTGAGGGTGTAAAAGGCACAGAAGACAGTTGAGTAATAGGGCAAATAATTTGAAAACTATACTATATAAAATTATGTGTTTCCTCTTGATAGTTCTGAAAAAGTCTTCATTTTGCACCACTTCCTCCATCAGCTTACTTCAGTGTCCAAGCCTGAACACGGGTACCTCCACTCCTAAGAAATGATGGGGTTGGCCATGCTTATTATTTTTGCTTTTCCCACGTTGAGTCTGGCAAGTGTTACAGAGTCAGGGGAGTATTGCTGCAGCCAGGACAAGGTAACCAGGAGAATTCTGCTCATACTTTCCCCACTAACCCCAGTCTAAAGAGAGAACACCAATCTTGGTCTAAGTCTCCAAATTTTCCTGGCAAGTTCAGGATCAGGGGCTCAAAACCCATAGAGAATATTCATGAATTTTTTGTTTACATGTTGTTGTTCACAATAATATTCTTCTTGATTTAATTTAAGTATTATAATTTACAAAACCTTCTAAAGCCCTTCATGGTTTGTCTTTAACTAGATTCAGGGTAACGTGACTCTTGAGTGAACCTAAATATGGGACTTTTATGGTTACTTGACAATTCACTTAATGGTTCTCCATACTAAGATGGTATAGACTGGATTGGTATGGGTCATCTGATCATCTTATTTTAAATCAACTTATTAAACCAGCTTCGCTTTCAATTTCCTTCCCTGACTGACATTTTGCAAAATGTCTGTTGCAAAGATATTCAATATGATTCCAAAAAGTAACCAGCATAAGAGTAAAGCTAACATCACTCAAATATTTGGTCTAGGCTGTGCACTTCTTCATCAAAGCCTATACAGTAATCTGCATTCCATTATTATCATTTAGATTTGGGTAGAAAGATCCCTAAGTGCTTCTATGTACCATGTCTTCTGTGTACTCTACAAAAGGTATTCTTTGCAAACATCAAAGGTAGCAGTGATGAATGACACGCACCTAATGCATAAAATCCCACTCCCACATCTATTTGAAGGCAGCCTGCTTTTCTTTCATGGACCTACACTATATCAATCTGGACAATTCAGGCTGAAAACAACCACATAACAATCTAAAGTAATTCATATAAAAGCAGAAGCTTTTTGCGTAAATTACCTAGGTAATGGTAGATATATAAATAGGGTGCTAGGGACATTTCTTTCAGGTGGGAGACAATTAGATTATTTAGATTTATTGACTTTATTAGTGTCATTAGAAATACAATGTGCTTGGGGCGCCTGGGTGGCTCAGTCGTTGAGCGTCTGCCTTCGGCTCAGGTCATGATCCCAGGGTCCTGGGATCAAGCCCCACATCGGGCTCCCTGCTCCGCGGGAAGCCTGCTTCTCCCTCTCCCACTCCCCCTGCTTGTGTTCCTGCTCTCGCTCTCTCTCTCTGTCAAATAAATAAATAAAATCTTTAAAAAAAAAAAAAAAAAAGAAATACAATGTGCTTAATTCTCCAAGATAATTAAACATACTTCTCTTTTATCTGTAAGAGGCCAGCCTTCAGATTTCAACTTACTGGAAAGGTAGCTGAACTCTAGAGCTCAGAGGAAATGTTTAGATGAAGAAAATAACAGAGATAATAATTGTTGCTTCTGGAAAATAAAATGCAAAATGGGGTGCTCATGATGTCATAATAATATGGATGTAAGTCAACATTTTGTTACATAAAGCAGTGTGAGGACTAAAGGTGTATTATATAGAGCCAATTTTTTCCCAAGACTTATGTGTTTTAAGGACCAAAGACTGAACCAAGAAAATAATAGTAAATTCGTTAATTCATTTTTTCACATATTGTTTCTATTACCACAGAGAAGTTGTCTAAGTAAAGCTTTCAAGTCCATTTGATACTGTAAATATCTAAGAGTGTGAGTTGGGTGTTTGGTGTAAAACATAAAACTTGTGAAATAAAAATATACTTGAATTTCTAACATCCTGCTGGACATCTCCACAATATTATGCCAGACTCTAAAACTTAATATGTCCAAAAAGAAACTGGCAACCTGCCACTCTGACTCTTCCCTCTTCCCACCTGTTGACTTTATGTTGTTATATACTATATGCAACTAATGAATCATTGAACACTACATCAAAAACTTACGATGTACTATATGCTGGCTAATTGAACATAATAAAAAAAAGCACAGAATCGGGTATTTTTATTATGGAAAAAGACTATCACAGGTGGGGGGAGTCTTTTTGTATGAAGTTATCATTGTAGAGAATTTGTATAACCAGTTGATAAACAAAGTAATATTAAATGGGTCATCTACCCAGGCACAGAAATGGTTCCATTGTACTGTTACCCAACAGCTATACAGCCATATTTTGCCTGTAGAAGCTTTTACCAAAAAAAAAAAAAAAAAAGAATAACCCTACCTGTTGAGAGCCAAACAGAATTGCTTATTGCTCTCTTCTTTTCTTCCATCACTTGCTTATGCATATTATCTTTTCTATTTAATGACAGCTCCCCAATACAATTGCTACAGAACCTAGCTGAAGAGTAAAAGTGTGTGGTTAAGAGATTGATGTATAATCAAATGGCCTTAATAAGCAGAACATATGTGCAGACTTCTATGTAGTTTGCAATTTTATGAAAGAAACTAGGATACGCTTCTAAAAGTTGAAATTATTTTTTGCACAGAAAAATGTTCTGGAGATCAGTGTTGATAGCTGGATTTATGAATTAATCACTGGTTTTCTCCAGAAGTGAAAGAAAATGGAAGAAATACCTTAAAAATCAGAGTCATTTTAAGGCAAGATTTAAAAGGGGGGGGGAAGAAGCAGGTTAGATGAACAAAGGTTTGGCAAAGGATTGAGAAAATAGTCCTCCAAATAACAATGGCATCCCAAAGTAACAAACAAAAATGGCAGTGTGAGTTTGTCCAGAGTGATATCTCCTTGAGACATGACAGAACCAGCTTCCCCTTAGATCCTAGGGCTAGGACTTTCCATTGAAAACATAGGATGATGAGTGCCTTCAGCCACAGCACATGT
Source organism: Neomonachus schauinslandi (assembly GCF_002201575.2). Taxonomy (NCBI): domain Eukaryota; kingdom Metazoa; phylum Chordata; class Mammalia; order Carnivora; family Phocidae; genus Neomonachus; species Neomonachus schauinslandi. The sequence goes on along the minus strand of NC_058419.1, from coordinate 38,764,113 downwards.
CACATCCTGAGCCAATCCTTGTGGGAGAAGAAATGAGAGATGGACGCAAAGTGATTTGACAGTGAGCTTTTCAGATAAAGATAATAAGGTCCCATTCTTGATAGCAAGCAATCTGGGAGTCAGTGAAGAGGTCTGAAGAGGGTTTGTGTAAGGTGATCATGGTAACAAGAATGGAGGAGAATTTTAACAAAAACATTTTGAGCCATTTCAGAAAGTGAAGATGGGTTGGATATGAAGGAGAGAAAACACAACAGAGAAAGAAATGATAAAAATATAAATCATTGTTTCAGCTGTCTAGATGAAGAAGGAATGGAGATTAAGGAAACTGTGAGAAAAGACACTTAGATTTTGCCATAGCCAAAATCTTAGTTGTACCTTAGTAGTTCTTTATTGATTATAGAACAAGATGAGTTTTCTTAGGATTCAACACTTTCTCCCTATTTCAGGGAACACTTAGAGCAGGGGTTCTGAATCCTTGGCCAATGGACTGCCCAAAGAGTCCATAAATATAATTCAGGGAGCCCATGAATTTGTAGGGAAAAAATTTACATCTTTGTTTTCACCAATATCTAATTAAAATGTAGCATTTTCTTTAATTATGAATGCAGGCAAAAAAAAAACTATAGTAGTTTTAACCATCCCTGTAATTTTTCTACACTAATAATAATCACAGATATTTGCATATTTTTAAAAGATTTTATTTCTTTATCTGAGAGAGAGAGAGTGAGTGAGAGAGAGAGCACGAGCAGGGGGAGGGGCAGAGGGAGAGGGAGAAGCAGACTCCCCACTGAGCAGGGAACCTGACATGGGGCTTGATCCCAGGACCCTGGGATCAAGACCTGAGCTGAAGGTAGACACTTAACTGACTGAGCCACCCAGGTGCCCCATAGATATTTACATATTATATTAATGTTTTACCAGATATTTTGGAATACAGTTTATATTCATGGCTATTTTTAAGTTATGGCATTTATTAGACATCATTATATCTTATTATTTAATGCATTAATTAAAAAGTACATATAGGGAGACTTCTGGGGAAGATGGCAACATAGAAGGATCCTAAGCTTACATCATCCCATGGACACAACTAGGTAACACTCAGATCAGTGCAAATAACCCAGAAAATGACCCAAAGACTACCAGGACACACTCCACAACTAAATGTAGAGAAAAGGCCACATTGAGGAGAGAAGGAGGGCAGACCCATAATCGGGAACTAAACGGACCATGGGCCACCTGCAGGAGGGAGGGATGCTGCAAATGTGGAGAGGGGAGAGAAACAGATCCTCACACTGGGAAGCCAGCATGGGAAAGATGAGTCCCCATAACATTTGGCTTTGAAAATCAGAGGGGCCTAATTTCATGAGTTCTTACAACCAGCAGGACTTAAAACCTGGAACTTTAAAAATCAGTGGGCTTGGCTCAGAAAGAGCCAGGAGGGTGAGAGGAAAGTAAGTTCTCACCCTTATATAGACAGCACAACAAACAGCACACAGAAATACAGCATAGAAGCAGCAGTTTGAAAAATGCCTGGAGTATATGGGAGATATGTTTACTAATCTCAGAGCATGTGCTGGAAGGGCAGGGATCATTGCAAGACTTCTCCAGGAACAAAGGAGCTGGCAGTTGTCATTTCTCTCCCCCAAACCCCAGCCTAGACACACAGACACCTGTGGGAACCAAAACAGTGCCCCATACTCACTACTTAACTTGCTAACATGCCCCCCCCCCTTGAACTTCTGCAGATCCAACCCTTCTAGGCAGGCTTACCTCAGTCCCAACAGCTGCAGGTCCCCTCTTCCAGAGGACCAGTGCAAACCTTGCTAACACCACATGTCCGGCCCCACAGCTTTGCTGATCCACCCCCTCCAACACACTCTTGGCCAAAGCCCATCCAAAGCAGTGCCACAAGCTTTGCAGTGTGCAAGCAACCCTGACAGGGGCCAGCACCACCAAAGTGACTCCTGCCCTTGGGTGAGAGGAAGAGAACCCACACACCAGTCAGACTGCAGCCCCAACAGTGGGCTGGGGGCAGACAGTTGGTCTGACCTCATGGCCTCACCCACCAGTGAAAGCTTCTCAAGAGACAACACAGTGAAAGTGCCCTGCAGTTTGGTGCTACTGCATTTCTGGCAAATGCCTGGTCAAACTTAACTCAAGCCCAAGGTGGCCCTGACTGGCCCACAAACACCACAGAGGACAAACACTGTGCACAACAGGCAAAGATGCAGTCATCCACCGCAGATGACTAGACTGAAGACAAATGCAATGTAGCAACAACAGAAGGGTGCATGCAACACACATAGGAGACACCCCTGAAGCTCCAGGTTATGGTGAACAGGGAACACTGCACTGCAGGGCACTGCTGGACCTCTTCATTATAAACCCACTACTTTCAAGAGCAGAAGATGTAGCTAACATTCCTAACACATAGAAACAGACACTGAGAGTTAGAGAAAGTGAAGAGACAGAATATGTCCAAATGAAAGAACAGTACCAAACCACAAGAGACCTAAGCAAAATGGAGACAAGTAATATGCTGATAGAGAATTTAAAATAATAATCATAAATATACTTACTGGACTTGTCAAAAGGTGGAGGATATCAGTGAGACCCTTAACAAAAAGATAGAAAACATTAAAAAAAAATCAGAGATGAAGAACTCAATAAATGAAATTTAAAATACACTAGATGGAATAAATAGTAGACTAGAGGAAGCAGTAGAATGAATCAGCAATCTGGAGGAGAGAGTAATGGAAAGCAATCAAACCGAGCAGGTGAGAGAAAACAAAATAATAGAAAATGATAATAGACCTAGGAAATTCAGTGACACCATCAAGTGTGACACCATTCACATTCTAGGGATCCAGGAAAGAGAACAGAAAGTAAGGGGGCAGAAAATTTATTTGAATAAATAATAGCTGAAAACTTCCCCAATCTGGGGAAGGAAGAAGAAACCCAGGTCTAGAAAGGACAGAGAGCCCCCAACAAAACCAACCCAAGGAGGTCCACACCAAGACACATAGTAATTAAAATGGCAAAAAATCATGATAAAGAGAGAATTTTAAAAGTACCAAGACAAAAGAAAACAGTTACATGCAAGGGAAACCCCACAAGTGGATTTTTCAGCAGAAACTTTGCAGGACAGAAGAGAGAGGCATGATATTTTCAAAGTGCTCAAAGAAAAAAAATCTGCAGCCAAGAATGGTCTATTGAGCAAGGCTATCATTCAGAATAGAAGGAGAGATAGATTTTCCCAGACAAACAAAAGTTAAAGGAATTCATGGCCTCTAAACCAGTCCTGCAAGAAATGTTAAAGGGGACTGTTTGAGTGGAAAGGACAGACCATCAGTAAGAATAAGAAGCAATTGCACTGGGGAGCCGGGGTGGCTCAGTTGTTAAGTGTCTGCCTTTGGCTCAGGTCATGATCCCAGGGTCCTGGGATTGAGTCCCACATCAGGCTTCCTGCTGAGCAGGAAGCTTCTCCCTCTCCCACTCCCCCTGCTGTGTTCCCTTTCTCACTGTGTCTCTCTCTGTCAAATAAATAAATAAATAAATAAATAAATAAATAAATAAATAAAATCTTTTTAAAAAGGGAAGCAATTGCACTACTAGGTATTTACCCAATGAACACAAAAATACTAATTCAAAGGGATACATGTACCCCAATGTTTATAGCAACATTATCTACAATAATCTACAATAGCCAAATTATGGAAAAAGCCCAAGTGTCCATCAACGGATGAATGGTTAAAGAAGACATGATATATCTCATGGATGTTACTCTGCCATAAAAAAGAATAAAATTTTGCTATATGCAATGACTTAGAAGGAGCTAGAGAGTATTATGCTAAACAAAATAAGTCAGTCAGAGACAGACAAATACCATATGACTTCACTCATATGTGGAATTTAAGAAACAAAACATACAAGCAAAGGAGGGGAGAAGAGGAAAACCAAGAAACAGACTCTTAACTATAGAGAACAAACTGATGGTTAACAGAAGGGAGGGGGTTGGGGGATGGGTGAAATAGGTTATGGGGATTAAGGAGTACACTTGTTGTGATGAGCACCACATGTTTAATGGAAGTGTTCAAGCACTATATTGTACACCTGAAACTAATATAACATTGTATGTTAACTGACCACAATTTAAATAAGAACTTTAAAGAAAAAGAAAGTAGAAAGCACAAAAGCAATAAATGAGTATATCTGTAAAAATCAGCCAAGGAACTCACAAAATAAAAGAATGTAAAGTATGACACCATATGCCTAAAACGTGGGGGTGGGAGAGAGGCATGAAGAATGGGTTCAAAGTTAAGCAATCACCAACTTCATATAGACTGCTAGATGCAGAAGATGTTATATGGAAGCCAAATGGTAATGACAAATCAAAAACCAAAATAGATATTCAAAAAATAAGAGAAAGGGTTCCAAATATATCACTAAAGAAAGCAAACTAATCATGAGAGAGTAGAGCAAAGGAAGCAAAGAACAGAGAAAAACTAGAAAAACAACCATAAAATAAGTAACAAAATGGCAATAAGTACATACCTAACAATAATTGCTTTGAATGTAAATGGGCTAAACACTCTAATCAAAAGACAAAGAGTGATGGAGTGGATTAAAAAACAAAACAAAACAAGACCCATCTATATGCTGTCTACAAGAGACTCATTTCACACCTAAAGACTCATGCAGATTGAAAGTGAAGGGATGGAGAAGAACTTATCATGCAAATGGATGTGAAAAGAAAGCCAGGGAAGCAAAACTTAATATTTAAAAAAATAGATTTTAAAACAAATATTGTAAAGAGACAAAAAAGGACACTATAGTAATCATACAGGGGACAATCCAACAAGAAGATTGTAAATTGTAAATATTTATGCACTTAATATGGGAATACCCAAACACATAAAGCAATTAGTAACAAACATAAAAGGAAGTTATTGATAGTAATACAAGACTGGTAGGGGACTTCTTTATCCATTACATTAATGGACAGATCATATAAACAGAAAATCAATAAGGAAACAATAGATTTGAATGCCACATTGGACCAGATGGATTTAACAGATATATTCAGAACATTCCATCCTGAAACAGCAGAATACACATTCTTTTCAAGTGTACATGGAACATTCTCCAGAATAGATCACACATTAGGCTACAAAACAAGTTGCAACAAATTCAAAAGAATTGAAGTCATATTATGCATCTTTTTCTGACCACAACACTATGAAACTAGAAATCAACCACAAGAAAAAATCTGGGAAGAGCACAAATACATGGAGGTTAAAGAACATGTAACTAAACAATGAATGGGTCAACCAAGAAATCAAAGATAAAATCCAAAAATATACAGAAAGAAATGAAAATGAAACACAATGGTCCAAAATATTTGAAATGCAGCAAAAGTGGTTCTAAGAGGGAAATTTATAGCAATACAGGCCTATCTCAAGAAGCAAGAAAAATCTCAAATGAATAACCTAACATTACACCTAAAGGAGCTAGAAAAAGAACAACAAACAAAACCTAAGACCTGCAGAAGGAAGGAAATAATAAAGTTTAGAGCAGAAATAAATGAAACAGAAACAAACAAACAAAAACCCAATAAAGCAGATCAATGAAATCAGGAGCTGGGTCTTTGAAAAGATCAATAAGGGCACCTGGGTGGTACAGTTGGGTATGCATCTGACTTTTGGTTTTGGCTCAGGTGGTGAGATTGAGCCCATGTTGGGCTCCGCACTCAGTGCAGAGTCTGCTTGAGATTCTCTCTCCTGCTCTCTCTGCCCCTCCTGTTCACGCTCTCTCTCTAACTCTCAAATAAATAAATAAATCTTTTTTAAAAATCAACAAAATATATAAAACTTTAGCCAGACTTATCAAAAAAAAGAGAGAGAAGACAAAAATAAACAAAATCAGAAGTGAAAGAGGAGAAATAACAGTCAACACCACAGAAATACAAAGGATTATAAGATAATATTATGAAAAGTTATATGGCAACAAATTGGACAAACTAGAAGAAATAGATAAATTCCTAGAAACAACATATAACCTCCCAAAACTGAAGCAGGAAGAAACAGAAAATTTGAATTTGATGATTGCCAGCAATGAAATTGAATCAGTAGTCAAAAATCTCCCAACAAACAAAATCCAGGACCAGACAGCTTCACAGATGAATTCTACCAAATATTTAAAGAAGAGTTAATACCTATTCTCAAACTACTCCAAAAAATAGAAGAGGAAGAAAAACTTCCAAATTCATTTTATAAGGCCAGCATTACCCTGGTATCAAAACCAGATAAAGACACCACAAAAAAGGAGAACTACAAGCCAATATCTCTGATGAACATAGATACAAAAATCCTCAATAAAGTATTAGCAGAACAAACCCAACAATACATTAAAAGAATCATTCACCGTGATCAAATGGGATTTGCTATGGGGATGCAGGGGTGGCTCAATATTCACAAACCAATCAAGGTGATATATCACATCAATAATAGAAAGGATAAGAGCCATATGATCATTTCAGTAGATGCAGAAAAAGCATTTGACAAAGTACAACAACCATTCATGATAAAAACCCTCAACAAGGTGGGTTTAAAGGGAACATACCACTACATAATACAGGCATTATATAAAAAACCCACAGCTAACATCATACTCAATTGGGAAAAACTGAAAGCTTTCCCCCTAAGCCATGAACAAGACAAGGATGTCTTGTCCCACTACTTTTATTCAAAATAATACTGGAGTCACAGACACAACAATAAGACAACAGAAAGAAACAAAGTCACCCAAATTGGTAAGGAAAAAGAAAAACATTCACTATTCACAGATGACATCATACTATATGTAGAAAAACCCTAAAGACTCCCCAAAAAACTACTAGAAGTGATAGACAAATTCAGTAAGTCACAGGGTATGAAATCAATGTATAGAAATAAAAGCAAAGAGGTGAAAGACCTGTATTCTGAACACTATAACACATTCATGAAAGAAACTGAAGATGGCACAAAGCAATGGAAAGACATTCCATGCTCATGGATTGGAAAAATAAATATTATTAAAATGTCTATTCTACACAATGCAATCTATACATTTAATGCAATCCCTATCAAAATACCAACAGCATTTTTCATAGAACTAGAACAAACAATCCTAAAATTTGTATGGAACCACAAAAGACCCTGAATAGCTAAAGCAATCTTGAAAAAGGAAAACAAAGCTGGAGGCATCACAATTCTGGACTTCAAGTCATATCATAAACCTGTAATAATCAAAACAGTATGGTACTGGCATTAAAAGTAGACATAGGTCAAAGGAACAGAATAGAAAACCCAAAGATAAACCAACAATTACATGGTCAATTAATTTTTGACAAAATAGGAAAGAATATCCAATGGGAGAAACACAGTCTCTTCAACAAATTGTGTTAGGAAAACAGGATAGCTACATACAAAAGAAAGAAACTGGACCATTTTCTTACACCATATACAAATATAAATTCAAAATAGATTAATAACCTAAATATGAGACCTGAAACCATAAAAATCCTAGAAGAGAACACAGGCAGTAGTTTCTCTGACATCAGTCATAGCAACTTTTTTCTAGATAGGTCCCCTGAGGCAAGGGAAATAAAAATAAAGTATTGGGAATACACCAAAATGAAAGGCTTCTGCACAGCAAAGGAAACAACAAACACAAGTAAAAGGCAACCAGCTGAATGGGAGAAGATATTTGTAAATGACATATCCAATAAAGAGTTAGTATCCAAAATACAAAAAGACCTTATACAACTCAATACCCTAAAACCAAATAATCTGATTAAAAATGGACAGAAGACATGAAAAGGCATTTCTCAAAAGAAGACATACACATTCCTAACAGACACATGAAAAGATGCCCAGCATCCCTCATCTTCTTTTTTTAAATTTTTTATTGTTATGTTAATCACCATACATTACACCATTAGTTTTTGATGTAGTGTTCCATGATTCATTGCATCTCTCATCTTCTAGGTAATGCAAATCAGAATCACAATGAGATATCACCTCATACCTGTCAGAATGGATAAAATCAAAAGATCAAGAAACAAGTATTGGTGAGGATGTAGAGAAAAAGGAATCCTCTTGCACTGTTGATGGGAATACAAACTGGTGCAGCCACTGTGGGGAAGAATATGGAGGTTCCTCAAAAATTTAAAAATAGAACTACCCTACAATCCAATTTTTACTCAAAGAATACAAAACCACTAGTTCAAAAGAATATATGCCCCTATGTGTATTGTAGCATTATTTACATTAGCCAAGTTATGGAAGCAGTCCAACTGTTCATTGATAGATGAATGGATAAAGAATATGTGAGATATATATATATGTATGTATACATATACATAATATATTATTCAGCCATAAAATTAATGAAATCTTGCCATTTGCAACAACACAGATGGATCTAGATAGTATAGTGCTAAGGAAAATAAGTCAGTCAGAGAAAAACCAGTACCATATGATTTCACTCATATGTGGAATTTAAGAAAAAAAAAACCCAAATGAACAAAGGAAAAAAGAGACAAACCAAAAGACAGACTCTTAACTATAGAGAAAAAAACAGATGGTTACCAGAGGGGAGGTGAGTGGACTGGTGAAATAGGTGAAAGGGATTAAGAGTGCACTTATCTTGATGACCAATGAGTAATATATAGAATTGTTGAATTGCAGGCGCCTGGGCGGCTCAGTTGGTTAAGCAACTGCCTTTGGCTCAGGTCATGATCCTGGAATCCCAAGATCGAGTCCCACATCGGGCTACCTGCTCAGCAGGGAGTCTGCTTCTCCCTCTGACCCTCCCCCTTCTCATGCTCTCTCTCATTCTCTCTCAAATAAATAAATAAAATCTTAAAAAAAAGGAATTGTTGAATTACTATACTGTGAACCTGAAACTAATATAACACTGTACGTTAACTACATTGGAATTAAAACTTAAAAATAAAGTGAAAAGTACATATAGTAATATATTGTTTTCATTTTTTGAAAACTGTATTTCAAATGCTTAGTTTCTTTTGGAATCCCGTGTATTTAATTTTATGTATTTGAAGAGACTTTTAGAGAAGGTCAACCTCTGGCATGACAGTGTGAGTAAGTCCACTGAGCCACTCACTATTAAAATGGGGGAAAAATATGTATACACACACACATACACACATCCATTTAATGCCTCTGGAAATAGTCATAAGGGCAAAAAAGAAAGAAAGAAATATATTTTCAAGAAAATCTATGGAAATTTATTAAGGAAGTCTGGTATTTGAACCAAGAGTGCCTCTCCCTCTGCCTTCTCAGCTCAGTGATGTAAGACTACACTCCAGATTGCTGCAGCCAACAGCACAGGGCTCCCTCTCTCTGCAGTTCCCAGCTGGAGAACTTTCTACCCAGGAGGAATGGGCTGTCAGTGTTTCTCATACTGCCCCCAGCTGCCTGTTGTTGAGACTAAGTCCTGGACAGTGCATTCAAGAGGTGGTGACTCCCTTCTTCTGTTTAACCTCCATTTATATAACAGTGGTTCTACCTTGAGTATGTCACACTGAGAATACTGGGGTCTCAATAGCTCTTGACCCAGTTAATGAGGTGGTGTTTCCATACAAAGGGAGGTAAGACAAGAAGACCTGAGATTGCTCCACCCCCTTCCACTGAGCACTCATCTCCTATATTGACAGTGTCACTCAAAGAGAAGCTTACCATTTTTCGCACCACCAGTCTAGAGCCCAGGCTCATAGATTTTCCTGAGAGGAGGGAAAGAAGGGGAGAAGCAGGCTGTAAAGCAGATAGCTTCTGTTTTAGGAACTGATGTCCTTTGCAGCAGAGCATGAAGAAGTTTAAATCTAAAAACAAGTGGACATTGTGGTGAAGGGAATTGGGAGATTTGTGAATCTAATGTCAATATAGTCTTGACTATAGGTCAGCTAGTTTGCAGGAGAGATCAGGGTAAGAAGAAAGCTGGGAGGAAATCTCATGGGGTCAGAATAAATATTAAGTACTCACCTCAGAAGTAATTCTGATTAGATTAGTTTGCAAAGGAATTCATGCCCCAGGGCATTGTTGTGGCTAGTAGAGCAATCAGCAGGCAATTGGAGTCTAACAGCTGAGTGTGGTCAGGGAAAGAGTAGAAAAGAGCCTACCAGTTACACTATGTTCCCAGGATGACTGTTGTCAGAGCTAAAGCTGTGATTCCCTGAGAAGCAATATAAAAGAATTAACACTGTGGAATGGGGGGGGGGGACTAGATTCCATTAAAATATTCAGTCAGTAACTAAACAAATAAACAAGCAAAGAAAAATGACAAGCCCTAAAGGGGAAATGCTAGTACTCAGAGTAGCTACAATATTTTATCTAATGTCCAGTTTCCAACACAAACTTGTAAGGCATGCAAAGAAACAGAAAAATATGACCTATGGACTAGAAAAAAGCAGGCAACAGAAAGCCTGAGAGAGTGACCAGATGGAAATGGAAAAAGGTTTCAAAGTAGCTGTTATACATATGTTCACAGAACCAAAGGAGAGCTTGATTAAAGAAGTAAGGAAAGATATGTTGACAATGCTGCATCAAATAGAGAATATCAATAAAAAGATAGAAATTTTAAAGAAGAACCAAATGAAAATTCTGGAATGTAAAATAACTGAAACAAAAACAAATTCTTTAGAGGAGTTTAACAATGGATTTGAACTGACAGGAGAAAGAATTTGCAAACTTGAAGATAAATCAATACAGATTATGTAAGCCAAAAAAGAAAAAAAAAAAGCTAGAAAGAAGGGTAAAGAAAAATAACATCTCAGAGAGATGTGGGACCTCATGAAGCACATCGACATACATGTAACGGGAATACCAGAGAAGAGAGAGAGAAAGAAAAAATATTTGAAGAAATAATAGCTGAAAACTTCCCAGATTTGTTGATCAAACAATAACCTACATGTCCAGGAAGCTCAATGAACTCCAAGTAAAATAAATTCAAAGAGACATACAAACAGAGACATTATTGTAAAAATGATGAAAGTCAAAGACAAGGAGAAAATCTTAAAAGCAGCAGAGAAAAATGGCACATCATTTTCAAAAGAGCCCCAATAAGAATAATATCTGACTTCTTAGCAGAAACAACGAAGGCAAGAAAGTGGTGGGATAAGATATTCAAAATGCTCAAAGAAAAAAACAGTCAACAAAGATCCCCATATCCAGAAAAGCTATTATTCAATAATGATTGTGAAGTAAAGACTTTCCCAGATAAACAAAAACTAAGATAATTTGTTGTTAGTAGAATCACCTTACAAGAAATACTAGGAGCACCTGGGTGGCTCAGTCAGTAGACGTCTGACTCTTGGTTTCAAGTCAGTTCATGATTCCATGGGTCATGGAATCAAGCTCTACCTCAGGCTCCACGCTCAGTGGGGAGTCTGCTTGGGGATTCTTTCCCTTTGCTCCTCCCCCTACTCATGTTCACTCTCTCTCTCCCTCTCTCTCTAAAATAAATAAATAAATCTTTAAAAAAAACGAAAGAAAGAAATCCTAAAGGAAGTTCTTCAGGCTGAAAGCAAGTCATGTCAGATGGTAATTCAAGTCCACATAAACAAACAAAGAGCATCAGTAAAGGTAATTATGTAATTATAAAAGACAATTAATGCATTTTATTCATTCTTTTCATAACTCATTTAAAAAGCAATTGTGTAAAATAATATGTATATAATGTGTTGTTAGACCTATGACATGTAGAAATGTAATACTGTGTGATATATTTACCAAAACAGCACAATGGAGGTGAGTGGCAGAAAAGCTGTAATGGGCTAAAGAAATGACAATGGATGGTAAAATAACAATTATAACAATGTATGAATGTGTTTGTACTGTTGATAGCCATTGTTAAATGTAACATGTATAAGAATAATGTCCCAAGAGGAGATAAAAGTGGAGTAGAGCTATACAGGAGTAATATTTCTATGTATTACTTGAATTAAGCTAGTATAAATCTGAAGCAGCTTTTGAAAACTTAAGATGCAACCACTAAAAATAATATCAAAAATAAGTAAACATATCATTCATGAAATTAAAATGCTCCAGTAGAAAATATTCACTCTATGCAAAAGAAAGCAGTAAAGGTGGAATAGAGAGGGAAAAAGACAGAAAACAAAAATTATGATAATAGATCTAAGTCCAACAATATCAACAATAACATTAAATGTGAATAAATTAAATAATTCAAAAAAGAGGCAAAAATTGTCAGAATAAATTTTAAAAACATGATCTAACTATATGATGTCTACATTGTACATACTTTAGATTCAAAGACAAAATAGTTTGACAGTAAAAGGATGGCAAAGGATATATCATGCAAATAACAATAAAGGAAAACTTGGGGGGTGCCTGGGTGGCTCAGTTGGTTAAGCATCTGCCTTTGGCTTAGGTCATGATCTCAGGGTCTTGGGATCGAGCCCCACATCAGGCTCCCTGCTCAGCAGGGAGTCCACTTGTCCCTCTCCCTCTGCCCTCACCCCTGCTCATGCACTCTCTTGCTCTCTCTCTCTGTCTTTCTCTGCTCTTCTCTCAAATAAATAAAATCTTAAAAAAAAAAAAAACAAAGAAAACACACACACAAAAAAAATGAAGGAAAACTAGGGTGACTATACTACTATCAGACAAAATGGAATTTAAAACAGAAAATGTACTAGAGATAAAGAGGGACATTTTATAATGACAAAAGTGTCAATCTGTCAGAAAGATATAACATTTATAAACATATATGCACCAAATAACAGAGCACCAAAATACATGAAGCAAAACCAACAGAAATGAAGGGAGAAGTTGACAATTCAACAATAATGGTTGGAGATTTCAATACCCTACTTTTAATGATGGATAGAACAAAAAGACAGAAGATCAATGAAGAGATAGAAGACTTGAACAATCCTGCAAACCAACTAGAACTAACAAATATCTATAGAACAACCTAGTGAACAATAACCTAAAATACATTTTTCTCAAATGCACATGAAATATTCTCCAGAATAGATCCTATGCTAGGCCATAAAACAAACCTAAATAAATTTAAAAGGGTAAAAACAATATAAATTATGTCCTCTGACCACAATGGGATGGAATTAGAAGTCAATACATGGAAAATTTTGGGGAAACCCAAACATATGTGAAAATCAACAGCACGTTTCTAAATAACCAATGTATCAAAGAAGAAACAAAAGGGAAACCAGAAAATACTTTGACATGAATAAAAATCAAGATAAACCCTACTAAAATTTATGGGATGCAGCTGAAACAGTTCTTAGAGGGAAATTTATAGCTCTAAAATGCCTACATTAAGAGATAAAAGAGTTCTCATATCAATAACCTAAACTACCACCCTAAGGCACTGAAAAAAAAGAGAGCAAACTAAACCAAAAGCAAGCAGGAGGAAGAAGTTAGAGTAGAGCAGAAATTAATGAAACAGAGAAAAAAACAACAGAGAAAATTAATGAATCCAAAAGCTGGTTCTTTGAAAAGATTAGCAAAACTGACAAAACTTTAGCTAGTTTGACTAAGAAAAAAAAGAAGACTACTAAATTAGAAGTGAAAGAGTGGATATTACTACTGACCTTACAGAAATAAAATGTATTATAAAGGAATGCTATGAACAATTTTATGCCAACAAATTGGATAACTTGGCTGAAACGAACAAATTCCTAGAAATACAAACTACTGAAACTGACTCAAGAAAAAAAAAGACAACATGAATATACCTATAACAAAGGAAGAGATTGATCAGTAATCAAAAACTATCCATAAAGAAAAGCCCGGGCCCAGATGTCTTCACTACTGAATTCTACCAAACGTTCAAAGAAGGATTAATACGAATTCATCACAAATTCTTCCAAAAAGTAGAATAGTGGTGAACAATTTCTAAATCATTCCATAAGGCCAGTATTGGCCTGATTCTAAACTGACAAAAATATATCACAAGGAAACTACAGACCAATATCTCTTATAAATATGGATACAAGAATCCTCAACAAAATACTAACAGACTGAATCCAACAACATATAAAAAGAATTAAACATCAAAACTAAGTGGGATATAGCCTAGGGATACAAGATTGTTTTAACATCCAACAATCAATTAATGAAATACATCACATAAATAGGATAAAATTGCATAATCACTTCAGTAGACACAGAAAAAGCATTCGACAAAATGCAACACCCTTTCATGATAAAAAAAAAATTACTCAACAAACTAAGAATAGAAGAAAAGTTCCTCAGCCTGATAAAGAGCATCTATGAAATCCCCACAGCTAACATACTTGATGGTTAAAGACTGCATGCTTTCCCCCCTAAGAACAGGAATAAGACAAGGATGTCCACTCTTGCTATTTCTATTCAACATTATACTGGAGGTTCTATCCAGGACAATTAGGCAAGATAAAGAAATACAAACCATTAAGATTGGACAGGAAGAAGTAAAACTGTTTATTCACAGATCACATGGTTTTATATATAGGCAATCCTAAGGAAGCCACTTAAAAAAAAAACTATTAAAACTAATAAATGAGTTGGGCAAGGTTGTAGGATACAGATGAATATACAAAAATCAATTGTATTTCTATCCACTTGCAATGAACAATCTGAAAATGAAAATAAAAAAAAAACAATTCTATCCACAGTAGCATAAAAAGAAAAAATACTTAGGAAAAAATTTAACGAAAGAAGGGCAAAACTTAGGTAACTACAAAGTATTATCAAAAGAAATTATAGATCTAAATAAATGGGAAAATATGCCATTTTCATGGATTGTAAGACTTAACATTTTTAATTCAGCAATGCTTCCTTAAGTGATATACAGATTCAGTGCAATCTCTATCAGAATCCCAGCTGAATTCTTCGTAGAAACTGACACTGATTCTAAAATCTGGCAAGGTATCCAGAATAGCCAAAACTGTCCTGAAAAAGAAGAAGAAAGTAGGAAGATTCACACGTCCCAATTTCAAATCTTACTCCATAGCATCAGTAATCAAGATGGAGAAGAATTGAAAGTGCAAAAATAAACCCATACATCTATTGTCAACTGATTTTCAGCAAGGGTGCCAAGACTATTCACTGGGGAACAAATAGTCTTCTCAGCAAATTGTTGGTATAACTAGATAGCAACATGTAAAATAATGATTTTAGATGTGTAACCTCACACCATATACAGAAATTAACTCAAAAGGATCAAAGACCTAAATATAAGAGCAAAAGCTATAAATCACTTAGAAGAAAGGAAAACATAGGGGTAAATCTTCATGACCTTGGATTTGCCAACAGATTTTTACATACCCAAAGCATGGGCACAAAAAGAAAAAATAAATTAGACTTCACCAAAATTAAAAACTTTCATGTCAAAGGATACCATCAAGTAAGTGTAAAGACAACCCACAGAACAGGGAAAAATTTTGTAAATCACATAGCTGATAAGGGGCTTTTATCTAGAAAATGTAAAGAACTCCTAAAACTCAATAATAAAATGCAAATACCCAGTTAAAAATGGGCAAAGGATCTGAATAGACTTTTCTTCCAAGAATATATACAAATGGCCAATAAGCACATGAAAAGTTGCTCAATGTCATTAGTCATTAAAGAAATGGAAATTAAAACCACAAGGATATAACACTTCACCTCCTCTAGGATGGCTAGAATCAAAAAGTCAGGTAACAAGTGTTGGCAATGATATGGAGAAACAGAACCCTCATATTCCAGTGGTGACAATGGTCCAGCCACCTCGGAAAAAAGTCTTGACCGTTCCACAAATGATTAAATATCGAGTTACCAAATGACCCAGCATGTCCACCTTTAGGTATATACTCAAGAGAAATGAAAGCGTATGTCCACACAGAAGCGTGCACACAAATGTTTATAGCAGCATTAATCATAGCAGCCAAAAAATTAAAAAAAAAAACCCTCAAATGTCCATTAAAGGACAAATGAATAAACAGAGGTGATATATCCATACAATGGAATATTATTTGGCCATAAAAAGGAGTGAAATATTGATACATGCTAATGTATGCACTATGCAAATATTATGATAAGTGAGAGAAACCAGTCACAAAAGACCCCATATTATTCAGTTCCATTCATATGTGTGTTAATTTCCTAGGCGTACCATAACAAAGTACCACAAACTGGGTGGCTTAAAACAGAAATTTATTGTCTCACAGTTCTGGAAGGTAGAAGTCTAAAATCATGTTATCATCAGGGTCATACTTCCTCCGAAACATGCAGAGTTGAATTTTTCCTTGCTTCCTATAGATGCTGGCTGGCGTTTGGAAGCCGTCCTTTGTATTCCTTGGTCTGCACCACTTCAGTCTTTGCCTCTATCATCACATGGCTGTTTTCTCCCTGTGTCTCCCCATCATCTTCCCTCTGTATGTGTCTGTGTCCAAATTTCCCTCTTATAAAAACACCAGCCACATTAGATTAGGGACCCACCCTACTCTAGATGACCTCTTTTTAACTAATTGTATCTGCAATTATCCCATTTCCAAATAAGGTCACATTCTTAGGTACTGGGTGCTAGGACCTTTCTTTTTTTTTTTGAGTCACAATTCAACCCTTAACAATGTGAAAATCCAGAATAGGGAAATTTATAAAGACAGAAAGTAGATTATTCATTGCTTAGGGCTAGGGGGTATTGCTCAGTGGTAGAGCATTTGACTGCATTGCTTAGGGCTAGAGACAGGGGTGAGGGGACAGGGGATAATAGCTAAATGATATGTGGTTTCTTCTCTAGGTGTCGAGAACGTTCTACAATTGACAGTGGTAATGGTTCCATGTATCTGTGAATATGCTAAAAACCACTGAATTATACACTTTTTTTTAAAGATTTTATTTATTTGACAGAGAGAGACACAGAAAGAGAGGGAATACAAGCAGGGGGAGTGGGAGAAGGAGAAGCAGGCCTCCTGCTGAGCAGGGAGCCCAATGTGGGGCTCGATCCCAGGACCCTGAGGCCATGACCTGAGCTGAAGGCAGACGCTTAACGACTGAGCCACCCAGGCGCTCCTGAATTATACACTTTTAAAAGGGTGAATTGTATGGTACGTGGATTAAACCTCAATAAAGCCATTTTTAAAAAGAAAGGAAAAAAGATTTTTAAGAAATTGCCCAGTAGTTGGTGTGTTTTTTGGGGGCGGTACATATTGTTTATTGATAAAGTTTTGTGTGTGTGTGTAGTATTCTCTTGGATGTCAGTAAAATTAATAAAACATCTTTTTGGGGAAAGGGATCTGTGACTAAAGCAACTCATGATAAATGTGGAAGGGTTGTAGACACACAAGTAAGAGAGATCAACATCAATAGTAGTTGGTAAAAATGTTAATCAAGCCCTCTCAGTAGAAGAAAAGGATGACAAAATTTACCTTTTGTCTATAAGACCACTGCAAGAAATATTTTACCTCAAAACACATGTCCTTGTACACAGCCTCCAATTACAAATAGAAGTTTAGCAGGAAAAACAGAAGAATCTTTCATACACAAAAAGTCTTTGAAAACTCTCAGATATGATGATAAGGAGTATTTTCTGTGGGTCCAGAGAAAAAATTCTATCGCTGTAATTATTTGTCGTGAATTCTTTAACTTCACATTCTGTTTTTCTTTTTTGGGGTTTTCCAAATTCACTTCTTTTTTCCCTTTCCTCTTTGGGGTTGAGGGGATGCATTGTTGCTGGATCCAACTGTTGACTTGGATTGATGATCACTTCCACTCCCTTTAGACCTTCTGGATCCTACAATAGGAGGTAGAGAAGAAGCTTTCTGACCATAAGACCTTCTCATTGTCAACTTGTCAAAAAGTAAATCACTGTAAGTCAAGTTCTTAAACTTATCTCTGCCAACCTCCACATAAAACTGCCCATTCTCCCAACTCTGCCACATTCTCAACCAGTTTTCCCTCTAAAGTATAAATTCTGTGGACTGCCCCACTCCTCAGAGTTATTTTTTCTGTGACCATTTGCAGTACGTGATTCCACAGATTCAAGGTTTTTCTAAGGATGAGGAGGTGAGAAGCTTGACTTATGAGGCCCCTGTTTGCAATCAAGAAAAGAGTGCATGGCTCCTGAAGCTGTTTTCTTTCCTTTTTTTTTTTAAGATTTATTTATTTATTTGAGAAAGAGAGAGAGAGAACACAGGGGGAGGGGCAGAGGAAGAGGGAGAGAGACTCTCTGCTGAGTGTGGAGCCCTACACAGGGCTGCATCTCACAACCCTGTGGTCACATCCTGAGCGGAAACCAAGAGTCCGCCGCTTAACCGACTGCGCCACCCAGGCGCCCCATGAAGCAGTTTTCTAAAGCAGTGGACACATTGATCCTACTGTGCATTACTGGCTTGATCTTTAAAAGCAAAAAAATGCAAATAAATGCACTCTGATGTTTATAGCAGTATTATCTACAATAGCCAAATTATGGAAACAGCCCAAGTGTCCATTGATTGATGAATGGATAAAGAATATGGGATATGGAATCTTATTTAGCCATAACAAAAAAAATCTTGCCATTTGCAATGACATGGATGGAACTAGAGTATTATGTTAAGCAAAATAAGTCGGAGAAAGACAAATACCATATGATTTCACTCATATGTGGAATTTAAGAAACAAAACAAATGAGCATAATGGGGAAAAAAGAGAGAGGGAGGCAAACCAAGAAACAGACTCTTAACTATAGAGAACAAACTGATGGTTAACAGACAAGAAATTGTCCAGTACTTTCACCAGACTTCCCAAGGGCCCATGGTACTTCAAAAACAAAAACAAAAACAAACAAAAAAAAACCCCAAATCTAATCCAAAGCTACTTTAACAAGTAAAATTTAGTGGACCTAAGGCTGTACGGTCCAGTATGGTAGCCATTAATCACATGCAGCTATTTACATTTGAATTTAATTTAATAAATTTAAATAAAATTATAAAATTAAAAATTCACTTCATCAGTCATACTAGGCACATTTCAAGTGCTTAATAGCCACTTACGACCAGTGGCTACTGAAGCAGAGATACAGGACATTTCCATCATCACAGAAAGTTCTATTAAACAGCACTGCTCTTGCTCCATTCTCTGCCCCACTCCATTGCTCGGACCCAACTACCACCAAATTAGGTGTAAAGACCAATGGATTTCTTACAAAGTTGACATCAGTATCAATTATAGAATGTTACTGTGCTCTGGAACTTCACATACATTATTTCTTTTAATCTTCCAGCAGCACCATAGTGGGATATTTCCTATGTAAAAATGAATCTCTAGGGGCGCCTGGGTGGCTCAGTTGGTTAAGCCGCTGCCTTCGGCTCAGGTCATGATCCTGGAGTCCCGGGATCGAGTCCCGCATCGGGCTCCCTGCTCAGCGGGGAGTCTGCTTCTCCCTCTGACCCTCCCCCTTCTCATGCTCTCTCTATCTCATTCTCTCTCTCAAATAAATAAATAAAATCTTTAAAAAAAATGAATTTCTAAAGCTAGGCAGACTTCAAATTGGAGCTAAAACCTCCCATCACTTCAAGAAATGGGATCAGGGTTCACAAGAAAGAAATCAGAGAGAGACTGGAGAAGTCCTGCAACCCAAATTTAAAAGCTGCCAGGTAGTTCAACACAGGTGATACATGCTTGGTTGGAATATTGGAGGCTGAATGCAGATTTGAACTGAATATAAAATGCCACTAATAGGAGGGAAAGGAACACCAGCTGATTAACAAAATTGACTTGCATCATCTTGCCACTCTATTTGAACCACTCCCATATTGTTTGGTTTACAGCTGTGGTTGTAACAGTAGCATCAACTACAACAACAGCACAACTATACAATTTAGCCAAGATTTAATGAAAAGGCTGTCTACTGGCTTGTGGGACTGCCAGCCTGTAATTTTAAACTTATATTGTGCCTTTTAGAAACGAATGCATTTCCCACCCTAAAGCCAGGTTGTAGATATATTTTCCAGCTCTCCTTTTCTTTTTCACACTGAAATGTACTCCTTGACATACATTATAATTTATAGATATTGGAAACAGCCCAAATATGAAAGTAAAGTTAGGAGCAAATTTGACAATGTAAAGAAATTGCATCATTTCAAGCTTTCAACAAGAAATGTTAATAGGGCATTTGTCACTGTCATTTGGATCACAGTGGGCTCTTCAGAGTAACAGATATTTTTTTGTGAAAGAGTAGCATGGGTTTTTTTTTTTTAAGCAGTTCTTTAGTTAATAACACAAATGCTTGTTCAGACAAGTCATGACGACCTTTAGTAATGATTTAATAAATGACTCAGAGGTAGACCACCAATGAGAGTCAGATGTTCTGTTATTGCCAAAACAATTTTCCATTTTACTCTTTTATTCTTTAAAAAATAAGAAGAAATGACATATTAATTATATTTTTTTCTACTTGTAAGACATCACTCTGAGTTTCATGATTTGAAGGAACTTTCCTGATTGGTTAATTTATATCAAAGCTGCTTCTCCTGTTGCTTCACATAATACCTTGGTCATAAACAAGGAGTATAAAGGAGTAATTCTCATCTATCAGAAAGAAAGTAAAGAAGGAACTGAATTTAGCATTTTTTTGAACCTAATGTACATCAAGCATTTGAGCAGTGCCTTTTATTAATCTCCCTTTCTCTACATCTTGAAAAAATTCTTTGCAGTAAAGTGCATATAGTGCACTAATCTTAAATGCACAGCTCAATGAGGTTTTCCATATGTCTATACTCTAGTAACTATGACCTAGATCAAGGGTCAGCAAACTTTTTTTGTAAAGGCCAGAGAGTAAATATTTTAGGCTTTGCAGGCCATATGGTCTCTGTCACAACTATTCAACTTTGTCTTTGTAACACAAAAGCAGTGTTAGACAATATGTAAACAAAGGGTGTGGCTATATGCCAATAAACACTTAGGGACACTGAAATATGAATTTCATATGATTTTCACGTGTCATGAAATATTCTATTTTTTATTTTTTCCCAAATACTTAAAATATAAAATTATCCTTAGCTTCCCAGATGTACAAAAACTAAGTGGTGGTCCAATTTGGCTCCGAGGCTATAATTTGCTGACCCCTGTCTTAGATCAAGAGACAAAGCATTTTAAGCCCCAAAGAGGTCTCCCTGAAGCCCCTTCCCAGTTAATACCCTCCCTGCAGAGGTAACCATCATTCTGACTTCTATTACCATTCATTACATTTGCCTGTTCTTGAACTTCATATGAATGGAAGCATACAATACGTATTCTTTTGTGTCTGACTTCTTTCATTCATAATTCCTGTTCATGGGATTCAACCATGTTATGTATCAGTAATTCATTCACTGTTGTTGCATAGTATTCTTCTGTATGAATATATAATTAGTTATCAATAATTTATTTACTCGCCCAACTATGTATATTTGGATGGTTTCCTGTTTGGAGCTATTGAGTAAAGCTGCTCTGAACATTTTTGCACACATTTTTTAGTACATATAAGCATTCATTTCTTCTGTATGTGTGTGTGCATGCATGGGTGCACGTGTGTGTGTGTGTGTGTGAATAGTGGCTGCAGACTATTAGATCTGATTGGTCGTCAGAACCACTTACAGTGTGTGGACTTGTGAGACTGAGACTCTTTTTTTTCATTTTTACATGGTAACTATTACAGCGTCCAGTGTTAGACAGCAGTGGGAAGGTTCCTGGCAGAGTAGGTAAGATGGAGAATTTCCTGCTGAAGTGAGCACCCCCCACCAAGAGCATAGAGAAGATCTTAAGACTGCAATGAATGCCAGGCATACAGACACTAGAAATGGGGTACATCCAGCCCCTGTATCTGCCTTACATGGGGAATAAGCCCAGAAAGCACATAGAACAGCAGGGTTGCCAAGGGAATATGAATGTCAGGCATTGGAGATCTGGAAAACTGCTGGTCAATTCATCATGTCGATCCCATGTCAGCCCCAGCTCCCATGCTCCTATGATTCCCAAACAATTAAATTTGGTAAATATAATGGGAAAAAATATATTTTCTATAGTCAGATTAAAGTATTTGCCTCTGAGCAGCAGGTACTGCTCAGAGTAGTTGCCTCTGAAAAGGAGATACTAAAATTTAATTTCCAATTTTTATGGAACACAAAAGAAACAAACATTGAAAGCTTCCAATGGGGAAGAAAACAAATGAGGGTGATTTTTCTCTTCCCTTATCACCATTATTTTCCTCAGTTTTTCTCCATCATTTTGTCTCTCTGTCACTCCCTCTCTGCTGTTTTCTTTAGTCTCTCTGTGTGTGTCTCTCTTTGTATATCTCTCACTCCATTTCTTTGTATGTACCTCTCTCAATTTGTCAGTCTCATTCTTACCCTTTCTCAGTTTCACTCTGTAATATGTGTGTCACTGTTTCTGTCTTGCTGTCTTTCTTTGTCACTGTTACTCACTATATTTCTTTATCTCTTCTCTCTCTCTCTCTCTCTCTGTCTGTGTGTATCTGTGTATGTGTGAATGTCAGTCACTCTCTGTGTCTTTCTCTGTGTCTCTATGTGTTGGCATTTGTTTCTTTGTATGTGTCCCTTTCTATGAGTGTCTCTATCTCTCTCTCAAACCACACATATTCATTCGCTCACACACACATACACACGGGGCGGTCTGCTAGCCACAGAGAAAACAAAGCAAAGTATTCTGGAGCATTACACCTATTCAGAAAGAAGTGCGGTAAAATGGAAACCGCTAAATAAGAGTGGGAGTACCTTTCACCCTCATTCTGTTTGTTCAAATCTCAAGATCAAAATGGTCTAAATGCAAATTCCTATTGAGGTTTTGACTGAGGCCACTCTTTTTAAATAAGCCAGTAGGATTAGCCTTAAATATTGGGGAAATATGAGAATGCCTATAGAGTGTGATTCGAGGAAGCCCACACACAGCACAATTTGCCACAGTGCTGTCACGCTATCCTAAGTCATTTATTTCACTAGCTTCACCATTGCCTTCTTCCCACTTTTCTCTTTGTAAATTCAAATATTCCTGGGATAGAATATAATAAAATATTCCCAATGAGGTGTTAGTAGCTTGTGAGAGCCAGGAGAAGCTCCCACTGACCACCTGGGATGGGGCATGTGTGTGCATATGCACAGAAATGTTTCTTTTATTAGAGGTGCAAGGGGGTAGAAAATGAAAGTGAAGATGAAAGAAAATTAGGAGATCCATATCACTTGTTGAGTGAACTTGACGAAGTCACTTACTCTCTGTAGACCTCAGTTTTTCCAGTCAGAAAATATGGGGGAAGGAATGGTAAGGAAATAGACTAAGTTTCAGGCCCCTTGACCTCTACTTTAATCAGAGACTTTCCTCTTTTACCAGGTTCCTATGTTGGGTTTTCAAGCAAAATTTTGATTGAAGAAATTCAAAGAAAAGAGATTTGAAAAAAATTACTGCACTAGGTAATCTCTAAATTTCCTTATTAGTCAGAATGTCTCTGGTTCTAACCCTAAAGCCCAAAGGCATGGGACTATCTCCAGAAATTAGGTGTGTCTCAGTTAAGAAAACATATGCTTGAAAAGGATGCCAAATGATTTTGTTAGTCTGTAATTCTTCAATTTGTGTATTTGATTAATTTTGATACACTCTTTTAAACTCTTTCAATTGACCCTCAGTCATGTTACAGTTATTTGTGCAGACTTGTAAGCAGAAATTTGTAAAAAAAATTCTATTTTCCCTTTGAGTTGTATTCTAGTGTCAAAAGTGCCACAGAAAAAATTGGAACCCCAATATGAACAAAATACATTTAGAATGCAGCCCAGATTTCATTTAAAAGCAAACACTTTTCTGAAAAATATTGGTTTATGTCTATACTACCTTAAATTTGATTGTGCCACCATTAAAATACCCTGTTAATTTGGCACTTGGGGAAATAGAGGGGGGCCCTCGGACCTTTTTATCTTCCTAAAGTCACAAATAGAAGCCAGCATAGTCTCATTTTTAATAGTCTCTAGAATACCTCCCTTTGAAATTTCCAGGCAATGGCTTTCCTTCTGATCTTGCCTTGAAAGTTGCCAGGTATGGGTCACTATTTCTGAATCCAATAACTTCATCCCATTCAGTACACTCTGCTAGTGAATAATTTCTGTTGCTCCTTTCCAAGCATGGTGTTTGCAGGAACTCTAAAGCACAAAATCCAGACTAGTTTGAAGTAGCCTCATAACCTTGTTCAGCAATTTTAGTGACTTTCAAAGTTATTCCCTTCAAATTTACTTCTAATCATTTTGTAAATAAAAGCTGCTCCCTTATCTCCCTAGCTTTGGCTTGCTGAACAACTTTAAGGAACCCTTCCATGAATCCTTTTGTTAAAGCTGAAAAATCTTACAATTGGAAGAAGTAGTAGTTCCTAGCTTATGGTTTTAGGAAAAGTAGCAGTTTCACATCAATTGACTCTCCTAGTAACTGAAGCAAATCTCCACAAATATCATATTATGTTTCTATGCCAAGGCATAGCTCTATTCTGAGTGGCAGAGAAGCCCTCTAAGGCTGTAAGGTAAACTATGGTGGAATGTTCCTTTTTGCCAGTTACCCACATTTTCTCCATGCTGTCAGAGATAGAGGATAAGGATTTATGGGAGTTCACAGATCCTGGCCTCCGAATGGTTCAGAGAGACTTTGGAAAGAACTTAGCCCCCTTTCTTCCCATTCTTGCTTATTGCTCAGGGGGAAAATATTGCTGAGCCAATGATAAAGGAAGGGTGGAGGAAGGCTAGTTCAAATTGTCAGGAAACTTTAATTATAAGCTCTTCAAAAAGAAATTAAGTATGGTTGTTTGCTTTCATACATCATGAAATGAAATAAGCTGAAGAAGGGCTTCCTTGTAGGACTTCCTCTAGGGAACTGCTTCCAGAGATTGGTAGAAAGTTCAACTAATTAGTTTAACAATTACACATAAACAAAGGGGGTACTTTCTAAGTATTAAACAATGCATGGAAAATTGGTGTTTTAAGGAATTTTATGAATCTTTGCAGGAAAATCTTGTTTACTATTATAATTAGCTTAGCAAATTGGCTTCTTAGAGCATAAAAATAAAGTAGGCTGTTTCCTCAATTTTCACTAATTCTGAATTAATAGATTCTAAACTAAGACCATTTGAGATTTGGCTCTGCTTATGTCTATTCAGTTCTTTCCCTACACCTCCTAATCCTCATCCCCAAACAGGCTTGGGGTTTTTTTAATTATTATTATTGATAGTAACTCTTGCATAGAAGGCAACCAGAGAAATGAATATTTTTGTTGTTGTTCACCATTACTCCTTTTGGAGAATTAGCAGAACAAAGCACTTATCCCACACACCATGTGACATAAGGAAGTGGGTCTAAAATGCTGATCCTTCTAATGAGATTGTACCTGTATCTGTAATGAAAAAGCACTCTTCACAAACTAATTGTGTAAACCAGAGAAATATTAGCCTACTTCAGTTCAAAGACCTCAGCAGCAGCATTTGTATCCCCAAACTGAATATCCTAATTATAAATGAGCCACACTTATTTGTCAAACACTTAGAGATCTCTAAAAACATATAGCTTTGCCTTTTATCCTCTTGTCTTAGTCACTGGGATTACTTTATGTACTTGAAAGTAATGAGATTGCATTTTCTCCCACCAAATATCCTATCACTCATACTTTTCATTTAAGGCAGACTGACCTTTCCCCCCAATTAGAACAAATTAGTGACGTTTTACTTCATCTCAAAACCACTGAGCCATTGTAAGAGCAGAGTCAATGGTGGGGCTCTAATAGGGCCTTGAAAGCTGAGCAGAAGAGAAAGAAGCAAAGAGAGCAGAAGGAGTAAAGGAAGTGGGGGTGGAGGTGCAAAGGATGGTGACAGAGGGTGGGGTCCTGGTGCCAGTGGTTAGGAATCAAAGGAAATGAAAGAGAAATGAGGTGGCCTGGAGACAAGGGAGAAAAGCCTAGGGATTGCAGAGAGGGCAGGGTGTTGAGACTGAAAAAGGAGCAAGAAAGAATGAGGAGACAGGTGTGAGGTGCATTGAGCCTCAGAATGGTGGGAAGTGGGGAGGGTGATGAGGGGGCTGCCCCATCTGTTTTTAACTGGTTCCCTTGCTCCTTCTCTATACAGGAAAGAGCTCTCACTGGCTCACTGGTTCTTGATCTTTCTTTCTGTCTCAGGGCCCCATCTCTTTTATAAATGGGAATACAGAAGGATAAAAAGGTAGATAAGGGATTGCCCAGGGCTCTATGCTGTTGCAAAAAGAGGATGGTGCTAGAGTCAGACAGTTTAATATTAAGTTCACTGTGAGGTCTGGCATGCTACCTGATGCCTCAGAAGTTCACTCTCCTCATTCAAAATCAAGGGCAAATAATACTATTCTCTACAATTGTGACTAGTATCAAATAAAGTCATATGCAGGCAAGTGGCCAGCACAGGATCTGGTGTATAGCAAGGGCTCAGTAGGTTTAGCTATGGATCCTCACACCAACTTTCATAAATATACAGAACTATTTATGGCCCTTAATTGTATAGAGTATGCATGATTTCCTCTCCTTGCTGAACCTGTTTAAGTCTGAAATAACATACTAGAGACTAGAGAGTCAGATGACCCGAAAGTCATTCCTACTGTTTAAAGTAATATTTGCAGACAATTCTCTTTCAAATTTGACCATCCTACATGTGACAACAAGAAAAACACTTATTTTCTTCTCTGTGCCATATACTTTCTATCCAATCCCGTGCTTTTTTTTTTTTAAAAGATTTTATTTATTTATTTGAGAGAGAGAATGAGATAGAGAGCATGAGAGGGGGGAGGGTCAGAGAGAGAGGCAGACTCCCTGCTGAGCAGGGAGCCCGACGTGGGACTCGATCCCGGGACTCAGGATCATGACCTGAGCCCACGGCAGTCGCTTAACCAACTGAGCCACCCAGACGCCCAATCCCGTGCTTCTTAAACAGTGAACATTTAACCCTTGGAAGAAAGGAAAGCAATAGGATAGATATGACATATCTTCTTGGAGTTTCAGTTTTACTTCCAGATTTAGAGGAAAGCAGTGAAGTAATTTAACCAATACATAATTGAAAACATTATTATTACATTCAAACAACCACAAATACACCATGGAATAGAAAGGGATTTGAGTGAATTTTAAAGATGAAGCATGACCATGAGACTTCAAAGTAATTTTCCACTGAGACCACTTTGCGCTTTGCACTTAGACCCTCTAGGAATCAAGATCAGTCTTGTTACAGTTAGATAGGCTAACCTGCCATAACAAACAGACACAAAATTAAAGTGCCTCAACTGCATGAGAAGTTTATTCCTTATTCACATTAGAGTATAAGGTGAGTGTTCCTGGTCAGCAGGTGGCTTTCCTCCATGTAGAGATTCAGGACCCAGGCTGCCTCCAGTTCAAGATTTTGTTATTCCCTAGGCTAATGTTTCCCAAATTTTAATGTGCATTTAAATTACCCATGGATCCTGTTAAAATGCAGATTGTGATTCTGTAGCTCTAGGTGGGCGGGGAGGAGGGCTGAGATTCTGCATTTCTAATGAGATTCCAAGGACTCAGATGTTACCGATCTAAGGAATTTACTTTGAGAAGCAAGGCCATAGACCAATGGTTATCAAACCTGACTGTACATTACAGTGGCCTAGTGAACTTCCAAAAAAGATTTATTTATTTATTTGAGAGAGAGAGGGGGGAGGGGGAGGGGCAGAGGGAAACAGAGAGAGAGTCTTAAGCAGACTCTGCACTGAGTGAGAAGCCCGACAGATGGCTTGATTTCACTATCCTGAGATTCCAACCTAAGCCCAAAGAGTTGGATGCTTAACCGACTGCACCACCCAGGCGCCCCCTGGTGAACTTTTTAAATATCAATTTTGTTGACATAATTTATAAAAAATAAACTGCACCTATTTAAAGTGTACATTTCTATGAGTTTTTAAAAATGTATTTACCCACGTAGTTATCATCATCAAGATATAGATTATTTTGATCACCAAAAAAAGTGCTCATGTGCCCCTTTACAGTCAATGGCGCTCATGCCCATCTCCAGGCAACAGCTGATGTGCTTTCCATCATTATAGATTATTTTGACTTTTCCAGAACTTTACATTAATGGAATCATACATTCCTGGCTTTATTCACTTAGCATAATGTTTTTTTTTCAGATTTATCCATGCCATTGTATGCTTAATTTGTTCTTTTTTTCGTTACTGAGTAGTATTCTGTTATAGAACTATACTATAATTTATTTATCTATTCACCTAATGATGGGCATTTGGCTTTTTTCCCAGTTGTGTGTGATTGTGAATAAAGCTTCTATGAATATTCATGTACAACAGTTTCAGTGAACAAGTTTTCTTTTTTCTTTTTTCTTGAGTAATTACCTAGAAGTGGACTTGCTAGTCATATAGGAGATGTAAGTTTAATTAATTTTTTTAAAAGATTTTATTTGTTTCTTTGAGAGAAAGAGAGAGTGAGAGAGAGCACAAGCAGGGGGGGAGCGGCAGAGGGAGAGGGAGAAGCAGGCTCCCTGCTGAGCGGGAAGCCTGATGTGGGGCTTGATTCCCAGGACCCTAGGATCATGACCTGAGCTGAAGGCAGACACGCTTCACCAGCTGAACCACAGAGGCACCCCGATGTGTGTTTAATTTAAAAGAAACTGTCAGATTTTTCCTGAAGTGGCTGTGCCATTTTATATTCCCACTAGCAATGTAGGAGAGTTCTGGTTGTTCTGCATTCTCACCAACATTTGGAACTGTCAAGCTTTATAATCTTAGGCATTTTAATGGCTGTGTAGTGATATTTCACTGTGCTCTTAATTTCCACTTCCCTAATGACTCATGATGCTGAGAATATTTTCATGTTTATTGATCATTTATTTGTGTGTGTGTATATATATATATATATATTGGCCATCTGTATATATTCTTTTTTTTTTTAAAGATTTTATTTATTTATTTGAGAGAGAGAGAGAATGAGAGACAGAGAGCACGAGAGGGAAGAGGGTCAGAGGGAGAAGTAGACCCCCTGCCGAGCAGGGAGCCCGATGCGGGACTCGATCCCGGGACTCCAGGATCATGACCTGAGCCGAAGGCAGTCGCTCAACCAACTGAGCCACCCAGGCGCCCCTGTATATATTCTTTATAAATTGTCTGTTCAAATATTTGCCCTTGAAAATAAGTTGTTTATCTTATCATTGAGTCTTAAGGGTTCTTCATATAGTCTGGATATAAGCCCTTTGTCAGATATGTCTTGTGAATATTTTCACCCATACTGACTAGCACAGTCATCAGTTTCTTTTTCTTAATAGGGTCCTTTGATGAGCAGATGTTTTAAATTTTGACAAAGTCTAATTTATAAATAATTTTGGTTTTGGTTATTGCCCTCCATGTCTGTGTCTGTGCGCAGGTTATAAAGATACTCTCTTATATTTTCTTTTAAAAATTTCATAGTCTAGGGCGCCTGGATGGCTCAGTCGGTCGAGCGTCTGTCTTCTGGCTCAGGTCATGATCCCAGGGTCCTGGGATGGAGACTCACATCGGGCTACCTGCTCCGCAGGGAGTCTGCTTCTCCCTCTCCCTCTCCCTCTGCCCCTCCCCCTGCTTGTGCTCTCTCTCTAATAAATAAATAAATCTTTAAAAAAAAATTCATAGTCTTAGCTATTATATTTTGGTCTATGTTCCACCTTGAGTTAATTTTTGTGTGTGGTGTGAGCTAAGGATCAAGGTTCATTCTTTCCATATGGACATCCAGTTTTTTCCAGTACCATTTATTGAAAAGAATTTTCTTTCCCCATTGAAATCCCTTCTTACCGCTGATGAACATCAATTGACCATACATTGTATGGGGCTATTTCTATACTTTCTATTCTGTTTGGTTAATGTACATGTCAATCTTTATGGCAATGCCATACTGTCTAGATTAAAGTAGCATTATCATAAGTTTTGAAATCAAGTGGTATGTGGTGTTGTCCAATTTTGTTTTCCCTTTCCACAGTGCTTTGACTATTCTCGGTTCTTTGCATTTCCGAGTAAATATTAGAGTTAGCTTGTCAATTTCTATAAGAAAACCTTGCTGGAATTTTAATTTGCATCATATTGACTGTAAAGATCAATTTGTGGATAACTGACTTTTTAACAATATTGAGACATTGAATCCATAACCCTGGTATATCACTTGGGCTCTATCTCTAGGGATTATGGTGTAGTTGGTTTTGGATGGAACTTGGTACGTTTTATTTTATTTTTTAATTAACATATAATGTATTATTTGTTTCACGGGTGCAGGTCGGTGATTCCTCAGTCTTACACAACACCCGGAGCTTGCCATAGCACATACCCTCCCCAATGTCCATCACCCAGCCACCCCATCCCCCCACCCCCAGCAACCCCGTTTGTTTCCTAAGATTAACTTGGTGTGTTTTAAAAAGTCCCTCTAGTGATTCTAACCTATAGCCAGTGTAGAGAACCTTTGCCCCAGGACTTCCTCGTTATCTCTGCATCCAGCTGGAGGAAAGGAAAGAGAATGTAAAAGAGGTTACAACTATTTCTTACAAGCTTTGGTTTGGAAGTGGCCATATCATTTTTGTTCACATTCATTGGCAATAAATACTCATAAAGCCACATGCATTTAGATGCAAGGAGTCCTGGATGGGCAGCTGCTTTCAAGTTACAAATGCACATTATTGAAGGGAAGAATGGATTTTGGTGGCAAATGAGCAGTCTTTAACACAAATTTCCTCAGTCTCAACGTGACTTAAGAGAAGCACTGCTGCATTTTATTTCATTCAATCCTTTCAACTATTCCCTAAAGCAATTTTTCCCAAAGTTTGACACATATATACCCCATATATTGCTGGTATTACAGGAGATCATTTTAAGTGGTACACAATTACACAAGTCAAATTATATGTGT
This sequence comes from Neomonachus schauinslandi, assembly GCF_002201575.2. Taxonomy (NCBI): domain Eukaryota; kingdom Metazoa; phylum Chordata; class Mammalia; order Carnivora; family Phocidae; genus Neomonachus; species Neomonachus schauinslandi. Next base: position 38,733,190 of record NC_058419.1, on the reverse strand, counting down.
GTGTATACACACACACACAAAGATGTATATATTATATATACATATATAATTATAAAATAAATAATTATAACTTGGGGAAACTATTTTTAAAATTGAGTTGATAGTAAAAGATATGTTAGATAAATATTAAGTATTGGTATTATGCTGCTGTGACAAAAATTGAGAAGTGATATGTGAATAACTGAGGTTGGGAAAACTTTGATAATAGGAGGGTAACACCTGGGGTCTCTAACAGTTTTTATCACCTTAAGAGCAATAAGTAAAACAGTGAGCAGAAATGGAGCCCACTTGAACAGACCAATTGTCAGCAATGAAATTGAATCAGTAATCAAAAAACTCCCAAAAAACAAAAGCCCAGGACCAGATGTCTTCACAGGTGAATTCTACCAAATATTTAAAGAAAACTTAATACCTATTCTTCTCAAACTATTAAAAAACAGAAAAGGAAGGAAAACTTCCAAATTCATTCTATGAGGCCAGCATTACCTTAATTCCAAAACCAGATAAAAACACAACCAAAAAAAAAAAAAGAGAGAGAACTACAGGCCAATATCTTTGGTGAACATAGATGCAAAAATCCTTAACAAAATATTAGCAAACCAAAAAAAAAAAAATTAGCAAACCAGGTCCAACAATACATTAAAAGAATAATTCACCATGATCAAGTTGGATTTATTCCTGGGTTGCAAGTGTGGTTCAATAGTCACAAATCCATCAACATGATACATCACATCAATAAGAGAAAGGATAAAAACCATATGATCATTTCAATAGATGCAGATAAAGCATTTGACAAAATAGGTTTTGAGGGAACATACCTCAACATAATAAAGGCCTTATATGAAAAACCCACCATGGAATGCAAGCTGGTGCAGCCACTCTGGAAAACAGTATGGAGGTTCCTCAAAAAGTTGAAAATAGAGCTACCATATGATCCAGCAATTGTACTACTGGGTATTTACCCCAAAGATACAAAAGTAGGGATCCAAAGGGGTACGTGCACCCCAATGTTTATAGCAGCAATGTCCACAATAGTCAAACTGTGGAAAGAGCCAAGATGTCCATCGACAGATGAATGGATAAAGAAGATGTGGTATATATATACAATGGAATATTATGCAGTCATCAAAAGGAATGAGATCTTTCCATTTGCAATGATGTGGATGGAACTGGAGGGTATTATGTTGAGTGAAATAAGTCAAACAGAGAAAGACATGTATCATATGACCTCACTGATATGAGGAATTTTTTTTTAAGATTTTATTTATTTATTTGAGACAGAATGAGAGAGAGAGAGAGCACATGAGAGGGGGGAGGGTCAGAGGGAGAAGCAGACTCCCCGCCGAGCAGGGAGCCCGATGCGGGACTTGATCCAGGGACTCCAGGATCATGACCTGAGCCGAAGGCAGTTGCTTAACCGACTGAGCCACCCAGGCGCCCCAATATGAGGAATTCTTAATCACAGGAAACAAACTGAGGGTTGCTGGAGTGGGGGGTGGGGTGGGAGGGATGGGGTGACTGGGTGATAGACACTGGGGAGAGTATGTGCTCTGGTAAGCGCTGTGAATTGTGCAAGACTGTTGAATCTCAGATCTGTACCTCTGAAACAAATAATGCAATATATGTTAAGAAAAAAAAAAGAAGAAGAAGAAGAAGGTAGCAGGAGGGGAAGAATGAAGGGGGGAAATCGGAGGGGTAGACGAACCATGAGAGATGATGGACTCTGAAAAACAAACTGAGGGTTCTAGAGGGGAGGGGGATGGGAGGATGGGTTAGCCTGGTGATGGGTATTGAGGAGGGCACATTCTGCATGGAGCACTGGGTGTTATGCACAAACAATGAATCATGGAACACTACATCTAAAACTAATGATGTAATGTATGGGGATTAACATAAGAATAAAAAAAGAAAAACCCACCATGAAAATCATAATCAATGGGGAAAACTGAGCATTTCCCCTAAGGTCAAGAACAAGACAAGAATGTCTGGTCTCCCCACTTTTATTCAACATAGTACTGGAAGTCCTAGCCACAACAATCAGACAACAAAAAGAAATAAAAGGCATCCAAATTGGTAAGGAAGGAGTAAAACTTGCACTACTTGCAGAAGACATAATACTATATATAGAAAACCCTAAAGACTCCACCAAAAAACTACCAGAAGTGATAAATTAATTGAATAAGGTCACAAGATACAAAATCAATGTACAGAAATCTGTTGCATTTCTATACACTAGTGATGAAGCAGCAGAAAGGGAAATTAAGAAAACAATCCCATTTACAATTGCACCCAAAATAATAAGATACCTATGAATGAGTAAACGTAAGGAAAGAGGACTTTCTTTAGTAAAAGTCCTCTGAACACTGAACACTATAAAACATTGATGGAAAAAAAAACACTGATGAAAGAAATTGAAGATGACATGAAGAAATGGAAAGACATTCCATGCTCATGGATTGGAAGAACAAATATTGTTAAAATGTCTTTACTACACAAAACAATCTACACATTTAATGGAATCCCTATCAAAATACCAACAGCATTTTTCATAGAACTAGAACAAACATCTTAAAATTCATATGGAACCACAAAAGACCTTGAATAGCCAAAACAATCTTGAAAAGATAAACAAAGTTATAGGCATCACAATTCTGGACTTCAAGTTATATTATAAGGCTGTAGTAATCAAAACAGTATGGTACTGGCATTAAAAATAGACACATAGATCAATGGAACAGAACAGAAAGCCCAGGGGAACCTGGGTGGCTCAGTCAGTTGTGTCCAACTGTTGATTTCAGCTCAAGTCATGAGGTGAGCCTTGTATTAGACTCCACACTGGGTGTGGAGCCTGCTTAAAATTCTCTCTGTCCCTCTCCCTCTGCCCCTCACCCCTCTTCCTCTCCCTCTCCAAAAAAAATAGAAAACCCAGAAATAAACCCACAACTCTTTGGTCAATTAATCTTAGACAAAGCAGGAAAGAATATCCAATGGGAAAAAGACAGTCTCTTTGACAAATGGTGTTGGGAAAACTGGACAGCTACATGCAAAAGAAAGAAACTGGATCACTTTCTTACATCACACATAAAAATAAACTCAAAGTGGATTAAGGACCTTAATGTGAGATCTGAAACCATAAAAATCCTAGAAGAGAACACAGGCAGTAATGTCTCTGATGTCGACCATAACATTTTCTAGTTTTGTCTCCTGAGGCGAAGGAAACAAAAGCAAAAATAAACTACTGGGATTACATCAAAATTAAAAGCTTCTGCTACCAACAGTAAAGGAAATAACCAACAAAAATAGAAGGCGACTGGGGTACCTGGGTGGCTCCGTTGGTTAAGTCATCTTGATTTTGGCTCAGGTCATGCTCTCAGGGTCGTGAGATTGAGCCCCTTGTGGGGCTCCATGCTGCGCATAGAGCCTGCCTAAGATTCTCTCTCCCTCTGTCTCCCATGTGTGCTCTCTCTCTCTCTCTCAAAAAAAAAAAAGTAGAAGGCAACCTACTGAATAGGAGAAGATATTTGCAAATGACATATCCAATAAAGAGTTAGTATCCAAAATATATAAAGAATTATACAACTCAACACCCAAAAAATAAATAATCTAATTAAAAATGGGCAGAAGTCATCAACAGATATTTCTCCAAAGAAGACATATAGATGACCAACAGACACATGGAAAGATGCTCAGCATCACTCTTCATCAGGGAAGTGCAGATCAGAACCACACTGAGAAAGCACCTCACACCTGTCAGAATGGCTAAAATCAAAAACTCAAGAAATAACAGGTATTGGTTAGGATGTGGGAAAAAAGGAATCCCAATCCTGTTGGGAATGCAAACTGGTACACCATTGTGGAAGACAGTATGGAGGTTCCTCAAAAATTTAAAAATAGAACTACCCTATAATTCAGTAATCACACTACTGGGTATTTACCCAAGGACTACAAAAACCCTAATCTGAAGGAATATATGGACCCTATGTTTATTGTAGCATTATATACAATAGCCAAGTTGTGGAAGCAGCCCAAAGGTCCATCAATAGATGAATGGATGGGGTACCTGGTTGGCTCAGTTGGTAGAGAATGTGACACTTGATCTCAAGGTCATGAGTTCAAGCCCCACTTTGAGCATGGAGCCTACTTAAAAAATAATAATAATAAATAAATAAATACCTTTTAAAACTAGATGAATGGATAAAGAAGATGTGGTATATATTTGCAATGAAATATTATTCAGCCATAAAAAAGAATGAAATTTTGCCACTTGCAACAACATGGATGGATCTAGACAGTATAATGCTAAGTGAAATAAGTCAGTCAGAGGAAGACAAATACCATATAATTCCACTCATATGTGGAATTTAAGAAACAAAACAAACAAAGGAGGGGGGAAAAAGAGACAAACCAAAAAAAATCTTAGACAACAAACAGAAGTTACCTCAGGGGAGGTAGGTGGGGAATGAGTGAAATAGGTGGAGATAAGAGTACAGTTATGTTGATGAGCACTGAGTAATATATGGAATTGTTGAATCACTATTGTACATATGAAACATAAAAAAAAACCTATATGTTAGCTAGAGTGGAATTAAAATTAAAAAAAGGAAATGGAGGCCACAATCCAGGAAAGTGGGGGAATTGTGGGAAAGCCTAGTACTGTGCTGAGTAAGTAAATATTTTATTGATTGGCAATGGAATGTCAGCTTTGCCTATCAAATTACAACAGTAGTACATAGGTGCCCAGCAATTACTCCAACAAAACCTTCCTCTAAATTCAACAAGACACAGTTTCTTGTTGTTGAGGCTCAGAGGACATAAAGCCTATCACTTGCTGAAGGGAAATCAGAGAGTTTCTGGAATAGGAGTTCTCCTCCTGACTTAAATAGACAAAGTGAATTTTTTGTCCATTTTACTATTCTCATTCTTTTGGGGAGTTAGTTTGGTTGATTTGTTTTGACTTTGGATTTAGTTCATTTTATGTATTTGTATATATTTTTTGTCTGGTTTCTAGCTTTTATTAAGCAACATGTTCTGAAACTTAGCAAGAAGCCAGTAGCAGCAGATGGGGTATTAAGTGGGAGACAGGATCGTCTCAATTGTTTTTGGCCCTTACTTCACCTGCCAAATCAAGATAGATGATGAGTATGGGTTCTGCCCCCCAAGCTAAAGCATCTATGATTCTGTTTCCTGGCCCTGTCATCCATCAACTTGATGGAAGTTCAGTAAGTCCAAAAACTAAACATGCCACAACTCTCATCTGACTGACTTTAAATGGGTTGGGGGTAGGGTAAAGAATAGATGAATTAAGAGAGAAGGAAAAAATGTTGGGAGCAAGAGATGGAGAGGGTAGGTAGTTTTCATCCAATTTTAGTAGATCACATCTTCATTGTAAACAAAGTTTCTCTTGCATACTAATTTAAAATCTTCATCTAATGTCAAGACTGACATTTTCGATCTTTTTTTTAATAAGATTTGTCATATCATTGGGAAGTGACTTGGTGTGTCTGTGAACTCTCTGAAATCCCACAAGAATAAGATCACTCAGTACTATGGCAACCTGCCAATACAACTTGTTCTAAATCTCCTTGGCTTTGAGAAGTCTCATTATCAACCAAAGCACAATGTCAATCTAGCAGGAGGCAAGTTAGACTGTTGATTAGCAATACCATGCACAGGCCACCAAATACTTTTCTGTGATCTTTGTCGAAGCCCCTCTGAGCTGTTGCTGCTCAGATGTTCTGCATCATGGCATCTATCTTTTCAGCTGGACTTGTGCCATGGTTTTTAAAATGATTTTGTACAGTGAAACAACACATGTCTAGCCATGGGCCATCCATGGCTATCACTTGGATCTGGTAAGGATAGTAGGAATAAAATCCTGATTATTCATCTGTAAAAGGTACTGATTAAAGACAAGTGGGACAAATAGCTCTCTCTGTCTCTCTCTTTCTTGGCCTTTGGCTTCTCTAGATGAATATACTCAACACGGTCTGCTGCAAACATGTAGTAGAAGGCAGAAGTACGGGAATAGCAGAAATATTAATTCCCTCCAATTCGAATATTTTTTATCTGGGAAAAAAGATTTTTGAAGATACATGAAACTAATGTCTCAACAACTGCTTTTTGGACTCAAAGGATGGAAACTGAATGGCATGACCATATGACCTAGTTGCTAAGGCAGTCAGGTGACTTAACTACTGAAGAGACTTTTTTTTTTCTCAAGTCCTAAAGAGTGGAAATGAGGAAGAGAAAGAAACATTTGTTTTCAGACACAGAGCAACAGAAAGTACAGTATTATAGTTCCTGAGAGAAGGGAAACAAATGAAGTGAACCCTGGCTTTCTGCCTTGAGGCACTTTCCAGACCATGCTGCAGGAAAGAGGAATCCAAGTAGAGCATAGTGATTTCACCAAGTTGAGAAGACAGAGATCAGTATTCAAGAAGGCTGAGGTAGCTGGGGAAGAGGATGCTACAGAGAGAAAAATAAAAACAACTCTAGAAGTCTGCCTAGAAGTCTGCTGGTGTCTGTTGCTAAAATAATAAGCCCTGCATGCATTAGGCAAAACTGTATAATTCTGGGCAATGAATGATCAGGGATCTGTGAGTTAAACAATTCTCAGAGTTCACATAGAACTTGGAGACATTTAAGTTTCTACCAGCCAGAGTAAGGAGACTATTTAGCACCCAAGGCTCAGGAGTAGTAGGGAGCCAAGAAGCATCAAGAAGCATCATGCCTTTCTAGTAGAACTAAATTAGCCAGAGGTAAAGACTATCCTACACCTGTCTCACAAACTTAAAAGCTTTGAAAGAATCATACTGATACACAAATAAGTCAAGTGTCTCCCAAAACAAAATTCAACAGTCTTGATATTTCTTAAAGAGAGAACAACTTATATATATACAAAAAATAAGGTTAACTACAATGAAGGGATAGTATATGACTCTAAAAATGAAAAATAAAAAAGATTTTTTAAAAGGGGATTGATGAGATGTTGGTTGAAAAAGGGAAAAGGAAAAATTCAAAAAAAAATAGTAAGAGAAAATAAAGAAAATTTAGAAAATTAACTTTGAAAGACAAAAGAATCATGGAGGAAAAAGCCATGAATTCTCTGTGTGTATTCCCTTAGTGCTGGCATTCTGCCATTCTCATTGATCAGTAAACTTGGTCTTGGCTGGAGTTCAGGGCCTGATGGATTCCCTGGAGAATTCTACCAAACATTCAAAGAAGAAATAATACCTATTCTCCTGAAGCTGTTTCAAACAATAGAAACAGAAAGAAAACTTCCAGACTCATTCTATGAGGCCAACATTACCTTAATCCCCAAACCAGGGAAAGACCCCATCAAAAAGGAGAATTTCAGACTGATATCCCTGATGAATATGGATTCCAAAATTCTCAACAAAATCCTAGCTAATAGGATCCAACAATACATTAAAAGGATCATCCACCATGATCAAGTGGGATTTATCCCCAGGATGCAAGGGTGGTTCAACATTTGCAAATCAGTCAATGTGATAGAACACATTAATAAGAGGAGAGAGAACCATAGGGTGCTCTCAATTGATGCAGAAAAAGCATTTGACAAGATACAGCATCCTTTCCTGATTAAAACTCTTCAGAGTATAAGGATCAAGGCAACATTCCTCAAGTTCATAAAATCCATCTATGAAAAACCCACAGAGAATATCATCCTCAATGGGGAAAAGCTGAGAGCCTTTCCCTTAAGATCAGGAACACGTCAAGGATGCCCACTCTCACCACTATTGTTCAACACAGTACTAGACGTCCTGGCAACAGCAATCAGACAACAAAAAGAAATAAAAGGTATTCAAACTGGCAAAGAAGAAGTCAAACTCTCTTCACAGATGACATGATACTTTATGTGGAAAATCCAAAAGACTCCACCCCCAAATTACTAGAACTCATACAGCAATTCAGTAATGTGGCAGGATACAAAATCAATGCACAGAAATCAGTTGCTTTTTTATACACTAACAACGCAACTTTAGAAAGAGAAATTAGAGAAACGATTCCATTTACAATAGCACCAAAAACCATAAGATACCTTGGAATAAACCTAACCAACGAGGTAAAGGATCTATACTCTAGGAACTACACAACACTCATGAAAGAATTTTAAGAAAACACTAAAAGATGGAAAAACATTCCATGCTCATGGATTGGAAGAATAAACATTGTTAAAATGTCTATGCTACCCAGAGCAATCTATACCTTCAATGCCAGACCGATCAAAATTCCAGTGACATTTTTTTAAAGTGCTGGAACAAACAATCCTAAAATTTGCATGGAATCAGAAAAGACCCCGAATCACCAAGGAAATGTTGAAAAAGAAAAACAAAGCTGGGGGCATCATGTTGCCTGATTTCAAGCTATATTACAAAGCAGTGATCACCAAGACAGCATGGTACTGGCACAAAAACAGACATACAGACCAATGGAACAGAATAGAGAGCCCAGATATGGACCCTCAACTCTATGGTCAACTAATCTTTGACAAAGCAGGAAAAAATATGCAATGGAAAAAAGACAGTCTCTTCAATAAATGGTGCTGGGAAAATTGGACAGCTATATACAGAAGAATGAAACTCAACCATTTTCTAACACCACACACAACGATAAACTCAAAATGGATGAAAGACCTCAATGTAAGACAGGAATCCATCAAAATCCTAGAGGAGGGGTGCCTGGGTGGCTCAGTCGTTAAGCGTCTGCCTTCGGCTCAGGTCATGATCCCAGGGTCCTGGGGTCGAGCCCCGCATTGGGATCCCTGCTCCACGGGAGGCCTGCTTCTCCCTCTCCCACTCCCCCTGCTTGTGTTCCCTCTCTCACTGTGCCTATCTCTGTCAAATAAATAAATAAAATCTTTAAAAAAAATCCTAGAGGAGAACGTAGGCAGTAACCTCTTCGACATCAGCCACAGCAACTTCTTTCAAGACACGTCCCCAAAGGCTAGTTTGGGACTTCATCAAGATAAAAACCTTCTGCACAGCAAAGGAAACAGTCAACAAAACAAAGAGGCACCCCACAGAATGGGAGAAGATATTTGCAAATGACACTACAGATAAAGGGCTGGTATCCAAGATCTATAAACAACTTCTCAAACTCAACACCCAAAAAACAAATAATCAAGTCAAAAAATGGGCAGAAGATATGAAAAGACAGTTCTCCAAAGAAGACATACAAATGGCTAACAGACACACGAAAAAATGTTCATCATCATTAGCCATCAGAGAAATTCAAATCAAAACCACATTGAGATACCACCTTACACCAGTTAGAATGGCAAAAATTGACAAGGCAAGAAACAACAAATGTTGGAGAGGTTGTGGAGAAAGGGGAACCCTCTTACACTGTTGGTGGGAATACAAGTTGGTATAGCCACTTCAGAAAACAGTGTAGAGGTGTCTCAAAAAATTAAAAATAGAGCTACCCTATGACCCAGCAATTGCACTACTGGGCATTTACCCCAAAGACACAGATGTAGTGAAAAGAAGGGCCATATGCACCCCAATGTTCATAGCTGCAATGTCCACAATAACCAAACTGTGGAAAGAGCTGAGATGCCCTTCAACAGATGAATGGATAAAGAAGATGTGGTCCATATATACAATGGAATATTACTCAGCCATCAGAAAGCATGAATAGCCAACTTTTACATCAACATGGATGGGACTGGAGGAGATTATGCTAAGTGAAATAAGTCAAGCAGAGAAAGTCAATTATCATATGGTTTCACTTATTTGTGGAACATAAGGAATAGCATGGAGGACATTAGGAGAAGGAACGGAAAAATGAAGGGGGGGAATCGGAGGGGGAGATGAACCATGAGAGACTATGGACTTTGAGAAACAAACAGGGTTTTAGAGGGGAGGGGGGGTGGAAGGATGGGTTAGCCTGGAACAAACAATCCTATGGGTATTAAGGAGGGCACGTACTTAATACCGATGGGTATTAAGGAGGGCACGTACTGCATACATGGAGCACTGAGTGTTATACGAAAACAACGAATCATAGATCACTACATCAAAAACTAATGATGTATGGTGACTAATATAACATAATAAAACAAAATTAAATTAAAAAAAAGAATTGGACGCTTAACTAACTGAGCCACCCAGGCACCCCAAAGATGAATAGTCTTTAAAGAAGACAAGAAAATCCAGTACTCAACAGTGTAATATTCACAATTCCATCATCCAATAAAAAAATTATTAAACATGCAAAGTAGTTAGAAAATGCGACCTATAACTGGGAGAAAAATCATTCCATAGAAATAGATCCATAAATTATGGAGGTGATAGAATTAGCAGGGAAGTAATGTAAAACAGCTATTATAAATATGGTTAGGGTTTACAGATATACATGAACATAATGAGAAAGTAAATGGAATTATTAAAAAGAAACATATGAAAATTATAAAGCTGAAAAATACAAAGTCTGAAAAAAATCACTGTACAGAAGTAAGGGCAGATTAGGTACTACAGGAAAAAAAAGTGAACCTGAAGAGATAACAGAAAATTTAAAAATGAAGCACAGAGAGAATAAAGACTGAAATAGGATTAATAAAGAGTAGTTCATTAATGTTCAAACTGAAGGAATAATATAAGCAAATGGCACAGTAGTTTTGATTATGAGGTGTTCGGGAAATGGTACTATTTCAATGTGGTTACAACATAGAGAGAGGAGGGAAAGTGCTGGAAGATAAAGTTATAAAATTAGGTTTGGGTCAATCAAGAAGGACCTCATATACTATGCTAAAGATTTAGAACCTTATTCTATGGATGATGGAAAACAATCTAAGCTTTTGGAATGAGTGCTTGACAAGATTGGATTAGCGTTTTTGAAAGGCCAATTTGGATGGACAGTGATTTGCAGGCAGTAGATATCAAATTCAGGGATATAATTTGTGAGGCTTTGGAGATGTCAAGGTGAAATAGGACAAAAGCCGAAACTTGGGCAGTGGATTTTTGAAAAGGCAAATTCAAAAAATTTTCAAGTGGAACTGACATTATTTGGTGCAAGGATTTTGAGGAGTATAGGAAAAGGGAGAATGAGAATGTTGAAGAAGAGGAAAATCATATCCAGTTTTCTGGCTTGAGTAAAAGGGGGAATATTGAACTGATATCATTCTGAGATATAAATAGCAGTAACACTACCTTAGGGGATATAGTTTTGGACATACTGAGATTGAAGTTCCTGTGGAACATCCAGGCAGAGAAGTGCTGGAAGTAAGTAAGATGAATGGAATTGGGAATCACTCACAAATAGATAGGGTCGAAGGCATAAAAGTAGATAGGGCAGAAGGAGAATATGTCTGTTCATATGAGAAGAGAACCAAAGGTGGAACCATTTGGTAGTATCAACATGTAAGGATCAGATAGAGAAAGAGAAGCAATCAGAGATGTCAAAGAACTAGGAGACTAATATTGTGGAAAGCAGAAGAGAGACTTTCCCGGGGAGAGTGATAAACAGTGTTAAATATTGCTGAGAGGTCAAGTAGTTTATCCTACTTGAGGAAAAGAGGCAATTTGACCTGGTTTAATTCATTAGTGCTTCTAGTGAGAGCGGTTTCAGCAGACAAAAGCAGACACCATATTGCTGTAGATTGAGTAATAAGTCAGAGACAAAGACAGAGCCGTTAAGTTCAAACAGCTTTTCTCAAGATGCTTAGCTGCAAAGAAAATTAAGGGAATAAGGTGATAGCTTGAGGAAGAGACATTCTTGAAGGAAGGTGATTTATTTAAGATAGTATTTGAGCATGTTTGTATGCAAAATGGGAAAAGCTGGTGCAAAAAAAAGAAGGCTTAAAGACATAGAAAAAGTAAGGGGGCTAATTGATGGAGTAATGACTCTGTGGAGGCAAATCATGAGTGGAATGATTTGTCTTGGAAAAGATAAGAGCAGTTCTTCCTATATGACAAGAGGAAAGGAAGTAAGTACAGAATGGTTAGTTTAGGGCACCTCTAGGTGGCTTTTAATTTCTCTGTGAAGGAGGCAAGATCATCTGAGAAGTGCGCTTAGGGGTTTTAAGAATAGTAGGATAAATTTGTCACAGACATTAGTGACAAATGAAAGAAAAAGTACTGATTAGAACAAAAGCAGAAATGTCAGCAATTTTGAGAGTACATGTGAGATTAGAAAGCTTAACTTTGGGGGCGCCTGGGTGGCTCAGTCGGTTAAGCGTCTGCATTCGGCTCAGGTCATGATCTCAGGGTCCTGGGATGGAGCCCCACATCAGGCTGCCTGCTCAGTGGGGAGTCTGCTTCTTCCTCTCCCTCTGTCCTTCCCCCTGCTTCTGCTGTCTCTCTCTGTCTCTCTCTCTCAAATATAAACAAATAAAATCTTGAAAAAAAGAAAGCTTAACTTTGGAAATGGCAAATGCTATTTTCTGCAGTAGCACTTTGTAACCTAGGATTAAAAGTAAAGAAAATGGATCTTTATGTGCATCTAATGTTGGATATTTGCAGGGCAGGGCTGATGAAAAGATAAGTAGGTAAATAAATTAAGGGCAAAAGTGAGGGTGTAGAAAAAGGAATGACAATTTGCTCCAGCTTTGCATGGAACATGAAGCCAGCAAGGAGTGAGCAACTCTGAGAATAGAGAAGGTTCAAAGATTTAGAAGCCTCAAAGATACTGAAGAACAAGTTTAGTGGGAGTAGGGAAAATTGAGAGGAGGAAGATTAGGATGCTTTGATCAGAGGGTGAGATAACTGAATTAAAGTTTCTGGAGATAGACAAATTTTACAAGATGACAAGCTCTAGGATGTGGTTACAGACTTGCTAAAGTGAAGTAGTGGTGAGATTTGCTGGAACTAAGTGAGCTCAAGAAATTGTAAGGCTACATTTCTGAAGTTACCCAGTGAATTAGAATAACTAATGCTAGCTGTAGCTCCAGATAAACCAGGAAATATCAGCAGATTTACAATACAAGGGTTTGTTTTGCACTCATGTAGAGTCAGGAGCAGGTTGGTAGGGGTTGGTTCTCCTCCATCAAATGGCTTAAAATTCAAACTCCTTCATGCTGAAACCCTGCCAATTCAACACATAGTTTCCAAGGTTGTTAACAGCAGGGAGGTACTGCTGTTAACAACTGTTAACAGTAGTTAAGGCCTACTGGCTCTTAACTGTGTCAGCTCAGAAGTAACATATGTCATTTCAGCTCACATTTCATTGGTCAATACAATTTACACACCCCCAATAATTGCAAGGAAGTCTAAGAAATACAAGGGAGTCGGGAGTATTTGTGAATACCGTCTCAGCCACATTCAGGAGAGAGAGCAGGACTTGGAGTAGCATTGTAGGTTAAGTGTCAAAAGTCTGAATGAACGTGTATATTTGTACATTGGGGAAGGGAGGATAGGCAACTAAAAAGGTGAGGAGAAGGTGATAAATACAGAATGGTTTTTAAAGAGGAGAGCATTTTGAGTGAGGTTTTAAAAGATATAATTTAGAAAGCTCTGTAGGGAACTTAAGAAAATGCTATACCATGTCCAGGTTCATGCTCTGGGTAGGGACATAGTGTGTGATATGGCTTAAAAAATGAACTGGGACCAGATTGTGGTGGGAATTGAAATCAGATTAAGGCTTTCGGCCTTTACCATGGAGGCAAAAGGATAAAACGGTGTGATAATAGGTGCCATGTAGGAAAATGATTTGGCAATGGCAATCAGGATACATTGGAGAATGTAGATATTGGAGGCAAGAAAAGCAGTTGGCTAATGGGGGCCTGACCAATTGTGCTGATGGTGGGAATCCAATGTCATATGCAGGAGACATTAAGGGAGAAAAATCAGCAAGCTATTATAATAAAGAGTTGCTGCATATTTTATCTGCCTCCAGCATGCATCCAAAAAAAAAAAAAAAAAAGCCAGATAGACCTTGGAAGGGTATGGGAAACAAAAGAAAGATGGATGAGATATTTATCAAAAGTCTAACACAGGTAGACTAACAGGCAGAAAGATTACAGGTGAAGGAAAGAAGTGGAGAAAAATCCTGGGGAAAGATTAAAAAAACCAAAAAACAATGGGTCACGTGCACCTGACCTGTAAGTCGGGAGGCATAAGGCAATGGTGATTATCAGCAACTGAAGGCTACACGCTGGGCCTTCCGGCATCTAAGCCAGAGGTCGGCAACCTTTCAGAAATGGTTTGCCAAGTCAGCATTTATTCACTCTTCATTTCAGACTTTGCATGCCAATAATAAATTTCTCCACTTAAAAACTCTCTTTCAGTATAACTAAACTGTTGTTGCATGTGACGTTCTCTTTAAAAGTTTAAAGACTAAGAAGCTGCGCTTAAAATGAAATTATAAAGCAGATTTGGTGAGGTTCCTTTTATATTCTCTTTTGTTTTGCTCTGTTCCCCAGCTTCCTGTGCAAATTTGTATACTCAAAGCTATGTTCAAACCTTTCTCAAACTAGTGTCCCAGCCTCAGCCCCACTAGCTCCAGAATTGTTATTATCACAAACTGCTGATAGTGGGCCATGAGTTGAGGCCACAAGGGACCAGAGCTCACCCTCTGCTGGGTCTGAAGCTACTTGAGGTCAGAAGCATAAATGGTAGAGGAAGTGCCAGATGCTGTAGGAGCACAAAGCAGGGAGACCCGAACTGCTCTGTGATACAAGAAAGATCCTCCTTGAGAACTGAAGAGTGAGTAGGATATAGTATGGAGGCCCAGAGCTGAAAGAGCATGTGATGTGTTTAAGAAACTGAACAATACCCAGGGCAATTGGAGTATAGAGAACTAATTGATAATGGTGTGAGATAATACTGGAGAGGTGGGCAAGGTTCAGAACTTGGGAGGGAAAGAATGGTATGGAATGCAAGCACAACACTTTATATATTATTTTATCTAATAATAAAGCAGATACTGTTCTAAATGTTTTACAGTTATTAGCTCATTTAGTTCTGACTCCCACCTTTGAGGTAAGTCCTGTCATTATCCCCATATTAGAGATGAGGAAACTGAGGTGTGGAGAGATTAAGTAACCTTCCCAAGTTCACACAGCAATAGAATTGGGACTCAAACTCAAGATGTCTGGCTCCAAAGTTTGTATTCCTAAACACTGCACAATACTGCCTTATGCCAATATAATATGCCTTCTTGGACAAGTAAACAAGATTTTGTTTAGAATTAGAATTATTAGTTGTACTAATTCAGATACAAGACAATTTTTTAGTATAGGGCCATTGGAATCTGGGACACTCTATGGATGGCCAGAGGCCCAGGAAAATCCACCAAAAGGAAAAAAAGGCATGTGTTTGTGTGAATGTGTGCACACACACACAAATTAGTTTTGTTAAAAGAGATATTTGATTACTTCTGATTGTGGGAAGATGGAGTAGATTTACTTTCTCCTATTCCTTCCAATAAAGTACAAGTAAAATCCCTGGACATCATGTATAAAACAAACAAGAGAAGACACTGAAAGTTAGAGAGAAGAAAGCAGACTGGCTAGGAAACTTAGGACCATAGAATGACATGGTGGTGAGTTTCTTGAGTTTCTGGGTTTTCCTTTTGCCTCATATATCATAGACATGGGAATAAAGACATCTCCAACTGGGAAATGCCTACAGGTAGAAACCAAAAAAAAAAAAAAAAAAAAAAAAATCCCAACAAAAGCGTGGTCTCTCTAGCCAAATGGCCAGGAAAGGGACAGCTTTGCAAGACAGAAAGCATTTTAGGTAATAACTGATTTATTCCAGCTAAACACTACAGAAAAAATGGTGGCCCTACCTCTATCCATGCCAGTAAAGGACAAGTAGCAAATCTACAATTCTCAGGGGTCTATAAGCAGGCAGCATAACACCCTCACCAGATTTGAGTCAGAGAAGGCCAAATAGGGAACTAGAACTTTTATCACTGCCAGCTGATAACAAGGTCAAACCCTCATCCCCCCACAGTGTCAGGGGAGACTACATGGGGAAACTGAACTTTCACCCACACCCAGCAGTAATGAGGCACTTCTACGCTCCCTGCTTGTGGTGGTATCAAAGGGGAACTAGTGGAGAGTAAGAGCTTTCACCATTAACCAGCAGTCATAAGACCACTCCACCCTTTTGTGTCATTAGATGCCATGTGGAAAGCATACTAAGGCACTGTTATTCCTCCTAGCCAGGGAGATATCAGTAGTAGGAAACCAAAAATTCCACCCCCCCCGCAACAATAATGAGAATCCCACCTCACCTGAGTGTCAAAGGAGGCTAAGTAAGTGGGAAATTGGTCTTCTACCTCCAGCCGGCAGTAACAAGGTGTGTTCCCTTTCTCTGCCAGAGGAGTGTGAGAAGCTAGCAAAGTAGAAGATTTAAACAAGATCCAGACTGTCATATACTAATACCCCAAATATCCAGGTTTCAGTTTAAAAAATCACCAATCATACCAAGAACCAAGATCCCAAACTGAACAAAATGGTATCATAGGTGTTTACATATGCTCAAGTTCATCATAATGTCCACATTAAATATATACAGCACTTTGTATATCAATTACACCTCAGTAAGTCTGTTTAAAGGAAGACAGTCAATAGGTACCAAGATGACAGAAATATTAGAATTACCTGATAGATATTTTATTTATTTATTTATTTATTTATTTATTTTTAAATTTTATTTTATTATGTTATATTAGTCACCATTCATTACATCATTAGTTTTTGATGTAGTGATCTATGATTCATTGTTTGCGTATAACACCCACTGCTCCATTCAGTACGTGCCCTCCTTAATACCCATCACCAGGCTAACCCATCCCACCCCCCTCCCCTCTAAAACCCTTAGTTTGTTTCTCAGAGTCCATAGTCTCTCATGGTTTGTCTCTCCCTCCGATGTCCCCCCTTTATTTTTCCCTTCCTACTATTTTCTTTTTTTTTTTAACATATAATGTATTATTTGTTTCAGAGGTACAGCTCTGTGATTCAACAGTCTAACACAATTCACAGCGCTCACGATAGCAGATACCCTCCCCAATGTCTATCACCCAGCCACCCCATCCCTCCCACCCCCTACCACTCCAGCAACCCTCAGTTTGTTTCCTGAGATTAAGAATTCTTCATATCAGTGAGATCATATGATACTTGTCTTTCTCTGATTGACTTATTTCGCTTAGCATAATACCCTCTAGTTCCATCCACATCGTTGCAAATGGCAAGATTTCGGTTTTTTGTTTGTTTGTTTGTTTGTTTTGATGGCTTCATAATATCCATTGTATATATATACCACATCTTCTTTTTTTTTTAAAGATTTTTATTTATTTATTGGAGAGAGAGAATGAGATAGAGAGAGCATGAGAGGGGGGAGGGTCAGAGGGAGAAGCAGACCCCCTGCTGAGCAGGGAGCCCGATGTGGGACTCCATCCCGGGACTCCAGGATCATGACCTGAGCCAAAGGCAGTCGCTTAACCAACTGAGCCACCCAGGCGCCCTATACCACATCTTCTTTATCCGTTCATCTGTTGATGGACATCTAGGCTCTTTCCACAGTTTGGCTATTGTGGACATTGCTGCTATAAACATTGGGGTGCACATACCCCTTTGGATCCCTACATTTGTATCTTTGGGGTAAATACCCAGTAGTGCAATTGCTGGGTCATATGGTAGCTCTATTTTCAACTTTTTGAGGAACCTCCATACTGTTTTCCAGAGTGGCTGCACCAGCTTGCATTCCCACCAACAGTGTAGGAGACTTCCCCTTTCTCTGCATCCTCGTCAACATCTGTCATTTCCTGACTTGTTAATTTTAGCCATTCTGACTGGTGTGAGGTTGTATCTCATTGAGGTTTAGATTTGGATTTCCTTGATGCCAAGTGATGTTGAGCGCTTTTTCATGTGTCTGTTGGCCATTTGGATGTCTTCTTTGGAGAAATGTCTGTTCACGTCTTCTGCCCATTTCTTGATTGGATCATTTGTTCTTTGGGTGTTCAGTTTGATATGTTCTTTATAGATTTTGGATACTAACACTTTATCCGATATGTCATTTGCAAATATCTTCTCCCATTCTGTTGGTTGTCTTTTGGTTTTGTTGACTGTTTCCTTTGCTGTGCAGAAAGTTTTTATCTTGATGAAGTCCCAATAGTTCATTTTTGCCCTTGCTTCCCTTGCCTTTGGCGATGTTTCTAGGAAGAAGTTGCTGCGGCTGAGGTCGAAGAAGTTGCTGCCTGTGTTCTCCTTTAGGATTTTGATGGACTCCTGTCTCACATTGAGGTCTTTCAACCATATTGAGTCTATTTTTGTGTGTGGTGTAAGGAAATGGTCCAGTTTCATTCTTCTGCCTGTGGCTGTCCAATTTTCCCAACACCATTTGTTGAGGAGACCGTCTGTTTTCCATTGGACATTCTTTCTTGCTTTGTCAAAGATTAGTTGACCATAGAGTTGAGGGTCCATTTCTGGCCTCTCTATTCTGTTCCATTGATCTATGTGTCTGTTTTTGTGCCAGTACCATACTGTCTTGATGATGACAGCTTTGTAATAGAGCTGGAAGTCCGGAATTGTAATGCCGCCAGCTTTGCTTTTCTTTTTCAACATTCCTCTGGCTATTCGGGGTCTTTTCTGGTTCCATACAAATTTTAGGAATATTTGTTCCATTTCTTTGAAAAAAGTGGATTGTATTTTGATAGGGATTGTATTGAATGTGTAGATGGCTCTAGGTAGCATTGACATCTTCACAATATTTGTTCTTCCAATCCATGAGCATGGAACGTTTTTCCATTTCTTTGTGTCTTCCTCAATTTCTTTCATGAGTATTTTATAGTTTTCTGAGTACAGATTCTTTGCCTCTTTGGTTAGATTTATTCCTAGGTATCTTATGGTTTAGGGTGCAATTGTAAAGGGGATCAACTCCTTAATTTCTTTCTTCTATCTTGTTGTTGGTATATAGAAATGCAACTGATTTGTGTGCATTGATTTTATATCCTGCACTTTACTGAATTCTTGTATGAGTTCTAGCAGTTTTAGGGTGGAATCTTTTGGGTTTTCCACATAAAGTATCATATCATCTGCAAAGAGTGAGAGTTTGACTTCTTCTTTGATGATTGGGATGCTTTTTATTTCTTTTTGTTGTCTGATTGCTGTGGCTAGGACTTCTAGTACTATGTTGAATAGCAGTGGTGATAGTGGACATCCCTGCCGCGTTCCTGACCTTAGGGGGAAAGCTCTCAGTTTTTCCCATTGAGAATGATATTCACTGTGGGTTTTTCATAGATGGCTTTTGTGATCTTGAGGTATGTACCCTCTATCCCTATACTCTGAAGAGTTTTGATCAAGAAAGGATGCTGTACTTCGTCAAGTGCTTTTTCTGCATCTATTGAAAGGATCATATGGTTCTTGTTCTTTCTTTTATTAATGTATTGTATCACATTGATTGATGTGTGGATGTTGAACCAACTTTGCAGCCCAGGAATAAATCTCACTTGGTCGTGGTGAATAATCCTTTTAATGTACTGTTGGACCCTATTGGCTAGTATTTTGGTGAGAATTTTTGCATCCATGTTCATCAGGGATACTGGTCTGTATTCTCCTTTTTGATGGGGTCTTTTTCTGGTTTTGGGATCAAGGTAATGCTAGCCTCATAAAATGAGTTTGGAAGTTTTCCTTCCATTTCTATTTTTTGGAACAGTTTCAGAAGACTAGGTATTAATTCTTCTTTAAATGTTTGGTAGAATTCCCCTGGGAAGACATCCGGCCCTGGGCTCTTGGCTATTGGGAGATTTTTGATTACTGCTTCAATTTCCTTAGTGGTTATGGGTCTGTTCAGGTTTTCTATTTCTTTCTGCTTCAGTTTTGGTAGTTTATACATCTCTAGGAATGCATCCATTTCTTCCAGATTATCGAATTTGCTGGCATATAGTTGCTCATAGTATGTTCTTATAATTGTATTTCTTTGGTGTTCCTTGTGATCTCTCCTCTTTCATTCGTGGTTTTATTTATTTGGGTTGTTTGTCTTTTCTTTTTGATAAGTCTGGCTTTTTGATAAGTCTGGCCAGGGGTTTATCAATCTTGTTAATTCTTTCAAAGAACCAGCTCCTAGTTTTGTTGATCTGTTCTACTGTTCCTTTGGTTTCTGTTTCATTGATTTCAGCTCTGATCTTTATTATTTCTCTTCTCCTGCTGGGTTTAGGCTTTATTTGCTGTTCTTTCTCCAGCTCCTTTAGGTGTAGGGTTAGATTGTGTATTACAGACTTTCTTGTTTCTTGAGAAAGGCTTGTATAGCTACATACTTTCTTCTTAGGACCACCTTTGCTGCATCCCAAAGATTTTGAACAGTTGTGTTTTCATTTTCATTTGTTTCCATGATTTTTAAAAATTCTTCTTTAATTTCCTGGTTGACCCATTCATTCTTTAGTAGGATGCTCTTTAGCCTTCATGTATTTGAGTTCTTTCCAACTTTCCTCTTGTGATTGAGTTCTAGTTTCAAAACATTGTGGTCAGAAAATATGCATGGAATGATCCCAATCTTTTGGTACCTGTTGAGACCTGATTTGTGACCTAGGATGTGATCTATTCTGGAGAATGTTCCATGGGCACTAGAGAAGAATGTGTATTCTGTAACTTTGGGATGGAATGTTCCGAATATATCTGTGAAGTCCATTTGGTCCAGTGTGTCATTTAAAGTCTTTATTTCCTTGTTGATCTTTTGCTTAGATGATCTGTCCATTTCAGTGACGGGGTTGTTAAAGTCCCCCACTATTATTGTATTGTTGTCGATGTGTTTCTTTGATTTTGTTATTAATTGGCTTATATAATTGGCTGCTCCCATGTTAGGAGCATAGATATGTACACTTGTTAGATCTTCTTGTTGGATAGACCCTTTAAGTATGATATAGTGTCCTTCCTCATCTCTTATTATAGTCTTTGGTTTAAAATCTCATTTGTCTGATATAAGGATTGCCACCCCAGCTTTCTTTGGATGTCCATTG
Source organism: Neomonachus schauinslandi (assembly GCF_002201575.2). NCBI lineage: Eukaryota > Metazoa > Chordata > Mammalia > Carnivora > Phocidae > Neomonachus > Neomonachus schauinslandi. The sequence continues at coordinate 38,712,265 of NC_058419.1, read as the reverse complement.
GCATGGTAAATGGTTTTCCACCCCCTCACTTTCAATCTGGGGTTGTCTTTGGGTCTAAAATGAGTCTCTTGCAGACAGCATATCGATGGGTCTTGTTTTTTTGTCCAGTCTGATAGCCTGTGTCTTTTGATTGGGGCATGTAGCCCATTTACATTCAGGGTAACTATTGAAAGATAGGAATTTAGTGCCATTGTATTGCCTGTAAGGTGACTGTTACCATATATTGTCTGTGTTCCTTCCTGGTCTATGTTACTTTTAGGCTCTCTCTTTGCTTAGAGGACCCCTTTCAATATTTCTTGTAGGGCTGGTTTCATGTTTGCAAGTTCTTTTAGTTTTTGTTTGTCCTGGAACTTTTTATCTCTCCTTCCATTTTCAATGACAGCCTAACTGGATATAGTATTCTTGGCTGCATATTTTTCTCATTTAACGCTCTGAATATATCCTGCCAGTCCTTTCTGGCCTGCCAGGTCTCTGTGGATAGGTCTGCTGCCAATCTAATGTTTCTACCATTGTAGGTTACAGACCTCTTGTCCTGAGCTGCTTTCAGGATTTTATCTTTGTCTATGAGACTCGTAAGTTTTACTATTAGATGTCAGGGTGTTGACCTATTTTTATTGATTTTGAGAGGGGTTCTCTGTGCCTCCTGGATTTTGATACCTGTTTCCTTCCCCAAATTAGGAAAGTTCTCTGCTATAATTTGCTCCAGTATACCTTCTGCCCCTCTATCTTTCTTCTTCTTCTGGGATCCCAATTATTCTAATATTGTTTCGTCTTATGGTATCATTTATCTCTTGAATTCTGCCCTCGTGATCCAGTGGTTTTTTATCTTTTTTCTCAGCTTCTTGATTCTCCATCATTTGGTCTTCTATATCATTAATTCTCTCTTCTGCCTCATTTATCCTAGCAGTTAGAGCCTCCAATTTTTATTGCACCTCATTAATAGCCTTTTTGATTTCGACTTGGTTAGATTTTAGTTCTTTTATTTCTCCAGAAAGGGTTTCTCTAGTATCTTCCATGCTTTTTTCAAGCCCATCTAGTATCTTTAGAATCGTCATTCTGAACTCTAGTTCCGACATCTTACTAATGTCGGTGTTGATTAGGTCCCTGGGAGTTGATACTGCCTCTTGTTCTTTTTTTTTTTTTTTGAGGTGAGTTTTTCCATCTTGTCATTTGTCCAGAAGAGAATAGGCGAATGAGAGAAAAAAATGCTAACAGGGTAAAAACCCCAGAAAAATATACACTAAACAAATCAGAAGAGACCTGAAACTGGGGGAAAAGAAAGGGAAAGAAAGAAAGAAAGAAAAAAAGAAATGATCAAATATGATCAGGCTGGTGAATAGATCAGTGCCACATGCTAGATTTTGGGCATATTTTGGTCTGTTAGAAGATATGGCCTCCCAAAATTTTAAAGAAAGAAAAACTTGTATATGTACAAAAATAAGGGTAATACAATGAAGGGATAGAATATCATTGTAAAGATGAAAATTATAAAAGATTTTATAAAAGGAATTGATAAGAAGGTGGTTCAAAAAGAAAGAAGAGAAATTAAAAAAAAAAAGGGAGAGAATGTGATCAGGCAGGAGACTAGAACAAAGCCATACACTAGAGATTTAGGGTATATTTTGGTCTGTTAGAACTGTATCCCAAAATTTTAAAGAGAGAACAACTTATATATATACAAAAAATAAGGTTAACTACAATGAAGGGATAGTATATGACTCTAAAAATGAAAAATAAAAAAGATTTTTAAAAAGGGGATTGATAAGATGTTGGTTGAAAAAGGGAAAAGGAAAAATTCAAAAAAATGGTAAGAGGAAATAAAGAAAATTTAGAAAATTAACTTTGAAAGACCAAAGAATCATGGGGGCAAAAGCCATGAATTCTCTGTGCTGTATTCCCTTAGTGCTGACATTCTGCCATTCTCTTTGATCAGTAAACTTGGTCTTGGCTGGCTGTTCTTGCTGATCTTCTGGGGGAGGGGCCTGTTGCCGTGGTTCTCAAATGTCTTTGCCTGAGTTGGAATTGCCCTGCCCTTGCCAGGGGCTGGGCTAAGTAATCTGCTTGGGTTTGCTCTCGGCAGATTTTGTTCCCTGAAAGCTTTCCGTACAGCTTTTTTTTTTTTAAGGATTTTATTTATTTATTTGACAGACAGAAACACAGTGAGAGAGGAAACACAAGCAGGGGGAAGGGGAGAGGGAGAAGCAGGCTTCCTGTGGAGCAGGGAGTCTGATGCGGGACTCGATCCCAAGGACCCTGGGATCATAACCTGAGCTGGAGGCAGATGCTTAACCAACTGAGCCACCCAGTTGCTCCTCCATAGAGCTTTGGAGGATGAGGGTGAAAATGGAGGCCTCCCAATCTCCACCCCAGAGGAGCTGAGAACTTGGGGCCCCATTCTTCAGTGAGCCACCAAAAAAAAGCAGTCAATCACTCCCGTCTCCCGGTCTCTGGCCACACTCCATGCTCACCTGGCCTGTGACCGAGCATTTCTATCTCTCACACACAACCCCGTTTGGAGTCTCTAAACCCAGCAGATTCCTGCAATGTGCTCCCATGCCTCTCCTCCTGGGGGAGGAAGGGCAGTCTCCCCGGATCTACCACTTGTTGGGTCCCTGCTGGAAGAGTAGTGGCCCGACTGTGCTGTAGATCATGGTTTATGGCAACCCTGAGCTGAGAGCCCACTACTTGGCTCCATCTTTGCAGCTGGCTTCCCCGCTCTGATACCTGGGAGCTCTGCCATACTCAGGCACCCCCAGTCTTTCTGTGACCCTGCGGGTCCTGAGACCACACTGCTCCTAGCGAGGGTTCCACCCCCCGCTTAGCCACTGGAGCGACGTCCCTCAGTGGAACAGACTTCTAAAAGTTCCGATTTTGTGCTCCGCTGCTCTATCACTTGCCAGTAGCTGGCTCCCTCCCCCCACGGTCTATCTTCCCAAATACCGCCTTGGATTCACTTCTCCACAGGTCCTACCTTCCAGAAAGTGGTCGCTTTTCTGTTCAAAGAGTTGCTGCTATTCTTTTCTTCGATTTCCTGTTGAGTTTCTAGGTGTTCAGAATGGTTTGATCCCTATCTAGCTGAATTCCTGGGACCAGATGAAATTTAGGTCGCCTACTCCTCCGCCATCTTGCTCCTCCTCTTGATATTTTATTTTTTAAAAGATTTATTTATTAGTTTATTTTAGAGAGAGAAAGAGCACAAATGGGAGGGGTAAAGGGAGAAAGAATCTCAAGCAGACCCCATGCTGAGCATGGACCCCAGCCTAATGCAGGGCTCAATCTCACAACCCTGAGATCACCACCTGAGTCAAAACCAAGAATCAGATGCTTAACCAACTGAACCACCAGGCATCCCACCTGATAAATATTTTAAAGCAGTCCCATAAAAATACTTAAACACACAATTACTTACATGCTTGAAACAAACAAAAAAATAGAGTCTCAGCGAAGAAATAAAAAGCCTCAGCAAGAAATAAAAGACATAAAGAAGAATCAAATGAAAATTTGAGAGCTGAAAAATGCAATAACCAAAAAAGAAAAAAATAACAAGGATGGCCTCAACAGCAGAATGGAGGGAACAAAGGAAAGAATCCATGAACCTGAAGAGAACAATAGAAATTGCTCAATCTGAAAAACAGAAAATAGTTGGGGAAAAAAGTGAACAGAGTCTCAGATTTAACAGTCATGTCATTGGAGTCTCAGAGGAAAGAATAAAGAGGACAAGATGGAAAAACTACTTAAAGAAATAATGTTTGAAAACTTGCAAAAATTGGCAAAAGATATAAAACTACACATTCAGAAAGCTAAGTGAATCCCAAATAAGAAAAACCCGAAGAAATCCACACGAAGATACATTATAGTTAAACTTCTGAAAACTTAAAGACAAAAAAGCATCTTGAAAGCAATGAGAGAAATGACACATTAGTTGTAACAGATAAAAAATTTGAATGACACAAATTTTTCATAAGGAATCATGGAGATCAGAAGGAAGTGGCACAGCCTTTTTCAAGTGCTGAAAGAAAAGAATTGTCAATCCAGTTTCCTATATCTGGTGAAAATATCACTCAGGAATAAAAGAGAAATTGAAGCATTCTGAGGTGAAGGAAAACTAAGAGAGTTTGTTGCCAGGAGCCCTATTGTAAAAATGAATGGCACAAAAAAAAAAATCTCTAAACAGGAAAGAAACAATAAAAGAAAGAATCTTTCAACTTCAGGAAGATAAAACAAATGGAAGAACCAAATATGAGTAAAATACATTTTCCTTTTCATCTTGAGTTTTCTAATTATGTTTGATGTTTGAAGACATAACACTGTATAGTGTGATTATAAATGTCTACTCCAATAACCCACAGTAAAGAAAAAGGAAAACACAAAATGAAAAAAACAGAGAGAACAGAAAACAAAAAGTAAGTAGGCAGACATAAACCCTAAGATATCAATTATTACATTAATTATAAATAATCTAAGTATATAATTTTTAAGAAGTGGAAGAGTAAATTAAAAACATGACCCAACCTATGTTATTTACAGAAAACTCAAATGAATTAAAGCAATATAGGCAGGCAGAAAGCATAAGGATGGGAAAAGATATATCATGCTAACATTAGTCAAAGGAAAGCAAGAAAGGCTATATTAATAACACATATAGTAGACTTCAGAGCAAATAAAATTACTAAGGACAGAAAAGGATATTACAAATGATAAAGGGCTCAATCCACCAGGAAGATGTAGAAATCTTAAATGTACACGCACCACACAACAGAGCTACAAAATATGTCAAGCAAAAAATGACAGAACTGAAAGAAGAAATAGACAAATATGGAATTATAGTTTGGGACTTTAACACCCTTCTCTCAGCAATTGATGGAACAACTAGGCCAAAAATCAACAAAGACATAGAAATATTCAACAACACCATCAATCAACAAGATCTAATTGACATTTATAGAACACTCTACCCAATAACCACAGAATACATATTTTAAATATGTATTCTTTTCAGGATCCCACAGAACATTTACCAAACTAGACCACATTCTCAGCCATAAATCAAACCTCAACAAATCTGAAAGAACTGAAATAATTCAGAGTGTGCTCACTAACCACAATGAAATCAAACTAACAAATTAATAGGAAAATATCTAAACGCATGGAAAGTAAAGAACATGCTTCTAAATAATCCATGAGTCAAAGAACAAGTTTAAAGGGAAATTTAAAAATATACTGAACTGAATGAAAATGAAAAGATAATATGCAAATGTGTGGGACATAGCTAAAGCAATCCTGAGAGGAGAATTTATAGCATTAAATGCTTACATTTGAAAAGAGGCAAAATTTCAAATCAATAATATTAGTCCTTCCTAAAGAACCTAGTAAAAGAAGAACAAAATAAACACAAAAGAAGCAGAAAGAAGAAAATAATAAGCATTAGAGCAAAAACCAATACAACTAAAACCAGAAAAATAGAGAAAATCAATAAAACAAAAGACCTGGCTCTTTGAAAGATCCATAAAATTGACAAACCTCTAGCAAGACTGACAAATAGAAAAGGGACAAAATACAACTTACCAACATCAGGAATGAAACAGGGGATATCACTGTAGACCCTGTAGCCATCAAAGGGAAAATAAGAGAATTGCCACAAAAAATCCTACACACTTGATGCAATAGATCAGTCCCTCAAAAAATACAAACTACCATAACTCACTCAATATGAAATAGATCATTTGAATAGCCCCATAAACTGTTAAGTAAATTGAATTCCTAGTTTTAAAGCTCTTGAAAAGAAATCCCCAAACCCAAATGGTTTCACTGGAGAAGTCAACCAAACACTTAAAGAAGAATTAACACCAACTCTAAAAATCTCTTGTAGAAAAGAGAGAATTATGGAGCCAGTATTATCCTGATAACAAAACCAGACAAAGTACAAAAAGAAAAACTACAGACAAGATTCCTCATGACTATAGATGCAAACATCCTTAACAAAATGTTAAGAATAGAAGTCAGCAATATGCAATAAAAATTAAACCCCATAACCAAGTAAAATGTATCCTAGGGATGCAAGGTTGATTCATATTTGAAAATCAATCAGTGTAATCCACCATATTAACAGTCTAAAGAAGAAAAATCACATGATCATATCAATCTGTGCAGAAAAGGAATTTGACTAGATTCAACATGCATTCATGATATCTCTCAGAAAAATAGAACAGAAGGAAATTCCATCAACATAAAGAACATCTTAAAAAACCTAGAGCTGGGGCGCCTGGGTGGCTCAGTCGTTAAGCGTCTGCCTTCGGCTCAGGTCATGATTCCAGGGTCCTGGGATCGAGTCCCGCATTGAGCTCCCTGCTCGGCGGGAAGCCTGCTTCTCCCTCTCCCACTCCCCCTGCTTGTGTTCCCTCTCTAGCTGTCTCTCTCTCTGTCAAATAAATAAATAAAATCTTTAAAAAAAAAAAAAAAAAAACCTAGAGCTAACATTATACTGAATGGTGAAAGAATGACTGCCTTCCCCCTAAAATCAAGGCAAGGATGTCCATTCTCACCACTCTTATTAAACATAATGCTGGAAGTTCAAAAACAGTGCAATAAAGCAAGAGTGGTATATAAAAAAGATATGGATTGGAATAAATAAAACTTCCTTTTTGAAAATGACATGATTATCTACATAGAAATTCCCAAGAAATCTACAAAAAAACCTCCTAGAACTAATAAGTTCAGTAGTATCACTGGATACAACACAAACATACTAAAATCAATTATAGTTTCTATATACTAGCAATGAACATGAGGTCACCAAAATTAAAAATACATGACCATTTACAATTGCTCAAAAAATGAGGGGCGCCTGGGTGGCTCAGCTGGTTAAGCGTCTGCCTTCTGCTCAGGTCATGATCCTGGAGTCCTGGGATCGAGTCCCGCATTGGGCTCCCTGCTCAGCGGGGAGTCTGCTTCTCCTCCCTCTGACCCTCCTCCCTCTCCTGCTCTCTGTCTCTCGTTCTCTCTCTCTCAAATAAATAAATAAAATCTTTAAAAAAAAATGAAATATTTAGGTATAAGTCTAACAAAATATGTACAGAACTTGTATACTGAAAACTATAAAAAGCCAATAAAAGATCTAAACCAATGGAAAGACATTGTGTTCATGGATTAAAAATTCAACAAAGTAAAGATGTCATTTCTTCCACAAATTAATGTACAAATTTAACATAATTCCTCCTAAATCCCAGTAAGGTTTTTTATAGCTATCGACAAGATTATTCTAAATTTTATTTAGAAAAACAATAGAACTGGAATAGCTAAAGCCATTTTGAAAAATAAGAATAAAGTGGGAGGAATCATTCTACCCAATTTCAAGACAGTATATAGCTAGAATAATCAAGATTGTGATACTGAAAGAGTGATAGGTACACAGAATGATGAAATAAAACTGAGAACCCAGAAATCCACCCACACATATATGCCAAACTGATTATTAACAAAGATACAAAAGCAATACAATGGAGGAAGGATTCTTTTTAAACACATGGTACTGGAGCAAGCAGACATCCATGGACAAAAAAACAAAGAAAAGAACCCCGACCTGTCTTACACCATATACAAAAATTAACTCAAAGTGTTTCATGGACCTAAATGTACACTGTAAAACTATAAAACTTTTAGAAAAACACATAAAAGAAAATCTTCAGAATCTGGGGCTTGGTAAAGAGTTTGTAGAATTGACACCAAAAGCCCAATTCAGGGGCACCTGGGTGGCTCAGTTGGTTAAATGTCTGCCTTCAGCTCAGATCATGATTCCAGGGTCCTGGGATCGAGCCCCGCATCGGGCTCTCTGCTCAGCAGGGAGCCTGCTTCTCCCTCCCCCTCTACAGCTCCCCCTGCTTGTGCTCTCTCTGTGTGTCTGTCAAATAAATAAAATCTTTATTTAAAAAAAAAGCCCAATTCAGAAAAGGGAAAATTGATACATTGAGCCTCACCAAAGTAAAAATATTTTGTTTTCAGAAAGACCCTGTGGGAAAAAAGAGAGAGAGAGAAAAGGGCAAACCAAGAAACGGACTCTTAACTATAGAGAACAAGCTGATGGTTACTAGAGAGGGAGTGGGTGGAGGGATGGGGGAAATAGCTGATGGGGATTAAGGAATGCTGTTGTTGTGATGAGTACTGGGTGATGTATGGAAGTATTGAATCACTATATTATACACCTGAAACTAATATAACACTGTATGTTAACTAACTGGAATTTTTTTTTTTTTTAGAGAATCTTTTTTTTTTTAAGATTTTATTTATTTATTTGAGACAGAGAGAATGAGAGAGAGAGAGCACATGAGAGGGGGGAGGGTCAGAGGGAGAAGCAGACTCCCTGCGGAGCAGGGAGCCCGATGCGGGACTCGATCCAGGGACTCCAGGATCATGACCTGAGCCGAAGGCAGTCGCTTAACCAACTGAGCCACCCAGGCGCCCAACTAACTGGAATTTAAATGAAAACTTTTAAGAAAAAATAAAGACCCTGTAAAGTAGATGAAAAGACAAGCCACTAGCTGGAAGAATATGTTTGCAAATAAAATATCAAACAAAGTACTCATAACCAGAATATATAATGAATTTTCTAAAATCAACAGTAAACTAACAAATAATCCAGTTATAAAACTGACAAAAAAAGATGACAAAACATCTCACTGGAGAGAATATACAGATGGAATATAAGCACGTGAAAAGATGTTCAACATCATTATCCATTAGGAACATGCAAATTAAAACCACAATAAGATATCACCATGAGAGACTATGGACTCTGAGAAACAAACTGAGAGTTCTAGAGGGGAAGGGGGTGGGGGGATGGGTTAGCCTGGTGATGGGTATTAAAGAGGGCACATACTGAATGGAGCACTGGGTGTTATATGCAAACAATGAATCATGGAACACTATATTAAAAACTAATGATGTAATGTATGGGGATTAAAATAACATAATAAAATTTTTAAAAATGCTAAAAAAAAGACTAGTAGCTCTGGGGTGATCAGTTTTCTGTTCTCACTGTCACTTCCAACCAGAAAAAATAAATAAATAAAAGGACAAACCAAAAGATATCACTACAAACCTCTAATAATGTCTAAAATAGAAAATAGTGACAACACCCAATGTTGGTAAGGATGCAGAGAAACTGGACCACTCATGCCTTGCTAGTGGAAATATAAAGTGATACAGCCACTTAGAAAACAGTTTGGCAGTTTCTCAAAAAACTAAACATGCAACTACTATGTGATCCAGTAATCACATTTTTGGGCTTCTATATCAGAAAAACGAAAGCTTATATTCGCAGAAATCCTGTACACAAATGTTCATAGCAGCTTTATTTCTAATAACCAAAAACTAGCAATAACTCAAGTGTCTTTCAATGGGGTGAATGAATAAGCAATCTGTGGTACATCCACACCCAGAATATTATTCAGCAATAAAAAGAAACAAACTATTGATACATGAAATAACCTGGATGAACATTTTCTCAGAGAACTATGCCTAGTGAAAAAAGCCAATTCCAAAAGGTTACATGTTGTAAGATTCTGTTTACATATTCTTGAAATGACAAAATTATGTAAATGACAATTAGATTAGTGGTTGTCTGGAGTTATGGAAGCTGGGTGGGAGGAAGTGGCAGGAGGAAAGTAGGTGTGCCAATAAAAGGGCAACATAAGGAATCCTTGTGGTGACAGAAATATTCTATATCTTGTCTGTATCAACATCAATATCCTGCAATATTGTACTATAGTTTTTCAAAATAGTACCATTACAGAAAGCTGGAAAAAATGTAATTTAGATCTCTCTGTATTGTTTCTTATAGCTCCATATATTCTACAGTTATCTCAAAATAAAAAGTTTAATTAAAAGAGATAGTTGAATTGTTGAATGACCACTAACAACAAATAAAAGACAATATTAGGTTCATCAAATTGTATTCTACTAATTCAGAAATATTTTAAAATATTTTTTTGCCATTGCTGTTATGCTCCTGGGCACTCTGTAATCTTCAAGGTGTTACCTATTATTACTTTCTTTTGAAATTCTGAGTAGCTGATTAATCACTCTTATAGGTCTCTTAATCTTCCTTATCTTTAGATTTTCAATTTCCTGAAAAATGGCTGCATAAGAGCAAATTTTTCTCTAGGGTGCAGCAACAGGAATCAGAACATCACCTTAAGTGCTGAATATAATGAAAAGAGAGCTGATCTGGAGCTTAAAAAACTGCATCTAGTCCCAGTTCTGTCACTAATTAGCAGGGTAATCTAGGAAAATCTACTTATCCTCTTTGGGTCTCAGTCACCTCATCTGTGCAAGAATACTCTCTAATGAACCCATTAGCTCTCACATTCTAGGAAATCAGAGATGCTGCCCTGGGGAAGAGAATTTTCTCCACCCTGAGCTAATTGAACCAGCTGTGAGAATTCCACCCCAGTTCTTAGATGCCTGTTACGACTACCTTCTCTCCAGAAGTCATTGTGGGCCTATTCTGTCGGCTAGACATAGTGGACCTGACGTTACAGATATGATATTTTGTGTAAATGTTAAAGGAAAATCTTGGGCATTTCGGGAAAGGCATTAGGTTGAGAGAAGAATTTCATGCCAGGCAAATGTGTATTTCACTCTGAGCTGTGCGCCTATCACAATGGGAGGTTCGACTCAGTGGTGCTGGGGAAGGCTTGAACCAGCACCAAAACAAACCTTTTCTGTGTGCCAAGATCAGGAATGGTGATTCCAATCTGAGGCTGCTGAAATTGGACCTAGGACCCAGACAGAAAAGGACCTGCTTCATCAGTGACCCAGGGAATAGAAAAGTAGTTGGTGTGTATGTGTGCCTGTGTGTAGGGAGGGAAAGCAACCGGGCAGAATGATCAGACATACTATACTACAAGGGCCTTCTAATTGACCTCCACAATCTTTCCTTTCTTCAATCCACCTTCCACATTGCCATCAAATTCATTTCCTAAATCCCACAACAGATTGTCTCTTCTTGCTCCAAAATTTTCAGCAGCTTCCCACTACATTAAGAATAAAGTCTTAACTATCTAGCATGGCTTTGGGCACCTTTCCAGATTTGACACCCATTTATCTAATCTAAACTTAACTGCAATTATAGCTTAACCATCTATCTCATACTACTCTCCAACCGAACCACATGCTTTTCCACAAAAAAATCACTTGGCACTCCCAGCCTATGCCTTGTTGCCTTCATGTATTTCTTCCCTTACTGCACATCTGCCAGCCTCTTTCTTTAGGAAAACTTACTTGAGCATTCCAGTTGATGCAGATCTCATTCCTCCCCTGAGCTCCTCCAGTACTTTGTATCTACTTTGAAAAGAGAATTAATCATCACAATTGGCTTCAAACACCTTCTGGTCTTACAAGTTCTCTCTCCCAGCTTTGTCACTCCACCGTGAAATTTCTGTTTTGCTTGAGTTTCCAAGGGAGCGTATAACTGTCTCCTCAAGCCATGAAGGCAAAGGCAGACCCTCATACCATTTTGCATGCTCTATAGTGGTAACAAGACTATGTGTTTAAATGGCCCTTAGATTTTACTAATTTTACATTGGTGGCTAGCTATTGAACGGGTCTCTTCCTTTTTATCCTCTTTAGTTCAAGCCCTCCTCACCTCTGTCAGGAACCACTGCAACAGGCTCTTCAGTGATTTCTACTGGATGATTTGGTTTTCTCAATGTGAACAAAACCCATCCCCCCCCCCCCACACACACAATAAACTCATCAATGACTCCTCATCCCCCTATAAAGAAAAGGCTCAGGGCCTTTAAGGTGACATGAAAAAACCCACTAGAATTTTTTTAAGAGCTGGGACCATGTCTTCTTCATTCTTGTATCTGACACCCCCATCCTACCCCTGCCAATACAATGTCTGACACATGTTACATGCTCAGTAAGTATTTAATAACTAAGTGAGTCTGTAAATGAATTTAAAAATCATCAAATGTCAGAAACGGAAGAAACTTTATAGAGAATAAATTTAGAGATGTAGTTTCATCTCCTTTATTTACAGATGAGGAAAGTGAGGCTCAGAGAGTTTAACCCCAGGCCAATGTTCAACCCTACCCTCGGTACTGCACTAAACTTTGGAAAATAATAGAATGGGTCTCCCAAAGTAAAATGTGATGCTTCTTCTTTGAACAACTTTAAATATAGAAAGCATGCAAAGTCTAGGGATGGAACTCATTGGTCCTGGTTAACTCTAGAAAATGTTACAGCTTGGCATAGCACAGTGTAAAAAAACAGTGGTATTTCCCTCCTTCTTAGTAAATCTTTTTAAAGGCCCAGAATCATTTTTCCCAAGCAAACTTACATACTGTAATGGAGGGGAAAGAACACCAGGTTTTAAAAAAGGAGCAAATAAATGGCTCAAAATGTTCAATGCAGCCTAATTTCCACTCAAAGGGCACTTTACCCTGACACCTACAAGTTAGGATGCATACAGCAGGCTGCATGACGAGTTGGCTCTGTGCTAGAACCCAGGATACAGTGGCTTCATACCTGCTTGGGTTTTCTAGAATGCCCAGCTTTGTGGGAACTCCACTCCAAACATAATAGTAACTTTTCCCTCCCCTTTTCAGTCGAGAGATAGCTCTCCCAATGTCAGGGGTTCTTCAGATACCCCCTTTTCCAGAAGAATCAGGAAGAGTTGGAGAGTAAGCTACATCTTCTAAGGTGCTCAGGGGACAGGAATAGCTTTGGAGGAAAGAGATTTTCTTTTGCCTAGATACATTTGTACCTTGGTGGCCACCCTTCTCCTAGAGATACCACACAGATCACGGTGTGTGCCTTGAAGTTATGACTGTAATACAAGGAAGAGGTGGAGATAACTGGTGATTTAGCAATTTAGAAAGGTGTACATATGTTAAGAAGAGATGGAGAACCTGATCATAGGAAGGTGAAAGGCCTTCAAAGTGCAAAAATGCATTAAGCAGATATACTTTGCTGTGTCTCCACACTCATTTTGTATGGTATCAAAAGACAGTTGTTTAATGAAGATGTCCAGGAAAAGACATTCTGGGCTTACCATACCTTTTCAGCATTCAAAAATGATGTGTTTCTTTCTTCAACATTACCAGGATGTAACACCACTTCCTTGTGCCTTAAAGAAATGTGTCCTAAAGTAGTTGTACAGAAGCAACCACTGTGGAACTTGAGTATTTATGAACAGAGTTTGCTGTTGTGGTCAAATGCAGCTTATAACTAAGTTATTTTGATATATATATTGAATTGTCCGCATAGAAATAACTGTGCTTTATGGTCATTGGGAAGCATACATTAGGAAGTCAATTTAAATGACTAATTCCTTAAATTTTGAAATATAGCCAAGTGAAATGCTTAGTTTTTCTTTTTTCCCTCGACTTTGGGCTGAGTCATCTGGCATTTCTTATTCCTTCATATTCTCTCATAACCCTGGGCTTCCCTTCCTGACTACTGTCTGAATAGTCAGCTTCTCCTTGTCCCTCATTCTGAAAGACCAGCCCTGGGAATCCAAGGTACTCCTAGCAGCACAAATCTTGGGCCATCTGGTTCAGCTAGATTGGTGTTGGGGGGTTAGTTCAAAGCCAGGGCAGGGGAGGCCTGTGAAGGGAGAGGTAGTAGCTCTGATTTGTATTTATGGGACTAGAAGCCAGATAGGTGGAGAGGTGAAAACCCAGGTGGAATTTTCAATGGACTCTGGATCCAGAAGATCTTCATGTTTTCAGGCAGGTTGAGAGCCAGGGTTCTGATAAAATCTGTGAGCTCAGGCAAGAGTCAGAGAGGCTTTGACAATCTTTTATTTAATAAGGAGAATGAGGAAGAAAGCAGAAGGTCCCTGGAGCTTAGAAAACAAACATTGCTGATTTCACACTTAGATGTTGGATATCGTTTTGTCCTATTTACCACTAAAGCTTTTTAAGCTCTGGGACTATGTCTTATTCACTTTCGTAACCGCCCCCCCCCCCCACTCCTGCCTAGTGCAGTGTCTAGCACATGGTAGATGCTCAGTAAATATTTGTAGACAAAGAAAAGCTACGGAACTGGGCAGGGCGGGATAGAGATAAGGGAAGTGTTTGAGGTTCTGTCTAGCCCTGGAAAACATGGCTGGGTCATAGTCTTGATTTGTTATATTTTCGCAGAGGTAAAGAGTAGCAGTAATTTGAGACCTTAAAAATATTGCCTGCTAATTAATGCTGGAGCTATATGGGTAAATGTTTGACTTGGACTATGAAGGTTGTACAATTCTAGTTATATCAACAATTTAACTATTTCCCTTTGCTTTTTTCCTTTATCTTTTAAAAAGATTTATTCAGATATAATTGACATACAATAGACTGCACATATTTAAAGTGTACAAATATATATGTGTGTATATTATGTGTATATATAATATATATGTAATCTTCATGAAAGCATCACAACAATGAAGATGTTGAACATATCCGTTATCCTCCAAAGTTTGCTCTTGCTCTTCTGTAATCCTTCCTTCATGCTCCTCCTCCTTGTCCATAGACAACCATTAATCTGTTTTCTGTCACTACAAATTAGTTTACATTTTCTAGAATTTTATATAAATCAAATTATAGAGTATATACTATTCTTGGTTAGGTTTCCTTAAGCATAATTATTTTGAGATTCAAATATGTTGTGGCAGGAGAGGAATGACTGGATCATAAAGTAGGTGTACACTTAGCTTTTTAAGAGACTGCCAAATTGTTTTCCAAACTAGTTGAAGTATTTTACATTTCCACCAGGAAAATATGAGAATTCCAGTTCTTCCACATCCTCTCCAACACTTGCTATATTTTTAAAAAATTCAACCATCCTAATATTGTGTAGTGATATTTCATTATGGTTTCAATCTGCATTTCCTTAATGACTAATTAAGATGAGCATCTTTATATTTTCATATGCTTATTTGCTATTGTGTATCTTCTTTGGTGAAATATGTGTTCAGACTTTTACCCATTTTTTTAAATTGAGTTGATCATTTTCTTATTGTTAGGTTATGAGAGTTCTTTATATGTTCTGGATACAAGTCCTTTATCAGATATAAGCATTACAAAGATTTTCTCCCAGTGGGTGGTTTGTCTTTTCACTGTCTTAACAGTGTCTTTCACAGAAATTTTTACTTTTAATTTTGATGAAGTCTACTTTATTAATTTGTTCTTTTATGGATTGCTTTTGGTGTCATATACAAGATATTTTCCATAACCCAAGGACACAATAATTTTATCCTATGTTGACATCTTAAAAATTGTGATTTTACATGTAGGTCTGTCATTCATTTTGAGTTAATTTTTGCATATTATGCCAGATATGCATCAAAGTTCATATTTTTGCATTTGGATATCCAGTCTCCTTTCTTCAACAAATTACTTTTGCATCTTTGTCAAAAATCAGTTGTCAATATGTGTGTGTCTATTTCTAAATTCCCTATTCTGTTATATTAATTTATTATCCATCTTTATGGCAATGCCACACTGTCTTGATTACAGTAGCTTTATGATAATTTTTGAAATCAGGTAATGTTAGTCTCCCAACATTGTTCTTGTTTTTATATTTTTTAAAGATTTTATTTATTTATTTATTTATTTATTTATTTATTTCCATGAGAGTGAGATAGAGAGAGTGGGAGCAGGAGCAGAGGGAGAGGGACAAGCAGACTCCCGGCTGAGTGTAGAGCCCCATGTGGGGCTCAGTCTCATAACCCTGAGATCACGACCTGAAGCCAAAATCAAGAGTTGGATGCTTAACCAACTGAGCCACCCAGGCATCCCTGTTCTTCTTTTTATTTTTTTAAATTTCTTTATTTTTTTACAGATTTATTTATTTATTTTAAAGCTTATTTAAATTTTATTTTATTATTTTTTATTATTATGTTCAATTAGCCAGCATATAGTACATCATTAGTTTTTGATGTAGTGTTCAATGATTCATTAGTTGCATATAACACCAGTGCTCATCACCACACATGTCCTGTTCTTCTTTTTAAAAGTTGCTTTAGACCACAGTGCTGTGAAACTAGACACCAACCACAAGAAAAAATCTGGAAAGACCACAAATTCATGGAGGTTAAATAACATGCTACTAAACAATGAATAGGTCAACCAGGAAATAAAAGAAGAAATAAAAAATTACATGAAAACACAATGGTCCAAAACCTTTGGGATGCATTGAAAGCAGTTCTAAGAGGGAAGTTTATAGCAATGCAGGCCTATTCAAGAAACAAGAAAATTTTCAAATAAACTCTCTAATCTTACACCTACAGGGGCTAGAAAAAGAACAACATACAAAACCTAAAGCCAGCAGAAGGAAGGAAATAACAAAGATTAGAGCAGAAATAAATGAAATAGAAATTTAAAAAAATAATAGAACAGATCAATGAAACCAGGAGCTGGTTCTTTGAAAAAAATCAATAAAATTGATAAACCTCTAGCTAGACTTAACAAGAAAAAAAGAGAAAGAAACTAAATAAATCACAAATGAGAGAGGAAAAATAACAACAGTGAAGAAATACAAACAATTATAAGAGGATATTATGAAAAACTATATGCCAAAAAAATTGGAAAAACTAGAAGAAATGGATAAATTCCTAGAAACATAGAAGCTGCCAAAACTAAAACAGGAAGAAATAGAAAATTTGAACAGACCAAGAGCCAGCAAAGAAATTGAATCAGTAATGAAAAAACTCCCAAAAAACAAGTCTAGGATCAGATGGCTTCATAGGCAAATTCTACCAAACATTTAAAGAAAACTTAATGCCTATTCTTCCCAAACTATTTTAAAAAATAGAAAAGGAAAACCTCCAAATTCATCCTATGAGGCCAGCATTACCCTGATTCCAAAACCAGGTAAAGACACCACACACACAAGAAAAAGAGAACTACAATCCAGTATCTCTGGTGAACACAGATACAAAAATCCTTAAAAAAATATTAGCAAACCAGGTCCAACAATACATTAAAAAAATAATTCACCATGATCACGTTGGATTTATTCCTGGGTTGCAAAGGTGGTTCAATAGTCACAAATCCATCAACATGATACATCACATCAATAAGAGAAAGGATAAAAACCATATGATCATTTCAATAGATGTAGATAAAGCATTGAGATAAAAATTCTCAAAAAATAGATTTAGAGGGAACATATCTCAACATAATAAAGGCCTTATATGAAAAACCCACTGTGAAAATCATCCACAAAGGGGAAAAACGGAGAGCTTTTCCCCTAAGGTCAGGAACAAGACGATGATAACTATACTCACTACTTTTATTCTACATGGTACTGGAAGTCCTAACTACAGCAGACAACAAAAAGAGAAAAAAAAAAAAAGGCATCCAAATCAGTAATGTAGAAGTAAAACTTTCACTATTTGCAGATGACATGATAGCAAATATAGAAAACCCTAAAGACTCAACTAAAAAACTGCTGGAACTGTTAAACAAATTCAGTAAAGTTGCAGGATACAAAATCAACGTACAGAAATCTGTTGCATTTCTATACACCAGTAATGAAGCAGCAGAAAGGGAAATTAAGAAAACAATCCCATTTACAATGGCACCCAAAATAAGATACCTAAGAATGAATAAACATAAGGGAAGAGGTGAAAGACCTGTACATTGAAAACTATAAAGCACTGATGAAAGAAATTGCAGATGATGTAAAGAAATGGAAAGACGCTCATGGATTGGAAAAACAAATATTGTTAAAATGTCTATACTACACAAAGCAATCTACACATTTAATGCAATCCCTATCAAAATACCAACGTTTTTCATAGAACCAGAACAAACAATCCTAAAATTGTATGGAACCACAAAGACCCTGAATAGCTGAAACAATCTTGAAAAAGAAAAGCAAAGCTAGAGGCATCACAATTCTGGACTTAAAGTTATATTAAAAAGCTGTAATGATCAAAACAGTATGATACTGGCATAAAAATGGGCACATAGATCAATAGAACAGAATAGAAAGCCCAGAAATGGACCCACAACTATATGGTCAATTAATCTTTGACAAGGCAGGAAAGAATATCCAATGGGAAAAAGGCAGTCTCTTCAACAAATGGTGTTGGGAAAACTGGACAGCCACATGCAAAAGAAAGAAACTGGACCACTGTCTTACACCACACACAAAAATAAATTCAAAATGGATTAAAGGCCTAAATGTGAGACCTGAAACCATAAAAATCCTAAAAGAGAACAAAGGCAGTAACTTCTTTGTATATTGGCCATAACCCAATATGTCTAGATGTCTCCTGAGGCAAGGGGGAAAAAGCAAAAATAAACTATTGGGACTTTATCAAAATTAAAAACTTCTGCACAGTGAAGGAAACAATCAACAAAACTAAAAGGCAATCTAAGAATGGGAGAAGATATTTGCAAATGACATATTCGATAAAGAGTTCGTATCCAAAATCTATAAGGACCATATCAAACTCAACACCCAAAAGACAAATAATCCAGTTAAAAACTGAGCAGAAGACATGAACAGACATTTCTCCAAAGATATACAAATGGCCAACGACATGAAAAGATGTTCATCACTTACCATCAGGGAAATGCAAATCAAAATCACAATGAGATATCACGTCACTTCTGTCAGAATGGCTAAAATCAACAACACAAGAAACAACAGGTGTTGGCATGGGTGTGAAGAAAAAGGAACCCTCTTGTACTGTTGGGCAGAAGGCAAACTGGTGCAGCCACAGTGGAAGACAGTATGGATGTTCCTCAAAAAGTTAAAAATAGAACTACCCTATGATCCAGCAATTGCACTACTTGGTATTTACCCAAATACCAAAGTATTAATTCAAAGGGATGCATGTACCCCTATGTTTATAGCAGCATTATTTACAATAGCCAAGATATGGAAGCAGCCCAATTGATGAATGGATAAATACAATGTGAGATATATATATAATAAATATATATAATATATGTTATATATTATATTATTCAGCCATAAAAAAGAATGCACTCTTGCCATTTGCAACATGAATGGATCTAGAGAGTAAAATGCTAAGGGAAATAAGTCAGTCAGAGAATGACAAACACCATATGACTTCACTCATATGTGGAATTTGAGAAAGAAAACAAAGGAACAAAGGGAAAAAAGAGAGAGAGAGAGAGAAACTAAGAAACAAACTCTTAATTATAGAGACCAATCTGATGGTTACCAGAGGGAGAGGGGTAGGGGGGATGGGTTAAATAGGTGATGGGGATTAAGCACTGGGTAAAGTATGGAAGTGTTGAACCAATATATTGTATACCTGTAACGAATATAACACTATATGCTAACTAGAATTAAAATAAAAACTTTTTAGGGGCACCTGGGTGGCTCAGTTGGGTAAGCGTCTACCTTCAGCTCAGGTCATGATCTCTGGATCCTGGGATTGAGCCCCACATCAGGCGCCGCATCAGGCTCCCTGCTCAGCAGGGAGTCTACTTCTCCCTCTCCCTCTGCCCCTCCCCACAGCCTGTGCTCTCTCTCTCTCTCTCTCAAATAAATACATAAAATCTTTTTTTATTATTATGTTATGTTAATCACCATATATTACATCATTAATTTTTGATGTAGTGTTCCATGATTGGTTGTTTGCATATAACACCCAGTGCTCCATGCAGAACGTGCCCTCTTTAATACCCATCACCAGGCTAACCCATCCCCCCTCCCCTCTAGAACCCTCAGTTTGTTTCTCAGAGTCCATAGTCTCTCATGGTTCGTCTCCCCCTCCGATTTCCCCCCCTTCATTTTCCCCTCCTGCTATCTTCTTCTATTTTTTTTTTAACATATAATGTATTATTTGTTTCAGAGGTACAGGTTTGTGATTCAACAGTCTTACACTATTCACAGTGCTCACCATAGCACATACCCTCCCCAATGTCTATCACCCAGTCACCCCATCCCTCCCACCCACCACCACTCCAGCAACCCTCAGTTTGTTTTCCTGAGATTAAGAATTCCTCATATCAGTGAGGTCATATGATACATGTCTTTCTCTGATGGACTTATTTCGCTCAGCATAATACCCTCCAGTTCCATCCACATCATTGCAAATGGCAAGATCTCATTCCTTTAATGGTTGCATAATATTCCATTGTATATATATACCACATCTTCTTTATCCATTCATCTGTTGATGGACATCTTGGCTCTTTCCATAGTTTGGCTATTGTGGACATTGCTGCTATAAACATCGGGGTGCACGTACCCCTTCGGATCCCTACATTTGTATCTTTGGGGTAAATACCCATATGGTAGCTCTATTTTCAACTTTTTGAGGAACCTCCATACTGTTTTCCAGAGTGGCTGCACCAGCTTGCATTCCCACCAACAGTGTAGGAGGGTTCCCCTTTCTCCGCATCCCTGCCAACATCTGTCCTTTCCTGACTTGTTAATTTTAGCCATTCGGACTGGTGTGAGGTGGTATCTCATTGAAGTTTTGATTTGGATTTCCCTGATGCTGAGCGATATTGAGCACTTTTTCATGTGTCTGTTGGCAATTTGGTTGTCTTCTTTGGAAAAGTGTCTGTTCATGTCTTCTGACCATTTTTTGATTGGATCATTTGTTCTTTGGGTGTTGAGTTTAACAAGTTCCCTAATAGATTTTGGATACTAGCCCTTTATCTGATATGTCATTTGCAAATATCTTCTCCCATTCTGTCGGTTGTCTTTTGGTTTTGTTGACTGTTTCTTTTGCTATGCAAAAGCTTTTTATCTTGATGAAGTCCCAATAGTTCATTTTTGCCCTTGCTTCCCTTGCCTTTGGCGATGTTTCTAGGAAGAAGTTGCTTCAGCTGAGGTCAAAGAGGTTGCTGCCTGTGTTCTCCTTTAGGATTTTGATGGACTGCTGTCTCACATTGAGGTCTTTCAAACATTTGGAGTCTATTTTTGTGTGTGGTGTAAGGAAATGGTCCAGTTTCATTCTTCTGCATGTGGCTGTCCAATTTTCCCAACACCATTTGTTGAAGAGACTCTCTGTTTTCCATTGGACATTCTTTCCTGCTTTGTCAAAGATTAGTTGACCATAGAGTTGAGGGTCCATTTCTGGGCTCTCTATTCTGTCCCATTGATCAATGTGTCTGTTTTTGCACCAGTACCATACTGTCTTGTTGATGACAGCTTTGTAATAGAGCTGGAAGTCCGGAATTGTGATGCCATCAGCTTTGCTTTGCTTTTTCAACATTCCTCTGGCTATTCGGGGTCTTTTCTGGTTCCATACACATTTTAGGATTATTCGTTCCATTTCTTTGAAAAAAGTGGATGGTATTTTGATAGGGATTGCATTGAATGTGTAGATTGCTCTAGGTAGCATTGACATCTTCACAATATTTCTTCTTCCAATCCATGAGCATGGAATGTTTTTCCATTTTGTGTCTTCCTCAATTTCTTTCATGAGTATTTTATAGTTTTCTGAGTACAGATCCTTTGCCTCTTTGGTTAGATTTATTCCTAGGTATCTTAAGGTTTTGGGTGCAATTGTAAATGGGATCGACTTCTTAATTTCTCTTTCTTCTGTCTTGTTGTTGGTGTATAGGAATGCCACTGATTTCTGTGCATTGATTTTATATCCTGCCACTTTACTGAATTCCTGTATGAGTTCTAGCAGTTTGGGGTGGAGTCTTTTGGGTTTTCCACATAAAGTATCATATCATCTGCAAAGAGTGAGAGTTTGACTTCTTCCTTGCCAATTCGGATGGCTTTTATTTCTTTTTGTTGTCTGATTGCTGTGGTTAGGACTTCTTTAAAAATAAAATAAAAACTTTTTAAAAGTTGTTTTATGTATTCTAGGGCCTTTGTATTTCCATATAAATTTAGAATCAGCTTATTAATTTCTACAGAAGACTTCTGGGATTTTGGTTGATAGTGTATTGAATCTATAGACCAATTTAGGGAAGATTGGTATCTTAATGTATAGGGTTCCGGCCTTGTCAACAACATCCATTTCTCCATTTGTTTAGGTCTTCAATTTCTCTCAGCAGCATTTTGTGGTTTTCACAGTGTGGGCCTAGTGCATCTTTTGTTGGCTTTATCACAAAGTATATAATATCTTTATACTATTTTAAATTTTATTTTTACACTTTAATTTTCTATTCACGTTTACTAACATATAGAAGTACAGTTAATTTTTTTCTTTTTTTAATTTAAATTCAATTAGCAAACATATAGTAAGTACATCATTAGTTTCAGAGGTAGAGTTCAGTAATTCATCGGTTGCATATAACACTCAGTGCTCATCACATCACTGCCCTCTTTAATGCTCATCACCCAATTACCCCATCCCCCCACCCACTTGCCCTCTAGCAGCCCTGTTTGTTTCCTATAGTTAAGAGTCTCTCATGGTTTGTCTCCCTCTCTGATGTTTTCCCATTCAGTTTTTCCTCCCTTCCTCTCTGATCCTCTGTGCTATTTCTTATATTCCACATATGAGTGAAACCATATGATCATTGTCTTTCTCTGATTGACTTATTTCACTCAGCATAATACCCTCCAGTCCCATCCATGTCGATGTAAATGGTAGGTATTCATCCTTTCTGATGGCTGAGTAATATTACCTTGTATATATATACCACATCTTCTTTATCCATTCATCTGTCAATGGACATCTCAGCTCTTTCCACAGTCTGGCTATTGAGGATTTTTTAATATTGATCTTGTATCCTGCATTCTGGCTGAACTCATTTATGAGCTCTAATAATTCATTTGTGAATTCCTTAGGATTTTCTATATATAAGATCCTGTCATCTATGAATGAAAAGAAAGTTACTTCTTCCATTCTATACCTTGTTCTTTTTCTTTTCTGATTACACTGGTCAGAACCTCTTTTCAATGTTAAGTGGAAGTGGTGAGAGCAAACATTCATCCATCTTTTTTTTTTTTTTAGGAGAGAGAGTGGTAGGAGGGGCAGAGGGAAAGGGAGAGAGAGAATCTTAAGCAGGCTCCATGCCCAGCATGGAGCCCCACGCCGTGCTCGATTTCACAACACTGAGATCATGACATGCGCTGAAGTTAAGAGTCAGATGCTTAACTGACTGAGCCACCCAGGGGCCCCCATCCATCTTATTTCTTAACTTAGGGGGAAAATCATTCTCTTTCACCATTAAATGTGGTATTAGCTGTGGGTTTTTTTTTTTTAATAGAAGCCATTTCCCAGATTTAGGAAGTTTCCTTCCATTCTTAGTTTATGAGTGTATTTAACATGAATGATTATTGAACTTTGTAAATTGTGTCTATTGACTGTCATATGGTCTTTGTCCTGTGTCCTCTTATCATGGTGTAATACACTGATTGATTTTACTATGTTGAGCCAGCTTTGCATTCCTGGGATAAGTCCCACTTGTCATGGTGTATAGTTATTTTTATATGTTGCTGAAGTTGATTTGCTAGTATTTTGCTGAGGATGTTTGAATCCACATTCATAAGAGATACTGGTCTATAGTGTTCTTATGATGCCTTTTTCTGGTTTGGGTATAAGGGTAGCATATACTTTGAGAAGTATTCCCTCCTCTTTTATTTTTTGGAAGAGTTTGTAAAGAGTTGGTATTAATTCTTCTTTGAATATTTAATGGACTTCACAAGTGAAGCCACCTAAGCCCGGAGTTTTCTTTCTGGGAAGGTTTTTAACTACAAATTTAATTTCCTTAATAATTATAAGACTACTCCTGTTTCTATTTATTTTTTATTAAGCTTTGTTAGGCTGCATTCTTCAAAGAATTTGTTCATTTTATCTAAGTTGTCAAATGTATTGGCATAAAGTTATCAAAATATTCCCTTAGCATCTTTTTACCATATGTATAATCTGTAGTGATGTTACTTCTCCCATTCTCAGTATTGGTATTTATTTCTTCTTTTATTCTTTCATGATCAGATAGGCTAGAGGTTTCTTAGTACTCTTAGTTTTGTAAAGAATTAGCTTTTGGTTCATTGATTTATCTCTATTTTGTTTTTGTTTTCTGTTCCATTGATTTTTGCTTTGATTTTTGCAATACATTCAGATTTTTGTTGTGGCCCAGAATATGGGTTATCTTGCCAAATGTCCTATGAACATTTACACTTGAAAAGAATGTGTATTCTGCTGCTGTTGGATGCAGTGTTCTATAAATGTTAATTAGGTCAAGTTGGTTGATTTCATTGATCAACTCTACTATATTCTTTCTTTTTTTTTTGACCCTGTATTTTTTTATTTAAATTCAATTAGCCAACATATAGTACATCATTAGTCTTTGATGTAGTGTTCAGTGATTCATTAGTTGCATATATTCTTTCTGATTTTCTCTCTATTCTATCAGCTATTCAGAAAAAGATGCTGAAATCTTATACTGTAATTGTGCATTTTTCTATTCCTCCTTGCAGTTTTATTATTTTTTCTTCATGTACTTTGAGTCTGTGTTATTGGGGCCATACACATTTAAGATGTTATGAGCTTTTGGTGAATTGAAGTCTTTATCATTATGGGATAGCCTTTATTTCTGGTAATTTTCAGCGACTCTTTCTTGAAATTTTTGCCCCCACTTCTGCAACTGCATGTATATTAGGCCACTTTAAGTAGTCCCACAAATCATTAATGCTCTTTTCTTTTGGTTTTTATCCCTGACTTTTATTTTTCTTAGTTTCTATCAATATGCCTTCAGTTCACTAATCTTTTCTTCTGCAATGTCTAGTATGCCATTATACCATCCAGTATATTTTTCATCTCAGACATGGTATCTTTCATCTCTAGATTTTACTTGGGATTTTTCTATATCTCTATTTATCTTTTCAAACATTAGAAATATAGTAACAATAATGGAATAGCGTTAAGATAGCTATTTTAGTGCTCTTGTCTGCTAATTCTAATATCTGTATCGGTTCTGGATTTGTTTTGATTTGTCGATTTTTCTACTCATTATGGATGTATTTTCCTGCTTCTTTTATGCCTGATAATTATTTTATTGGATGTGCAACATTGTCAATTTTATCTTGTTTTGTACTGGATTTTTTTCAGCTTTATTGAGGTATAATTGATACATACAATTGTATTTTATGGTATTTAAAATTATATATGTAAAGCACAATGATTTGACATGGGAAATGATTTACTTTGTGAAATCATGATCACAGTCTGATTAATTAATACATCTATCACCTCACATAGTTGCCATTTTTTGTTGTTGTAGTTGTTGAGAATGCTTAACGTCTCCTATCTTGGCAAATTTCAAATACACATGACAGTATTATTAACTATAGTCACCATGATGTACATTAGATCCCCAGAGCTTATTAATCTAATAACTGAAGTCTCATATCCTTTAAACTGTGACTCCTTATCTCTAGGCTCTGGTAACCACCATTCTACTATTTCTATAAATTTAGCTTTTTTTTTTTTTAAATTTCACATATAAGTGAGATACAGTATTTGTCTTTGGCCAATTTAACTTAGCATACTGTCCTCTAGGTTCATCCATGTTGTTGCAAATGGCAAGATTTCATTTTTTCTTGTGGCTGAATAATACCACATCTTCTTTATCCATTCATCAGTTAATGGGCACTTAGGTTGTTTCCAAATCTATCTACTGTGAATAATGCTGAGATGTACCTGGGAGTAAAAATGTCTCTTTGACATACTGATTTAGTTTCCCTTGGTTATATACCCAGAAGTGAGATAGCTCTATTTTTATTTTTTTAATAACCTCCATACCATTTTCCATTATGGCTATACTGATTTACATTCCAACCAACAGTGTACAAGGGTTCTCTTTTTAAAATATCTTTACCAACCCTGGTTATTTGTTATCTTATTGATAAAAGCCATCCTAACAGACATGAGGTAATATCCCATTGTGCTTTTGATTTGTATTTTTCTGATTATTAGTGATGTTGAATACCTTTTCATGTACCTGTTGACCATTTGTATGTCTTCTTTGGAGAAATGTCTAAGCTCTTAGCCCATTTTTAAATTGGATGATGATTATTATCATTTTGCTATTAAGTTGTATAAGTTCTTTACATTAACCCCTTATCAGTAATATGGTTTGCAAATAGGTTTTCTTCCAGGAGTTTTATAGTTTCAGGTCTTACAGTTAATTCTTTAACCCAGTTAATTTTTGTGAGTGGTGTAAGTTAAGAGTCTAGTTCCACTATTTTGCATGTGAATATACAGTTTCCCAACACAATTTACTGAAGAGACTATACTTCCCCTATTGAGTGTTCTTGGAACCCTTGGCAAGGACTAGTGCACCATATATGTGTGGGATCATATCTGAGCTCTCCATTCTGTTCCATTGGTCTGTGCATCTGTTTTTATGCTTGTTTTGATTACTCTAGCTTTGTAATAAAGTTTGAAATAAGGAAGTGTGATGCCTCCAACTTTGTTCTGCTTTCTCAAGACCCTATTGGCTATTCAGGGTCTTCCATAGTTCCTTACAAATTTTAGGGTTCTTTTTTTCTATTTCTGTGAAAAATGCCAATAGAATTTTGATAGAGACTGCCTTGAAGCTGTACATCACTTTGGGTAGTATGGATATTTTAATATTATTAGTTCTTCCTATCCATGAACACAGAGTATCTTTCCATTTATTTCTTCCTCAATTGCTTTCATTGATGTCTCATAGCTTTCAGTGTAAAGGTCTTTCGTCTCCTTGGTTAAATTTATTCTTAGGCATTTTATTGTTTTTGGTGCTATTGTAAATGAAATCATTTTCTTATTTCTCTCTGATAGTTCATTGTAAGTGTATATAAATGCAACTGATTTTTCTACATTGATTTGTGTTCTGCAATTTTACTGAGTTTATTTATTCTAAGAGTTTTTTGTGGAGTCTCTAAGGTTTTATATATATATATATATTAGATCATGTTATCTTCACACAAAGACAATTTTACTTCTTTTCTGACTTGGATACATTTAATTCCCCTTTCTTGCTTACTTAATCTGGCTAGTAACTTCAGTACTGTGTTAGAATAGAAGTCATGAGAGTGAGCACCCTTGCCTTGTTTTTGATCTTAGTGGAAACACTTTCAGTTTTTCACTGTTGACTATGTTAACTCTGGGCTTGTCATACATGGCCTTTATCATGTTAAGGTACATTCTATACCAATTTTTTTTTTTTTTTGCATAAAAGGATGTTGAATTTCCTGAGATGTTTTCTGCATCTATGGAGACGATCATATGATATTTGTCCTTCATTCTGCTAATGTTGTGTATCACATTTACTGGTTCGTGTACATTGAATCATCTTTATTTCCCAGGGATAAATCCCACTTGATACTTTCTAAGGTGCTGTTGAAGTTGGTTTGGTAGTATTTCATTGAGGACTTCTGCATCTATATTTATAAGAGATGTTGGCCTGTAATTTTCTTTTTGTATAGTGTCTTTGTCTGGCTTTGGTATCAGGGTAATGCTGACATTGTAAAATGAGTTTAGAGGTGTTCCTTCCTCTTCAGTTTTTGGAAGAGTTTGAGAAGGATTGGTATTTATTTATTTTTTTAATGTTTGATAGACTTCATGAGTAAAGTTGTCAGGTCTTGGAATGTATTTCTGGGGAGGTTTTTGATTACTGATTCAATCTCGTGACCCATTATTGATCTCTTCAGATTTTCTTTCTTCGTGAGTCTATCTTGGTAGGAGTTATTCTCTAGGAATGTATCCATTTCTTCTAAGTCATCCAATTTGTTGGTATATAATTGTTTGTAGTAATCTGTTATAATCCTTTGTATTTCTGTGATATCAGCTATAATGTCTCTCTTTCATCTCTGATTTTATTTACTTGAGTCTTCTCTCTTTTTTTCTTGTTCTAGATTAAGGTTTATCAATTTTATCTTTTTAAAAAACCAGCTCCTAGTTTTGATTTTTTCTTTTGTTTTTCTAGTCTCTATTTCATTTATTTCTGTTCCAATCTTTGTTATTTCCTTTTCCGTGCTAGCCTTGGTTTTAGGTTTGAATCTTTATTTTTCCTTTTCTATTTCCTGGAAATATAGTTAGGTTTTTTTTGTTGTTGTTGTTTTTTGTTTTTGAGATTTTTATTTTTTCTTAATATAAGCATTTATCACTATAAACATCCCTCTTAGACTTTTTGTTGCATCCCATAAGTTTTTGTATGTTGTGTTTCCATTTTGATGTTTTTCAAGACATTTTAAATTTCCCTTTTGATTTCTTCTTTGACCCATTGGTTTTCAGGAGCGTGTACATATTTGTGAAGTTTCCAGTTTTCCTTCTGTTATTGATTTATAGTTTCATACCAGCATGGTTGGAAAAGGTACTTGGTATGATTTCAGTCTTCTTAAATTTGTTAAGACTTGTTTTGATATCTAATATATGATCTGTCCTGGAGAATGTTCTGTATGTACTTGAGAAGAATGTGTATTCTGTTGCTGTTAGATGGAATGTTCTGTATATGTTTGTTAGATCAATTTGGTCTATAGTATAGTTCAAGTCCAATGTTGCTTTATTGATTTTTCTGTCTCAGTAATCTATACCTTGTGGAAAGTATGGTATAGAAGTCCCTTACTATTATGGTATTATTGTTTAGTTCTCCCTTTGAATCTCACAGTATTTGCTTAATATATTTAGGTGCTCCAATGTTGGGTGCATATATATTTATAATTGTTATGTATTCTTAATGAGTTGACTCCTTTATCATTATATAATAACTTTTTTGTCTCTTTTTATAGTTTTTCACTTAGCCTATTTTGTCGGATAGAAGTATAGTTACCCTTGCTCTCTTTTGGTTTCCATTTGTGTGGAATATCTTTTTTCATCCCTTCACTTTGAACCTGTATGTATCCTCAAAGCTGAATATATTTGGTTCTTATTTTTTCAGCCATTCTATGTCTTTTGATTGGAGAATTTAATCTATTTTCATTTAAAGTAATTTTTTATTATGTAAGAACTTACTAATGCCATTTTATTGTTCTCTGGCTTTTTTGTTGTTCCTTTCTTCCTCTATTGCTGTCTTCCTTTGTGAATTGATGATTTTCTGTACTGGTATGCTTTGATTCCTTTGTCTTTATCTTTTGTGTATCAATGGTAGTTTTTTGTTTTGTGGTTACCATGAGGCTCACATAAAATAGCTTGTAACAGTCTATTTCTTTATTTAAATTCAATTAGCCAACATATAATATGTCATTTTTTTGATGTAATGTTCAATGATTCATTAGTTGTGTATAACACCCAGTGCTCATCACCTCACATACCCTCCTTAATGCCATCACCCACTTACCCCATTCCCCCACCCACCTCCCTTTCTGCAACCCTCAGTTTGTTTCCCAGAGTCAAGAGTTTCTCATGATTTGTCTCCCTTTCTGATTTTTTCCATTCAGTTTTCCCTTCCTTTCCCTATGATCTTCTGCGCTATTCCTTATATTCCACATATGAGTGAAACCATATGATAATTGTCTTCCTCTGATTGATTTACTTCACTTAGCATAATACCCTCCAGTTCCAACCATATCGATGTAAATGATAGGTATTCATCCTTTCTGATGGTGAGTAATATTCCATGTAAAAGTCTATTTTAACTGGATAACAACCTAACATTGATTGCATTCAAAAAATATTTTGAATTTTTATTGGACAAATACAGATCTCTATTTTTGGAAGGTCAGTTTCTAGAACATTGTGTTACTTTAGTAGTATATTTCCTTGATTTTCATGCTCCTTGGAGTCTTGTGTCTTGTCTTTGTATTTGAGGTAGAATTGACCTTCTC
Source organism: Neomonachus schauinslandi (assembly GCF_002201575.2). NCBI lineage: Eukaryota > Metazoa > Chordata > Mammalia > Carnivora > Phocidae > Neomonachus > Neomonachus schauinslandi. Next base: position 38,682,568 of record NC_058419.1, on the reverse strand, counting down.
CAGTTTTTACTAACTGGAAGGCAACTTTAAAAGAGAAATGTCTTCCATTACCCTGCTAGGGATTCTAAGGCTTTCTCAGACATTTTCTATGGATACACCTGTTCCACACTTCTTGTCCCTCTTGGAGGGGAGGGAGATTCTTAAAATTTTATGCCTTCTCTCAATCCTGCAAAACCAGGTCAGGTGCTGATAGCCTGATGTGCTTTCTTGAGGGCCGTGCTGAATGCTTTCTGTGTGCTTTCTCTCAATCCCACAAAGTTGGGCTGGCTTTTTGTGTATGCCCACTAGCCATCTGTAAAGGCTCATACTTGCCACCCTCATGTGCCCCAGGAGCTGACCACAAAGTGGGGAATGTGTGTGGAGCACTGGGGGTGACTGGGCCAGTTGGGGATCCACAGGTAAGGTATTCCCCACTGCCTCTGAGGTAGGCTTCCTGATGGAGTTCATGAAGCAGTTAGTAACACCTGCATTCCTTTGAAATCCTCTGAGGATCCTGGCTGCTGTTCTCCCAAGCTCCTCCCTGCCCCCCGGTTGTGCAGCATACCTCAGTATTCGGGATGGTGCAAGACAGGAGTACACCTCTTTGACAGCATCCCACACAGTTGGAGAAACCAGATGCTCAGTCACACACTCTCACTTTCCCCATGGAAAAAATCATAGGCCAAGAAGGTCTCTCTTGGCACTGAGCTGGGCCACCTTGGGGCAAGGGTGAGGTGGGTGAAGTGAAACTATTCTTCTTGTGTTCTTCAGTATGTCCAATCTCAGATTTTCCTTGCTACAACTCTTTTCCTTGTTTTTTAAACTATCTTGTCCACCTCACCAGGGAAGCACCTCATGAGCATACCAAAGACACTCCTATCACTAAAAATTCCAAGGGTTTTTAAAGCTTTGTGCCAAGAACAGGGGACAAAGACAAATACATATGTATGTTTCATTTTTATTCAATTTTTATTCAATTTATTTAAACTGAAAAAAGTTTACACATTTATTCCACCCCCTACCATCCCCCACCTCTTGCAACCATCAATCTGTTCTCAGTGTCTGTAAACTTGCTTGGGGTTTTGTTTTTATTTTTGTTTTTGTTTTTAGATTCCACATATAAGAGAGATCATACTGTATTTGTCTTTCTCTGACTTATTTCACTTAGTATAATGTTAAACCATGTTGTTGCAAATGGCAAGATTTCATTACTTTTTATGGCTGAGTAACATTCCATTGTGTGTGTGTGTGTGTGTGTGTGTATCTCTTTATCCATCCATCCATCCATCCATCAATAAACAGGTTGTTTCATACCTTGGCTATTGTAAAAATGCTGGAATGAACATGGTGGTCCACATATTTTTCAAATTAGTGTTTTGATTTTCTTTGGATAAATATCCAGAAGTGGAATTGCTGGATCTATTGCAGCATCAAAAAATGATTCTATTTTTAATTTTTTGAGAAAACTTCATACCGTTTTCTATAGTGGTTATAGCAATTTATATTCTCACCAACAGTGCACAAGGGCTCCCTGTTCTCCACATCCTCACCAACACTTGTTATTTCTTGTCTGTTTGATAGTAGCCATTCTAATAGGTGTGAGGTGATATCTAATGGTGGTTGGGGTTTGCATTTCACTGATGATTAATGATGTTGAGTATATTTTCATGTACCTGTTGGCTATCTGTGTATCTTCTTTGGATAAATGTCTATTTAGGTCTTCTGCACATTTTTCAACTGAATTGTTTGTTTGCTTTGCGTTGTATGAGTTTTTATATATTTTGGATACTAGCACCTTATCAGATAGACGATTTGCAATTATTTTCTCCTATTCGGTAAGTTGCCGTTTTCATTTTGTTGTTTATTTCTTTGCTGTGCAGAAGCTTTTAAATTTGATGTGTGTATTTATTTATTTTTGCTTTTAGTATTAGATTTAAAAAATCATCACCAAGATTTATGTTAAGGAGCTTACCACCCATTTTCTTCTAGGAGTTCTATGGTGCCAGGTCTTACATTCAAGTCTTTAACCCATTTTAAGTTTATTTTTGTGTATGGTGTAAGATAGTGGTCCAGTTTCATTCTTTTGCATGTGGCTGTCCAATTTTTCCAACACCATTTATTGAAAAGACTGTTCTTTCCCCATTGTATATTCTAGGCTCCTTTGTCCTAAATTAATTGACCCCTATGTGTGGGTTTATTTCTGGGCTCTCTAGTCCGTTCTCTTGATCTATGTGTCTGTTTTTACGCCAATACCATACTTTTTTTTTTTTTTTTAGTATTTCTTTTTTTTAATTTTTTTTTATTCTTATGTTAATCCCCATACATTACATCATTAGTTTTAGATGAAGTATTCCATGATTCATTGTTTGTGCATAACACCCAGTGCTCCATGCAGAATGTGCCCTCCTCAATACCCACCACCAGGCTAACCCATCCTCCCACCCCCCTTCCCTCTAGAACCCTGTTTGTTTTTCAGAGTCCATCGTCTCTCATGGTTCGTCTACCCCTCCGATTTCCCCCGCTTCATTCTTCCCTTCCCGCTACCTTCTTCTTCTTTTTTTTTTCTTAACATATATTGCATTATTTGTTTCAGAGGTACAGATCTGAGATTCAACAGTCTTGCACAATTCACAGCGCTTACCAGAGCACATACCCTCCCCAGTGTCTATCGCCCAGTCCCCCCATCCCTCCCACCCCACCCCCACTCCAGCAACCCTCAGTTTGTTTCCTGCAATTAAGAATTCCTCATATCAGTGAGATCATATGATACATGTCTTTCTCTGTTTGACTTATTTCACTCAACATAATACCCTCCAGTTCCATCCACGTCGTTGCAAATGGCAAGATCTCATTCCTTTTGATGGCTGCATAATATTCCATTGTATATATATACCACTTCTTCTTTATCCATTCATCTGTTGATGGACATCTTGGCTCTTTCCAAAGTTTGGCTATTGTGGACATTGCTGCTATAAACATCGGGGTGCACGTACCCCTTCGGATTCCTACTTTTGTATCTTTGGGGTAAAACCCAGTAGTGCAATTGCTGGATCATATAGTAGCTCTATTTTCAACTTTTTGAGGAACCTCCATACAGTTTTCCAGACTGGCTGCACCAGCTTGCATTCCCACCAACAGTGTAGGAGGGTTCCCCTTTCTCCGCATCCCCGCCAACATCTGTCGTTTCCTGACTTGTTAATTTTAGTCATTCTGACTGGTGTGAGGTGGTATCTCATTGAGGTTTTGATTTGGATTTCCCTGATGCCGAGCGATATTGAGCACTTTTTCATGTGTCTGTTGGCCATTTGGATGTCTTCTTTGGAAAAATGTCTGTTCATGTTTTCTGCCCATTTCTTGATTGGATTCTTTGTTCTTTGGGTGTTGAGTTTGATGAGTTCTTTATAGATTTTGGATACTAGCCCTTTATCTGATATGTCATTTGCAAATATCTTCTCCCATTCTGTTGGTTGTCTTTTGGTTTTGTTGACTGTTTCCTTTGCTTTGCAAAAGCTTTTTATCTTGATGAAGTCCCAATAGTTCATTTTTGCCCTTGCTTCCCTTGCCTTTGGCGATGTTTCTAGGAAGAAGTTGCTTCGGCTGAGGTCAAAGAGGTTGCTGCCTGTGTTCTCCTTTAGGATTTTGATGGACTCCTGTCTCACACTGAGGTCTTTCAACCATTTGGAGTCTATTTTTGTGTGTGGTGTAAGGAAATGGTCCAGTTTCATTCTTCTGCATGTGGCTATCCAAGTTTCCCAACACCATTTGTTGAAGAGACTGTCTTTGTTTCACTGGACATTCTTTCCTGCTTTGTCAAAGATGAGTTGACCATAGAGTTGAGAGTCCATTTCTGGGCTCTCTATTCTGTTCCATTGATCTATGTGTCTGTTTTTGTGCCAGCACCATGCTGTCTTGATGATGACAGCTTTGTAATAGAGCTGGAAGTCCGGAATTGTGATGCCATCAGCTTTGCTTTTCTTTTTCAACATTCCTCTGGCTATTCGGGGTCTTTTCTGGTTCCATACAAATTTTAGGATTATTTGTTCCATTTCTTTGAAAAAAGTGGATGGTATTTTGATGGGGATTGCATTGAATGTGTAGATTGCTCTAGGTAGCATTGACATCTTCACAATATTTGTTCTTCCAATCCATGAGCACGGAACGTTTTTCCATTTCTTTGTGTCTTCCTCAATTTCTTTCATGAGTATTTTATAGTTTTCTGAGTAAAGATCCTTTGTCTCTTTGGTTAGATTCATTCCTAGGTATCTTATGGTTTTGGGTGCAATTGTAAATGGGATCGACTCCTTAATTTCTCTTTCTTCTGTCTTGTTGTTGGTGTATAGGAATGCCACTGACTTCTGTGCATTGATTTTATATCCTGCCACTTTACTGAATTCCTGTATGAGTTCTAGCAGTTTTGGGGTGGAGTCTTTTGGGTTTTCCACATAAAGTATATCATCTGCAAAGAGTGAGAGTTTGACTTCTTCTTTGCCAATTTGGATGCCTTTGATTTCTTTTTGTTGTCTGATTGCTGTGGCTAGGACTTCCAATACTATGTTGAATAGCAGTGGTGATAGTGGACATCCCTGCCGCATTCCTGACCTTAGGGGGAAAGCTCTCAGTTTTTCCCCATTGAGAATGATATTCACTGTAGGTTTTTCATAGATGGCTTTTATGATATTGAGGTATGTACCCTCGATCCCTATACTCTGAAGAGTTTTGATCAAGAAAGGATGCTGTACTTTGTCAAAAGCTTTTTCTGCATCTATTGAGAGGATCATATGATTCTTGTTCTTTCTTTTATTAATGTATTGAATCACATTGATTGATTTGCGGATGTTGAACCAACCTTGCAGCCCAGGGATAAATCCCACTTGGTCATGGTGAATAATCCTTTTAATGTACTGTTGGATCCTATTGGCTAGTATTTTGGTGAGAATTTCTGCATCCATGTTCATCAGGGATATTGGTCTGTAATTCTCCTTTTTGATGGGGTCTTTGTCTGGTTTTGGGATCAAGGTAATGCTGGCCTCATAAAATGAGTTTGGAAGTTTTCCTTCCATTTCTATTTTTTGGAACAGTTTCAGAAGAATAGGTATTAATTCTTCTTGAAATGTTTGGTAGAATTCCCCTGGGAAGCCATCTGGCCCTGGGCTTTTGTTTTTTGGGAGATTTTTGATGACTGCTTCAATTCCTTAGTGGTTATAGGTCTGTTCAGGTTTTCTATTTCATCCTGGTTCAGTTTTGGTAGTTGATACATCTCTAGGAATGCATCCATTTCTTCCAGGTTATCTAATTTGCTGGCATAGAGTTGCTCATAATATGTTCTTATAATTGTTTGTATTTCTTTGGTGTTGGTTGTGATCTCTCCTCTTTCATTCATGATTTTGTTGATTTGGGTCATTTCTCTTTACTTTTTGATAAGTCTGGCCAGGGGTTTATCAATCTTGTTAATTCTTTCAAAGAACCAGCTCCTAGTTTCGTTGATCTCTTCTACTGTTCTTTTGGTTTCTATTTCATTGATTTCTGCTGTGATCTTTATTATTTCTCTTCTCCTGCTGGGTTTAGGCTTTATTTGCTGTTCTTTCTCCAGCTCCTTTAGGTGTAGGGTTAGGTTGTGTACTTGAGACCTTTCTTGTTTCTTGAGAAAGGCTTGTATTGCTATATACTTTCCTCTTAGGACTGCCTTTGCTGCATCCCAAAGATTTTGAATAGTTGTGTTTTCATTTTCATTGGTTTCCATGTATTTTTTTAATTCTTCTTTAATTTCCTGGTTGACCCATTCATTCTTCAGTAGGATGCTCCTTAGCCTCCATGTATTTGAGTTCTTTCCGACTTTCCTCTTGTGATTGAGTTCTAGTTTCAAAGCATTGTGGTCTGAAAATAGGCAGGGAATGATCCCAATCTTTTGGTACCGGTTGAGACCTGATTTATGACCTAGGATGTGATCTATTCTGGAGAATGTTCCATGGGCACTAGAGAAGAATGTGTATTCCGTTGCTTTGGGGTGGAATGTTCTGAATATGTCTGTGAAGTCCATTTGGTCCAGTGTGTCATTTAAAGTCTTTATTTCCTTTTTGATCTTTGGCTTAGACGATCTGTCCATTTCAGTGAGGGGGGTGTTAAAGTCCCCACTATTATTGTATTGTTGTCGATGTGTTTCTTTGCTTTTGTTATTAATTGGCTTATATAATTGGCTGCTCCCATGTTAGGGGCATAGATATTTACAATTGTTAGATCTTCTTGTTGGATAGATCCTTTAAGTAGGATATAATGTCCTTCCTCATCTCTTATTACAGTCTTTGGTTTAAAATCTAATTTGTCTGATATAAGGATTGCCACCCCAGCTTTCTTTTGGTGTCCATTAACATGGTAAATAGTTTTCCACCCCCTCACTTTCAATCTGGGGCTGTCTTTGGGTCGAAAATGAGTCTCTTGCAGACAGCATATCGATGGGTCTTGTTTTTTAATCCAGTCTGATAGCCCGTGTCTTTTGATTGGGGCATGTAGCCCATTTACATTCAGGGTAACTATTGAAAGATAGGAATTTAGTGCCATTGTATTGCCTGTAAGGTGACTGTTACCGTATATTGTCTGTGTTCCTTTCTGGTCTATGTTGCTTTTAGGCTCTCTCTTTGCTTAGAGGACCCCTTTCAAGATTTCCTGTAGGGCTGGTTTTGTGTTTGCAAATTCCTTTATTTTTTGTTTGTCCTGGAAGCTTTTTATCTCTCCTTCAATTTTCAATGACAGCCTAGCTGGATATAGTATTCTTGGCTGCATATTTTTCTCATTTAGTGCTCTGAATATATCCTGCCAGTCCTTTCTGGCCTGCCAAGTCTCTGTGGATAGGTCTGTTGCCAATCTAATGTTTCTACCATTGTAGGTTACATATCTCTTCTCCCAAGCTGCTTTCAGGATTTTCTCTTTGTCTATGGGACTCGTAAGTTTTACTATTAGATGTTGGGGTGTTGACCTATTTTTATTGATTTTGAGAGGGGTTCTCTGTGCTTCCTGGATTTTCATGCCCGTTTCCTTCCCCAAATTAGGGAAGTTCTCTGCTATACTTTGCTCCATTATAACTTCTGCCCCTCTCTCTCTTTCTTCTTCTTCTGGGATCCCAATTATTCTAATGTTGTTTTGTCTTATGGTATCGCTTATCTCTCGAATTCTGCCCTCGTGATCCAGTAGTTGTTTATCTCTCCTTTTCTCAGCTTCTTTATTTTCCATCATTTCATCTTCTATATTACTGATTCTCTCTTCTGCCTCATTTATTCTAGCAGTTAGCACCCCCATTTTTGATTGCACCTCATTAATAGCCTTTTTGATTTCTACTTGGTTGGATTTTAGTTCTTTTACTTCTCCAGAAAGGGTTTCTCTAATAACTTCCATATTTTTTTCAAGCCCAGCTAGTATCTTTAAAGTGATGATTCTGAACTCTAGATCTGACATCGTACTAATGTCCATATTGAGTAGGTCCCTGGCAGTCGGTACTACCTCTTGTTCTTTTTGTTGAGGTGATTTTTTCCGTCTTGTCATTTTGTGCGGAGGAGAATAGATTAATGAGAGAACAAAATGCTAGCAGAGTAACCACGTCCCCAGAAAATATACTCTAAACAAATCAGAAAAGACCTGAAGCAGTGGGAAAAGAAACGGAAAGAGAGAAAAAAGAGAAAGGAAAAAAAGAAAAAGAAAAAGATAAAGATAAAGATAAAAACAAAAACAAACAAAACAAAACAACAACAACAAAAAAAAAACCAGAATGTGATCAAATATGATCAGGCTGGTATATAGATCAGTGCCACACACTAGATTTGGGGTGTATTTTGGTCTTTTAGAAGAAAGTGCCTCCCAAAATTTTAAAGAAAGAAAAACTTATATATGTACAAAAATAAGGGTTGATATGATGAAGGGATGGAATATGACTGTAAAGATGGAAATTATAAAAAATTTTATAAAAGGAATTGATAAGAAGTTGTTTGAAAAAAGAAAGAAGAGGATTTAAAAAAAGAAAAAAGAAAAAAAAAGGGAGAGGATGTGATCAGGCAGGGGAATAGAAAACACCATATACTAGAGATTTAGGGTATATTTTAATCTGTTAGAAGAAAGTATCTCAAAATTTTAAAGAGAGAACAACTATATATATAAGCCAAAAATATGGGTAACTACTATGAAGGGATAGAATATGACTCTAAAAATGAAAAATAAAAATTTTTTTTTAAAAAAAGGGATTGATAAGATGTTGGTTGAAAAAGGGAAAAAGAAAAATTCAAAAAGAAAAAAAAGACAGTTAAAAAAAATTAACTTCGAAAGACTAAAGAATCATGGTAAAAAAGCCATGAATTCTATGTGCAGTAGTCCCCTAGCGCTGGAGTTCTGCCGTTCTCATTGATCGGTAAACTTGGTCTTGGCTGGCTGTTCTCGCTGATCTTCTGGGGAGGGGCCTGTTGCCGTGGTTTCCAAATGTCTCTGCCGGAGGCGGAATTGCCCCGCCCTTGCCCCCTCCCGGCTAAGTAATCTGCTCGGGTTTGCTCTCCGGGGCTTTTGTTCCCTGCGAGCTTTCCGTACAGCTTTGGAGGCGGAGAGTGAAAATGGCGGCCTCCCAATCTCTGCCCGGGAGGAGCCGAGAACTTGGGGCCCCGCTTCTCAGTGAGCCCCCAGAGAAAAGCCGTCAGTCACTCCCGTCTCCCCGGTCTCTGGCCGCACTCCGTGCTCACCCGGCCTGTGACCGCGCGTTTCTATCTCTGGCACCCCACCCCGGGTGGAGTCTCCAAACCCAGCAGATCCCTGCGGTGCACTCCCGCACGGCTCCTCCCGGGGGAGGAAGGTGAGTCTCCCCGGATCTGCCGCTTGTTGGGTCCCAGCTGGAGGAGCAGTGGCCCGACTGTGCCGCGGATCACGGTTTATGGCCACCCCGAGCTGAGAGCCCGCGCCTGGGCTCCGTCTCTGCAGCCGGCTTACCCGCTCTGATCCCTGGGAGCTCTGCCGCACTCAGGCATCCCCGGTCTTTCTGTGACCCCGAGGGTCCTGAGACCACACTGTCCTGGAGGGTTCCATCCCCCGCTTAGCCACCCGAGTGACGTCCCTCGGCGGAGCAGACTTTTAAAAGTTCCGATTTTGTGCTCCGCGGTTCTATCACTTGCCAGAAGCGGCCGCCGGAGGCCCCTCCCCCGCCGTCTATCCTCCCGAATATCGCCTCGGATTCACTTCTCCGCACGTCCTACCTTCCAGAAAGTGGTCGCTTTTCTGATGAGAGAGTTGCTGCTCTTCTTTTCTTCGATCTCCTGTTGAGTTTGTAGGTGTTCAGAATGGTTTGATCCCTATCCAGCTGAATTCCTGAGAGGAGGCGAAATCCGGGTCTCCTACTCCTCCGCCATTTTGCTCCGCCCCCCCACCATACTGTTTTAATTACTATAGCATTGTAATATAGTTTGAAGTCAGCTTCTTTCTTTCTCAGAATTACTTTGGCTATTCAGAGTCTTTTGTGGTTCCATACAAATTTTAAGATTATTCTATTTCTGTGAGAAATGCCATTGGAATTTTGATAGGGATTGCATTGAATCTGTATACTGCTTTGGGTAGTATGGACATTTTAACAATATTAATTTTTCTAATCTACGTGCACATCTTTCCATTTATTTGTGTCTTCTTTAATCTCTTTCATTATCGTCTTATAGTTTTCAACACACAGGTCTTTCACTTCCTTGGTTAAATTTATTCCTACATATTTTACTCTTTTTGAGGCAATTATAAATGGGATTGTTTTCTTAATTTCTCTTTCTGATAGTTTGTTATTAGTGTAAAGAAATGCAACAAATTTTTGTGCATTGATTTTGTATCTTGCAAACTTTACTGAATTTGTTTATTAGTTCTAACATTTTTTGATGGAGTCTATAGGGTTTTCTATACACAGTATCATGTCATCTGCAAGTAGTGACAGTTTTACTTCTTCCTTTCCAATTCAGATGCCTTTTATTTCTTTTTCCTGACTGATTGCTCTGGTTAGGACTTCCAATACTGTTTAATAAAAGTAGCAAGAGTGGACATTCTTGTTTTGTTCCTATCTTAGAGAAAAGGTTTCAGGTTTTCAACAATGGGTGTGATGTTAGCTGTGGGCTTGTCATATATGGCCTTTATTATGTTGAGATACATTCCATCTATACCTGCTTTGTTGAGTTTTTATTATAAATGGATGTTGACTTTTGTCAAATGTTATTTTGCATCTATTGAGATGATAATATTATTTTTATCCTTCATTTTCTTAATGTGGTATAGCATATTGCCTGATTTGCAGATGTTGAACCATCCTTGCACCCCTGGATTACATCCCTCTTGATCATAGTGTATGATCCTTTTAATGTATTAGTGAATTTGGTTTACTAACTATTTTGTTGAGGATTTTTACATGTATGTTCATCAGGAATATTCCTGTAATTTTCTTTTTTGTGGCATTCTTTTCTGGTTTTGGTATCAGGGTAATGCTGATTTTATAAAATGTGTTTGGAAGAGTTTCCCTCTCTTCTATTTTTTTGGCCAAATATATATTTTCATTATGCCACACCCTCTATGGTGGTGACAGCAGATTTCATTTTTTCTGATAGTCATTAATACAGCTTCACATAATTCACATCAATTTCTAAGCTCAGAATCAGGTAGAATGTCTGTCCCAAGTTTGTTCTTGATTTCCTTGGACTGTAGTTGGTATTCAAAAAATATTTATTGAAAGAAGAAAGAAAGAAAGAAAGAAAGAAAGAAAGAAAGAAAGAAAGAAAGAAAGAAAGAAAAAGAAGAAAGAAAGAAAGAGTGGGGTGCCTGGGTGGCTCAGTCGGTTAAGCATCTGACTCTTGATCTCAGCTCAGGTCTTGATCTCAGGGTGGTGAGTTCAAGCCCCATGTTGGGTTCCACACTGGGCATGGAGCCTACTTAAAAGAGAGAGAGAGAGAAAGGAGAGGGAGAGAGGGAGAAAGGATAGACATAGATATTGTCCTCGAGGAGCTCTAAATCTAGTAGAGAAAACAGATACATGGACAAATCATTTTAATACAATCTGAAGGATGGATTAAGTCTACAAAGATGAGTGTGCATAAAATAAAGAAAGGTAGGAAGTGGGTTCCAGGACGAAGACTTATCTTCAGTAAAGATGTGATGAAATAAAACTGAGGTTTCCTTGGTATTGATCAATTCTTATCCATTTTTTGCCAGTTCTTTTCCTGTGGCCTTTGCCCCATTTTTATCTAGTCCCATATCAAGTTCCCTTCAGGCTGAGCTATTACACAGCCTCCCCATCTCCAAATCTTCTCTTTGAACTTCTGTGTTACCTCCCTTCACTGCAGTGTGTGTAGGTCAGTAAGAATTTTTCTAGAGTGTTTTGATGTCATCCTCTTGCACAGATAATCACCATTCATAGAAAGTTTAAATTTCTTATGTGTCAAAGTTCTAACAAACCCCTCCTTACTGAACTTTCTTCAGTTCTTGCTACTGTCTGAGTTGAACTCATTGTTCCAGCCAAATAATGTTATTTCTGAGTGAGTAAATATGATTTGCTTGCTTCTGTCTCTGAGCTGTCCTACATGCCAGCAATCCCCTCTTTCTCTCCCCCTCCTCTGTGAACCCAGCTCTAGCAGGAGATCAAACTGATGACTGAAATAAGCCCATTTCAGCAAGCAGAATGTAAGTTACCTTCTTGCAGATCTGACAGAACAATTTTGTGTGGGCACTTGGGCCGGTTCTGATCCTGAGGTCCCCTAAGGACTCCTGGGAGAGAGAACGCAGGCAGTGCTAATCTCACAAGGTTAGATTCAAGGCTTAAGGAAGCCCCAAAGAAAATTATGAGATGACCAAGTTTGTGTTAGTGGTTCCCACCAGCCTTACTGGGTTTTTATCTTTTTTTTTTTTCCTATTTTAAATCCTGTAATCCAGAACTCACCACCACTCCCCTTCTTCCTGGCCAAAAGAAAAGGGGAGCCAATAATCTTATTCATATTACAGTGTTAGTACTGAATCTGCTATGTCTCACAAGAGGATGTCCAGGGTTTAGAAGGGACCATTGCCAATTAGTGGCTATGTAATCTTGGGCAAAGAGCCTGGCTGCTCTGTGTCTCAGTTTTCTTATCTGTAAAAGAGGGATAATAAGAGTACCTATATCACTGTTAGCTATCATTATTATCTGTCAATTCCCTATTCAGCAACCCTGAATAGCAGTTAGCCAAACTATGATGCTTCAGTGTCTGCAATGATGTGAGCACTCTGCCTCCTGAGACAGTTCACTTTTTGTGATTAAAAAGGTGTATCAGAGAGGAGCACCTGGGTAGCTCAGTTGGTTAAGCATCAGACTTGATTTCAGCTCAGGTCATGATCTCAGGGTTGTGAGATCAAGCCCAGCATCGGGCTCTGCACTGGGTGTGGAGCCTGCCCCTTCCCCTCCTCCTATCAAACAACAACAACAACAACAACAACAAAACAACAACATTGTATCAGAGAGAAGGGGTGGTATTTGCAAGGAGAGGAGTGGGAACCTCTCAGATTTCTAGCATCAAGCTAGTCTCCACCATGGGTTTTGTGAAGCTACTTCAGTCCTTCTGAGGCCAATGCTTACATAATCTTAAGTGTTTTTGAATATTTACAGTAATAATAATAATTCATCTATGGAGCACTTACTACATGCAGGCATTGTGCTAAGTATTTTCTATGTATGATCTAAGTTCTTGCAACAACCCTATTATTATTATTAATACTAATAGTTAAGTTTCAGATAGTGCTTTTTATGAACTTTCTAAGTGCTTTAATTATATGAGCTAATTAAATTACATAACAACCCTAGAAAGTAGGTACTATTATTTGCTCATTTTACAAATGAGAAAACTGTGGGCTGAGAGGTTAAGTAATTTTAGCTCCTGGTCATACCGCTGACTAGTAGCAGAGCTAGGTTCTGAAACCAAGCAGTCTGGCTCCAGAAGTACTCCTTAACCACAAAATCATACTGCATCTCTTATGATGTGGCAATTCTAATCAACACAGTCTCAGAGAGAATAACAACTGCCAACATTCTCTTGTACTTATGGCTCCTGCCCCCACAGCACCCTCCATGAAGAAACTTTGTTTTACTTTTTCATTTTACCTCATCTGTCCTCTTAGGGATCATTCCCACCTTCCCATCTTTGCCAGTGATGCACTATGTGACATAAGACAAATTGCTGGGCATCTTTAATTCTCAGTTTCCTCCCCTATAAAATAGAAACTATATCTACCTAGCAGGATTGTTTTTACTGTCTGCCCCAGCCCATACCAAACAATTCAAGTCAACCTACCCGCACATTGCTTAGCTGGCAGCCAATAAAGCCAAATACCAGCCCTCAGGGCCTTTTTATGGCAATTGTCTTGAACCCACTCACTTTACTTCTGCTCTGGCTCTTCATTCACTCTAAACTGGTCTTTATGGGTATTTTCCTCCTGACCTTGGCTCTCTAGGTTCTATCTGTCCTTATACAGCTCTCCGACACTTGACCATCTCAGTGCTTCCTAGGCAAAGGTTAACATTCATCTTTTGTTCTGCCTGTCCCTGGCTGTTTTAGCTATTCCCTAATCAGGCAAACCCCAGGCTTACCTCCCAATAAGGCAGCTTTGGGCCACTGCCAAGGGCCATCAGACTAAACCTCTGAGAGCACATGCTGTGCAGCCATATGACCGATTTTCCCAGTTTACTACCATTGAGTTCCCATTCTGGAACTTTCTACATCTGGAATGCACGTTTAACTCAACCACTGCAATGGCCATTTCCATCCTTGCCACTTTTCTGCATCACTAAGCACCATCCTAACTTCCATAGATTCTAAGTACTTGGGGTGAAAAATCAGATAGCAGATCCATCTTTCTTCCCAATAAAATAATCATTACTACCATGACTGACTCTTGGTTTCTGCTCAGGTTTCTGACCTCAGGGTTCTGAGATTGAGCCCCATGTCAGGCTCCATGCTCTTCTCCCTCTGTCCCCCCCCTCCCTGCTCGTGTTCTCTCTCTCCCCCCTTCTTCCTCTCTCTCTTAAATAAATCTTTAAAAAATAATCATTACTACTTATTAAACATTTATTATGTGCCAGGCACAACACTAAATAGTTTACATGCATAGCCTCACTTAAGCTGTTCAACAGTCTTATGTGTTTTTATCTTCATTCTCCAACTGTGGAAACTGAGCCACAGAAAGCTTTAGTGACTCACCTAGGATTACACAGCCATCTCATGGCAGAGCTGAGGTTTGAATTCAGGTCTGTATGCCATTAAATCCCACACTTTTAATTACTGAACACTGTTGGTTCCCAGTGTACGTTATATCCACCCTACTAAGTGCTTGAAGAACTTGTTGGACCTATTTACAGTTCAAGAAATTCTGAACACATTCGACTTCTCTTTTCTACTAACCCTGCCCTCATAGTAAGTAGGTGGCTTCCAGCACTCTGGGTCAAGCCCAGTCTACCCATATCCCTCCCTATGGGTCCATGCCCTTTCATGACAACTGGGCACTGTGAGAAGAGAAGGTGCTCAAAGTCTCAGCTCTTAAGTGGCCAGTTGCAGGAGCTGGTGCAAGAAGAAGGCTGTGAATTAGCAGAGTACTGGTGAGAACGAGCCTCCCACCTCAGGAATGCTCCTGAGCAAGTCGTAACTTCTCACTGGGCAAACCAGGGGAAGTCCTGGCCCCATGCCATTATACTGGGCCAACTCACCCACACACTGTGTGGCAGGTGGCCAAAGAAAATGAGGCACAGACCTCAGGGCCTCATTTGAGGCATTGCCTTAAACCTTCTCACTTCACTCCTACCCTTCCTCTTTACTTCCTGCTCTGTTACTTTGCATACCTGGCTCCAGAGCTTCTTGGAACTCTCTTCTATTTGTGGCCCTGTATTATTCACCCCTTAGGCTTTCCATGCTTAGCTTTTGACTCTCTCTCAGTGCTCTCTAAGAACAGGTTTGCCTTCATTCCCTAGGTCTTCCTGCTCCTTACAGTTCTGTGTCACTACCCTGGTCAATTCAAGCTACTGTCCCTGGAAACTCCTCCCCTCAAGGTGCTAGGAGGTTGGAAAACAGAAAGGGGGATCAATATGTGATAAAGAGTCAATCATAAAGATATCTAGCCAGTGCCTCCACCTCCTTCATGGTATACTAATCCCTAATCCCCCTTCACTATTTGGAAACTTCCTATGGCCAACCCATTTATCCCACAAAGTAGACATGACCCAGGGAACTGATAATGCATACAGCTACCATATTCTTTAAATGATAAATTAGAATATGTGAACTGATCCTATGAACGTGCTTATGGCAGCAACACAATGGAATATTTGAATTTATTAATGCCCTTGAAAATCTTTGATGTGCCATCACCATAGTACAATGGAAAGGTGCCACCTGTGCCTGTGTGTCCAAAAACAATGCCCACTAGCCTAACATGTTGACTATACCTTACCACACTGCTCATTCCTTGCACTCTGGCCACACTCACCTGCCTTCAGTTCTTCATATTTGCCCCACTCTATCCTGTTTCAAGGTGCAATTTCCTTTTCTGGCAAGTTCATTCTCTATTCTTGAGAATTAACTCCCCATCTTTTTCCAGATATTGTTGCCTCCATGATCACTTCTCAACAGGAGTTTTCCCTGCTTCCCTCACTTAGAGTACCATAATGGTTACCACAGTTGCAATTTTGCATGTATTTGTGTGATAGTGTAATTAATGTCTGCCTTCACCTTTAGAATGAAAGTTCCATGTGAACAGGGGCCATGTCTTCTTGTTCACCACTATATCCTCTGCACCTGGCATTGCTAACACCAAGTAGGTATGTTTTTTCATTTGTTTAATTGTGCAAAAAATGAGTGGCCTGAAATGCCCACCAATCAAGTGTTCTGAAGGTTTTTGGCTTAGTTCATGAACCCCATGGGAAGAGAAGGAGAGTCTTGGGGTACATCTAGATTGGTTCTCTCTAATTAGCAAATGGGTACCTAGGAATTTAACAAATGAGTGAAGTACAGGCTCTTGGCAAGTGCAATATAGGCTATGTGACTTTCTAGAATAGAGAAATTGTGATAATCAGGACACAGAGAGGAAAGCAACATGCCCAAGTTCACTTACTTAGTAGATAGCAGATCCAGGATTTAAACCCCAATTCTTTGGCTCTGTTTGATTAACCTTGATGAACCTCAGTTTTCTCACCTCTAAAATGGGAGCAATGATGCCCGCTTGCAGAGTTATTATAAGAATGAAATAAAATAATGTATCAAAAGCACTTGCACATAATAAGTATTCATTGTATGGTACAAATTGTTATTAGTTTCTTTGAAAATGAAGGGAAGCCAGAGAAGTTATAAGCTATATGCTTAGAACTGGAGAAACACTTGCCCTTCTATAAAGCCCTCAGCTACCCTTGTCTTATTCCCTCTTCTCTTCTCTTCTCTTCCCCTCTCTTCCCTTCCCTTCCCTTCCCTTCCCTTCCCTTCCCTTCCCTTCCCTTCGCTCTCTGTCTCTCTCTCCAGCTATAATCTCTAGAAGAGATACTCTTAGGGGTGAAGAAAGGAAGAGAGCAGAGCAGATTGAGAAGTTAGGGGGAAAAGGCTGAAAAAGACACTGGAAAGAGGAAGAAAAGATAGGAGAGAAGGGACAACACATGTAACGAAGATGGTTATGTTTCTGCCTCTACTAAATAAAAATATGGCTGCACACAGCTTTGCTATAGGACTTTCTTTTCTTCCTTAAGAAAGAGATGGGGAGAGACGGAATGTATAGGCATGGGCTTAGAAGAGTACTGGGTAAGAGACCCATTTAGATTATGGCCATTCCTGCCCCAAATTATCTGAAATGGACAAAAGGCCTAGAAAAATTGCCTCAACTTATGTAGCTTTGAAACACAGACACACACACACACACACACACACATATACACATACACACACCACTGTTCAGTGCTGCCCCTTCAGCATTTCCTAGGCATATTGTTCACTTTTGTGTGTTTGTTAGTTGAGGGTGTCCCTGGCCCTCACAGAACAGGAGCCCCAGGAGTCCAGGGAATGTGTCTTTTCCTCTGCAACCAAGTGCTTAATGTTTGCTGGGAACTATGATGAAAGATGAATTAGGGGAATGGCTCTTATGATGATGGTAACACAGGCAGCTCCCCATTCCCTGCTAGGTTTGTTTAGCTATGCCTCAGATACCGGCATACCTGGGGCTCTTAGAAGACAAGGACCCAATTGAATAGATCTCCTGGAAGTCCAAGGGGTAGAGCACAGTGGGAGAAGTGATTTTGGGGAGATTGTCAGGCCAACTTGGCAGACTGGAGACTTGGGAAACCTCTGGGGTACATGTCCAAACCAAACTTGTAAAATACTGGCTCATCCCCAGGTCCTCTGCTAGGGTCTTTGGGGAAAGTGTTAAATGCAAACCAGTCAAGTTGAACATTACACTATTTATAATTATAAGAGAGAGAAAAAAAAAAAGACAGAAAAAAGGGAGGGGGGACAGAAAAGAGGAACATAATTAAGGCCTGGTTAGCAACAACTTAGATACAGTGTCATTAAAAGTAAAGCATGCTTCTATAAATCAGTGAATGCAAGCTTTAAAAAAATTTTTTTTCAAGAAAGAGAAATGAATGTGCAAAAAGAACCATTGTAGTACTTAGCATTACTTAAAATGAAAAAGATACTTGCATTCAAAGGGAAATGTGCCATGGAAACACATAAGAGATGAAACGTTGAAGGATCAGAATCATGAACATATGCAAAGTATTACTATAATTAGCAGTGTTACAACTCTTTATGAAGTGCTTAGAAATACAGTTTAGTTGGGGGAAGGGTGTGGGTAGGCATTTTGCAGCTGATGAGTCACCATATTTCTACTTCCCTCTTCCTGCTTATGGTGAAGTGACCATCTTTAAATTAACAATATGCAGAACTGTCAAATAAAATTTCCATTCTCACCAT
Source organism: Neomonachus schauinslandi (assembly GCF_002201575.2). NCBI lineage: Eukaryota > Metazoa > Chordata > Mammalia > Carnivora > Phocidae > Neomonachus > Neomonachus schauinslandi. Next base: position 38,664,638 of record NC_058419.1, on the reverse strand, counting down.
TGTAACCAGGGCAATAAAAGTTATTCTTTTAGTAATATGAGTTAGAATATTTGAGTTATGTTTTCACCTTCCTCTTTGTCCTACCATAGAAGCTCAATAAGTCACTTTACCTCTCTGAATCTGAAACAATCCATCAGTCATTTAAGTTTTAACACATGTTACAAATGGTGCTTGCTTTTGTCAAAAGAGGATTTTCTCCGACATGTTATCATGGCTATAGCCCATATACAATGTGATTTGGGAAGTCTTATAGATCGATACAAGTCTGTTTCTAGTCCCTCTCCAAGAAGTCTGTATGGACTTAATGAAAGCTAGGTAGTGACTTCAAAGACTTCATTCTCCCTTTCAATTCAGTAAGCATTTCTTGAGCACCTACCATGTGCACAAGAAGCTGAAGTAGTACATGTAGAATGTGTGGAGATCATTAAACTTTATGAAGTACTCTCAGAAAGGCCTTCTACTCTTCCTCCCCATGCACTGACCTCCCACTACCTCTTTCCAGCTCCTTCAACTACTAGAGCACTGTTTAGTCCATGGGGGCCAATAGATTCCCTGGCCCCTTCCTCCTCTTCATGCCAGATGTTAGCTTTAACAGCAGCAAAATTCCTAAATGAAACAGCCAAAGGAGGCGGGAAGACCCAGGGTACTCTGGAGCCTCAAGGAAATGCCTGACTTTTTTTTTTTTTTAATAATGGAAGTTTTTTTTTTTAAAGATTTTATTTATTTATTTATTTATTTATTTATTTATTTATTTATTTATTTGACAGAGAGAAAGAGACAGCAAGAGAGGGAACACAAGCAGAGGGAGTGGGAGACTGAGGCACCCAGGTGCCCTAATGCCTGACTTTTGAAACATATATGACAAAGTGTTTTCTGCCTATTACTCCAGTATCTGGGAGGGGAAAGAAGAGGCTACAGATAAAGAATCTTGCTACCCACATCCCCTTCCCAGTGGCCTCTTGGGTACAAAGGAAGGCATGGTTCCCCTAACCTACCATAATCCACAAGGAGGTAACTTATTGTGCAAAAAATCAAAAAACAAACAAAAAACAGCTTAGTATTATGGGGAGTGAGAGGAGGAGGTCGATGCCTAGGAAGGAGGAAGGGGCTGCTGGGCGCCTGGGTGACTCAGTCGTTAAGCGTCTGCCTTCAGCTCAGGTCATGGTCCCAAGGTCCTGGGATCAAGCCCCACATCAGGCTCCCTGCTCTGCCGGAAGCCTGCTTCTTCCTCTCCCACTCCCCCTGCTTGTGTTCCCTCTCTGCTGTATCTCTCTCTGTCAAATAAATAAAAAATCTTAAAAAAAAAAAAAAAAAGGAGGAAGGGACTGCTGGGTAAGGTGAGATTCCTTCTGTGCTCCCATCCTCTTTGTTCAGGTTGCTATCAAAGCTGTATCCTATGCTGGAGAAGTCCTTATTGACTATCAGACAAGGTAATAGGAAACAGTCTGGACACCAAGGAGAAGCAGAGAAATTCTATTCTAACAGGTCACCCACAGCCAAAACAAATTGTTCCTTCCAACTCCACTGGGAACCAAAGCCCAAGCCAGTGAGCAGCTACCAGGGCTCCCTGTGCAGCTCTGGAAAAACACACAAAGCATACAGCTGCTCACCATTAATTGATGGGCTGATAATTAACACTGCGTATGTAGACTTTGGGCCCAATATGTGACTTGATTTGTGAAAACAATGTCTGCCAGCAGGCTCTAGTCCTGAGGGACACCAGCTGGGACTGGGATAGGGTCAGAGGCAATGGCAGACTCAAGAGGACCACTGGCATTCTTGAAACACACAGCTAGGGGAGAAGTCTGGAGGAGGCAGAAAGTCCTAGGAGAATAAGAGCAAGAGAGGAGACAAAGAAGAGGGAGAGGAAAGAAGGGAAGGACAAAGGAGAAAAAGAAACAGCAAAGCTTTTCTCAGAGGGCCTCAAATGAGGGCCTTTGATGCCATGGAGCTTTCCATTCTCCATCCCACTCCCCACTCACTGCACCTTTATTCTTGTTCCTTCTATCCTACTCTCCCTATATTCTTTGTCAGGGTAACCAAACCCCACACATCCACAAACAGCAAGACATGTCAAATCCCTTTTTGGTTAAAAGCCAGCTGTCACCTATCTTTTAGTGGCTGACAAAGATACCACACTGCAAGTAGATCTCTTTTGTTGCAGAATCTCTTGCTGCCATGCTATTCTCTGCAATCGTGTCACTCCGTTCTCTTGGGTGAGCCAGAAGGGCAGAAGAATCCCTTTTCTAAGATTCTCCTCTGAGCTCAAGTCCTACTACAGCAGGGCTGTCTTGGCATCCTTCCACCTGTCCTTCTAACACCCTTGTCCTCCTTGATCCTAATTTCCTCTGTCCAGCCCCCTGGCTCAAGATCTCTCTACTGCATGCCTTGTCCTAACCCCTCAGGGACCTGTTTTTCCTTCTGCTAAACAGCAAATGAAGTCTTACAAACATGTTAAATAAAGTTGATGGCTTAGTGTGTCACTCTTCCCTTGTGTGACTATTGCATTTTTATAGTAGTTAAACCAAAGGAATAGCCCTCAAATGACAGAATAATAAGCATGACTGTAAATGATGTCTCTGGCACAGGAGATCTGCCTATTCTCCTTCTGAAAAAGGCTGATCTTGGGCATGAGGATAGCACTATCAGATCACTAGGGATATTTCCCAAAGCTGGAAGGTTACCTTGTGATTTCTTTTAAACTGGTTAGGGAAAAGAGAGGGCAGAGCCAATGGAAGTTTTACTTACTACCGTATTGGTCTAATTGATCTCCAGGAACTTCTACAATGGCTATCTCCTGCCACGGCATACACTCAGCTGACTAAATTTTCTAAAGCTGTATTAATGAGAACACCAATGACAGAAAAGATAGACTCTTGGGCCAGGCTTACTTCCCAGAAGCATGCCTAAATAATGGTTACTTTAAAACTGTGCTCTTGATTCAGCTCACAGACTAGCTGGGCAAAGCAAGGCGATTGCCATTCACAGAGGTGAAGATAGAAGACTCAAGTCCACTCCAATCCACCCATGGGCTAGTCATACCAGTCTGCTTATGTTCTTTGTGGCCCCACATCTCCTGTGCCTCTTGTTCCACTGAGCTCTGAGCCAGGCCAGAAAGGCAAGTGTATTACTTCTTCCAAGTGAGATGGCAGAGTTCCAAGTGCAGGAAGGAAGCAATCTTATCAGACCTCTGGCCCATTGATAAAACCACAGGAGGAAATCATTGAGTTTCAAACCGAGAAAGGGAAGTCTTAGATAAAACTAGGAATTGCCTAGGGAGTTTCCACTTTAAAGTTGTTTTTCCACATCAGTAGAAAAGCTTTTTATCATAGCTAGGGTTATTTATCTGTGGTCTTAGAGCTGAAGTGCTGTCTGCCTCTTTAGAGCTATTTATAAGGTCTTCAGTAAAAGTCCTTTCCATCCCCAAAAGATAGCCACTCTTTTCTCCACCCCACTTGCTTTCTTAGAGCCATCAGGCCTTTTCCTAGAGGCCCAGAGTTCCTCTTTCAGATATTCTCTGAGGATTCTCAGTACTGTATTTAAGTTTCACAATAGAAAAAACTGCCAGATATGCAGGGAGACTGACTGTACCCCATATCAAAAGAAATTATGGAATTGTTTTCATTGTACATATGTTCTTGTAAAGGATTGTTAGAATATATTACTTCATTTCAAGGTCCTTTCCAATACTAGACTTCGGGAATTCTATGTGGTGTTTTGGGTTGGTCAGTTGGTTAGTTTTTGTATTCAGTGATGTTTGTCTTCAACTATACTCAGGAAGAAACCAGATATACTGAGGAGTAAAGGATGAGGTGAGCATACAAATGAGCATTGAGGCAAGAGAGACTTCAGATAGACCCACAGTTTGAAAGGAAGGTCTGAGCTGACCAACTATATTCAGCCTTCTTTACTAACTTACTTAAGCTGAATTCCTAAGGGGCAGTGGCCTAAAGGCTTCTTCAGGAGTTAAAAAAAGAATAGAGGATCCAATTAGGGACAGAGTCTTTTTTTTTTTTAATTTTATTTTACTATGTTATGTTCATGGGACAGAGTCTTTTTAATTTTTCTCTTTTTCCAATTTGGGAAACAATGAAATGCAGACAATTATGTCTGTTTTGTAAATCCATATTTTAAACAGCTTTATTGAGATATAATTTATTGAGACATAATGAATACAACTCATTCATTTAAAGTATACAATTCAGTGGCTTTTAGTATATTCATGGAGTTATGCAACCGTCAACACTATCTAATTTTAGAATATTTTCGTTACCCCAAAGAGAAACTATATCCATTAGCAGTCATTCCCCATTCCCTCCAAACCCTCTCCCAATTATTGGGCAACCACTAGTCTACTTTCTGTCTCTACAGATTCACCTATTCTGGACATTTCATATAGATGGATTCATACAGCATTTTAACAGCTTTATTGAAGTATAATTGATATACAAGAACTGTACATAATTAATGTGTACGATTTAATGAGCTTGATATAATGTAAACCTCATGATAACTCCATTACAATCAAGATAATAGACATATCCAACAACTCCCTGAGTTTCCTTGTGTCCCTTTTGTGGTCACAATATTGTGGTAAGAACACTTAACATGAGATCTACCTTCTTAACAAACTTTAAACTGCACAATACCATATTGTTGACCATAGCAGATCTTTAGAACTTATTCATCTAACATAACTGAAACTTTATATCCAGTGAATAACAACTCCGCATTTCTCCCACCACCTCCCCAGTCCCTGGCACCCACTACTGTATTCTCTGATTCTATGTTTCTGACTATTTTAGATACTTCATATAAGTGGACTCATACAGTATTTGTCCTTCTGTGACTGGCTTATTTCACTTAGCCTAATGTCCTCCAGGTTCATCCATGTTTCCAAAGTGGCAGTATTTCTCTCTTTTTCAAGACTGAATAATATTCCACTGTATATGTATATATCTTCTTTACTCATTCTTCTGTTGATGGACACTTGTGTTGTTTCCGTATCTTGGCTATTGTGAATAATGCTGCAACGAACATGGGAGTGCAGATATCTCTTCGAGATTTTGATTTCAATTTTTTGATATATACCCTGAAGTGAGATTGCTAGATCATTTGGTAGTTCTATTTTTAATTTTTTGAGGAATGTCCATACTGTTTTCCATAGTTGCTATAACATTTTACATTCTTACCAACATTTACATTATCTACCTAGCAATTTCTCCACAACCTTGCCAATATTTATATTTATTTATTTTTTAATAGTAGCCATTCTAATAGTTATGAGGTGCTATCTCATTATAGTTTTGATTTGCATTCTCCTGATAAATGATGTTGAGCATCTTTTCATATACCTGTTGTCCATTTGTATGTCTTCTTTGGAGAAATGTCTGTTTTACATACAACTTTTTTTTGGATCTGGTTTCTTTCACTTAGCATATATGCTTTCATAGCATATATGTTTTCAAGGTTTGTTGATATTGTAGCATGTATCAGTACTTCATTCCTATTTATTGCTGAACAATATTCCATTGTATGAATATACTACATTTTGTTTGTCCTTCGTCTATTGATGGATAGTGGAGTTGTTTCCACTTTTTGGTTAGTATGAATGATGCTGCTATAAATATTTATGTACAAGTTTTTGTGTGGGCATGTATTTTCATTTTTCCTGGGTATACACCTAAGAATGGAATTACAGGGTCATATGTAGCTGTATGTTTAACTTTTTAAGGAACTGCCAGATTGTTCTCTGGAACTGCTGCACCATCTTACAACCCCATCAGCAATAAATGAAGATTCCAATTCCTCCACATCCCCAGCAACACTGGTTATTATCTGTCTTTTCACTTAAAGCCATCCTAGTGAGTGTGAAATGCTATCTCATTGTGGTTTCGTCTTAAATTTCTCTAATGACTAATGAAGTTGAGTATCTTTTCATGTGCTTATTGGCCATTTGTATATATTTTTTGGAGAAATGTCTATTCAGATCATTTGTGTATTTTCAAATTGGGCTATTTTTCTTTTTATTATTGAGCTGTAATAGTTCTACATACAAATCCCTTAGTAAACTCAGGTCATGATCTCCAGGTCATGGGATCGAGCCCCATGTCAGCCTTGCGCTCAGTGAGGAGTCTGTTTCAGGATTCTCTCTCGCCCTCTGCCCCTCCCTCTGCTTGCAATTTCTCTCTCTCTCTCTCTCTCAAATAAGGAAATCTTAAAAAAATTAATAAAATCCTCCTGGATTACTATTTTATTTTCCACATTTCTTCCCAAAACCTAATTGGCAATCTTCTTTCTGACACCTTTACTACTTTTAGGCTGCTGCCTCCATTTCAGAAAGACACTAACGCCACTGACCACCATTGATTCTTTGTAATGGATGAGAGGCCCTACTGTTGGTATCTTGAGGTCCACCTTATCAAAGACAATGGATGTCTTCACTGTCCACTCTTCCTGCTAACTAAAAACTGTTTTACAGTCCAACCCAGAATCACAAACAAACAAGAAAAAAAAAATAATACCCCCACTCCTGTACCCAAATAGCTGAACAACTAAAGAGGAACATACCAACCTCCAGCAAGGTTGATGGCTACACCACAATGGTTCTAGCTCCTTTCAGACATTAGTCAAATGAACCACATAGACATCTCAGCACCTTGAGTCACCTCATGAAAAGTGTCTTGCCCTGTTTTCATTGCTATCTCTTCCAGAAGATGGCATCTTCTTCAGAGAAAACACGGAGCCATCCAGTATGACCATCTAAACTATTAGTCATAAATCAAAATGTTTATAGGGACTAGGCAGATAACCTGATGCATAAAGTTGCTCAAGTGTAGAATGTGCTGAAGACTTTGGGAAACTGGAAAGCAAGTACCCAGTATATGTGCAACCCGGCTCCAGTTGATTTTGCCATGCAGGACTGTAGGCCCCATGTTGCCAGATCTTCTTATTTTTTAAGAGAAGCTAGAAACTGGAATTTTTATGTGAAAAATTCCTTTTCAAATACTGGCAATAAATTTGATATTTTAGAAAACACTGTGCAGGCCAAACAAAACATGTGCGTTGGCTGGATCTGGCCAACAGGCCACTAGTTTATAATCTCTGTTCAAAACACTACCTAATTCTCCTCCAACATTCCCTGTCATTGGCAGCACCAATCTAGGATCCCATTGCTGCCCACATGCTTAAGTCTTCCTCCTTCAGACTATTAGCTGTTTTTTAAAAACACTTTTCTTCCAGCTATTTTTCTCTATGTACATACCAAGAAGAACCCATCCTTAAGGAGTGGCTTAATATACTAACAAAAAGCATGAGTTTTGGAGTCAGTGAGATCTCTGTTCAATCCTAGCTCATCCAACTACTAGCTATGTATCTTTAGACAAGTTACTCTACCTCTTTGAGCCTCAGTTTTTTCATCATTAAAATGGGTAAAATAACAGGGCACCTGAGTGGCTCAGTCGGTTAAGCCTCCGACTCTTATTTTGGCTCAGGTCATGATCTCAGGGTCATGAGATGGAGCTTGGCATCAGGCTCCACACTCAGTGGGAAGTCTGCTTGAGATTCTCTCTCTCCCTCTTCCTCTACCCCTCCCTCCTTAAGCAAATAATCTTTTTTTAAAATGGGTAAAGTAACCTTTAGTTTACAGATTTGTTTTGAAGCAATACATTTTTTAAAGGATTTATTTATTTATTTATTTATTTATTTATTTATTTAAAAGAGAAAATCATGAGGGAGAGGGAGGGGCAGAGGGAGAAGGAGAGAGAGGGAGCAGAGGGAGAAGGAGAGAGAGTCCCAAGCAGACTCCACACCACGTGAGGAGTTGGACATGGGGCTCCATCCCACCACCCTGAGATCACGACATGAGCCAAAAACCAAGAGTTGAACGCTTAACCAACTGCACCACCCAGGCACCCCTTGGAACAATACATTTTAAGAATCTGGAACATAACAGATGCTTAATAAATATTATGGAGTCATCCTTCATCCTTACTTCTTAACATTATCTAACATTTGACACATTGACACCTTTAACTTCATCTCTTTTTCCCCTTTAAACTTTAAGTTCTTGGAGCAATACTGTTTATGGTCACACTGTAAAAGTTCATGAGCCCCAGTCCAATGTCATTTGAATACCCTTGATCCCAAACCCATGCTCCATCCCCAGACTATGTATATTTATCCCATATATTTTCTCATCGTTAAATCTAAATGACAATTGTTTCTTTCATACTTGTTCATTTCTGTGAAGCGTCTGGTAAAACAAACCCCATGTACCCTACCAAGCTCTTTGAATGGGCTTCTAGGATAATAGTCCTCAGACATCTTGGACCACCCAATGATATCTGTCTATTCAACTTTGTATCAGAGCAGCTTCCTCTGAAAGTTCTCTTACTTTTGTCTTTATCCTTTAAGACCTGGATGAAATTCATTTGGTCACATGGAATTTATTTCATAAAGGGTAGAAAGTATAAAATATTTTCATCTAATTCCACTTAGTTTCCCATTTGCAATTAAACAAACTCTGGCAGAATGACCATCAACTCAAGATAAACATGGAAAAGAGGGAGTTAGACCTAGGAAAAGATCTCAAAGGCCATATGAGTTTCATCACCTTTAATCAAGTAAGATGGCTCCATTTATCTTATTGGTATAGAGGTCACCCTTCCAGCTACCCAAATGATCATCAAACAAGCCATGAGTCTTATTTCAGTCTTCCAGCTAGTTATTTCCACTTTCTGTCTTAAAGGAATGGACACTGTTTACATATGTGGCTCTGAAACCCAAGCCAGAAGAGAATTTTCAAAGGTATGTTGAGCTACATGAAGAATCTAGACTCCCAAGATGTCTGCTTTGAAGAAGACAACACTGTTGGAATATAAAGTACTGGTATGTTTGTATCAAAGGAAGTCACATTCATCACTTTATGGTTACATCTCATGTGTGAAGGCACACCTGTTTCAGGTTCCCTGCAGGCACATCCCACTCCCACCTCTGAACCTTTTCCAAAACAATATGTGCTCCCTAAGATACTTTTCCCTTAGGCAGTCAAGTGGTCTTTCCCATCATTTAAACAGCTACTGAAATCCCATCAATCCTCCAGTCTTCTAAGATTGATTGGCCAACTGACAGTTGCGGCTTTTTTTTTCTTTTGGCTCAGTCTGGACATGAAACACCCACAGCTATTCTTCCCTCCTTGATCATGTACTTAGCCCTCATTGCCTCAACTTTACTGAAGTACATTTATCCTTTCTTTATATCAGTAGCATTTGTTCTGGTCAAAGATTGAACAGACAGTAATGTCTCCTCCACAAACAAATAGCTCATAAATCCAAGACTTAGAATTCTGCCCATAATGCTATTGTACAATGCATTAATTTAGTAGCTTAAGTAAAATCTTAGATTTTTGTTATAGGTACTAGGGTATAAAAGTATTAGCAGAGGCTAGGTCTCTTGTGAAATACAAATGCAAAATTTAAATGCATATATGTGAATTAGAATTCAGTAATATTTACTAATGATCTTAATGAAGGTAGAAGAGCATGGTAAAAATTAATGAGATATTACACCTAACAATATAAGTGAAGCTAGAATTCACATAATGATCATTGTTTTTTTTTTTCTTTGTCTTATACATTAGAGAGTAGCAAAGTAATTCAATGAGAAGTCACATGGACCTAAGTTTGAACACCAGTTGTACTACTTACTATCTGTTTGATCTTGGTCAAGTTAACTTCTTTGAGCCTCAGTTTCATACTCTTTGGGACATAGATAATAATAGTACTACCTTATAAGGTTAATGGGAGAATCATCAAAAGATAGTATTAATTGACCAAGTATTTGGAATCAAGCATTGTTTAAGCCCTTTAAATGGATTATCTCATATAATCCTCCCAACCACCCTATGAGACAGGTACTATTATTATCTCCAGTTTATAAGACTTCCTAGGCAAAGGGAAATTAAATAACTTGCCCAAAGTCATACAGATAGTAAGTGGTGGCACTAGAATGTAAATCTAGGCACCCTATTTCTTTTTATTTTTTTAAGATTTTATTTGAAGTAATCTCTACACCCAATGTGGGACTCAAACTCACAACCCCGAGATCAAGAGTCACATTCTCCACTGGCTGAGCCAGCCAGGCACCCCGAGGCACTCTATTTCTTAGCCACAACCATGCAGTACTTTCAAAGAGTAGAGGATATAATGCCTGCAAAGCACTTAATACAGTGCCAAGCACATAGCAAGTGCTCAAAAAATGTTAACTACTATTTGCATAATTTACTATGACTTATTAGGAATATCCTCTCACAATTTATTTCAGTATATTCAGCCATCTGCCTCATATAAATACATATACCTCTGGGCTTTCTACCTTAGAGGCTTCTCTCTTAGAAGCCAGGTCTCATAGTGATATGGCTCCCTTTATAGACCACCAGGTAGAATTAAGTCCTTAAATGCTTTCTGAAGAAGTAGAAGTAAGATAAGAGAGGGAGAAGGGACAGAAGTTCTTAACATTTGTAGAAATGGGTTCAACAGTTACATGGAGGTCTGTGGGGCTAGGTTAGACTTCTACTCCGGGACCCTCTACATTCAGTTTTAGTTGCTGTGGAAAGAATAGGGGTGATTTCCTGTCACCCCTACTTCACCATGCCTCCAGGGTGATCCATACCCTTCTATGGCGCCTAACAGCCCTTATGTCAAGGGAAAGCCTATGGCATCTTGCATCATTAAGCATGGCTGTGAGGCTTGTTGAAAACAAAAGTGATTGGGTGAATTTTAGCATTTTATGAGCATCAAGAAGAAAACATTAATTACTTACATGCTATATCTCGAGAGGCACAGAAAGCTTTAAGGGCCCCAGATTTCTGCTAAACTCCCACCATTTGAGGGTTATTTATTTTTAGCAAGTTCTCCCTCAAAATTCATTATTATTTTGGAAAATAAGCACATTAAGCCAGTTATCATTCATACATTAAATCAAGTTAATTTAATCAGAATGCTTCCTTCCTGTCAAATAGATGGTCTCTACTGTGGAAGAAATAGGAGATTGGCTTGAGCAAAGAGATTAATTTCAGGATGTAGTAGCACTGCTTAAGTGTAGGCATGAATGCACAAAACTATCCCCATATCCTCTTTTAAATGCCAAAACTCATGAGTACCGATAACCAAAATGGTTTAACACTGGTCTATCCAATCTGCTTTGTTCCAAGCAGCAATGAGGAGATGCTAGGGTAAAGAATACAAGGGGGAGAGAAGAGAGAGAGGAAAGAGATGGCATTTTTGTGCCTGGTCTCCGCACCCAACCTAGGGATTTCATGTGGTTGATGCTTGATAATAGACTGTTAACTTGAAATCAGGGAAAGGCAGAAAGGGGAAGGCAAGGATTGTTTGTTCTTAGTGACTTCCTCCCCTCAGTGACAATTTTAAGTCCCAGCAGAATGATCCTGGAAACTCTGAAGGCTCTTCAGAACTTGAATATATGGGTCCACCAAGTGGGACAGAGCCTTGGCACTCTTTAATGTAGCAGGGGTGTACTGCAGCTGGGCACTGCAACTGTGAACGTAGCACGGGGAAAAGTCTCCACCACTCAAAGGACCCAATGGTGGACTTTCAGGTGCTAGGTCAGGCCAGTGTGAGAACAATTTACAGATGGAGAGGACTTCCTGGTTATACTAAAATTGTACCACAAAAGTGAGCACCTGCCTCTTAGTTTGGTTCTGGTGATTCTCCAACCTGTACCTTCTTTCATTTATATGCTAATCTCCATGTCCAACTCCTAGGGCCCCAAATTTGAGCTTGCATTGAATTAGCTCACAATTTGTTTCAGAGCCAAGGACTGCTGTCACACCTACTTCAGATGTTCTTTCCCCTGATTTTAGTGGGCTAAAAAGCCGTTAAGTCTGCAGACAATGAAGGAAAGGGAAGGGAGGAGGTTATTTGGAAGCAGGAAAAGAAAAAAGAAAGCAAGAGAAAGGAAGTACCTAATTGTGGGCTAAAGAGTTGTTGCTTCTAAAACAAGAACCAGAGGGGTATCGTTAATCTAAGTTTACAAACTTAAAGGAGATAGTAACTTGCCAAGAGTCATGCAGCTAATATGGCTTATAGTAGAGTAAGAATTCAAAAACAAGCCAGGCTGCCTGAAAAGCTGCAACTCTCCAACACCTTTATGCTGCAGCCTCTCATGACAGCTCAGAGACATCCATAAACAGATGCACACCCATTTATAGGTACTCATGCTCCCTGGCCAAGAGAATTTTAAAATGTGATTAGAATAGTTCAGCATCTGTTATCATCTTAATCATTTGTTTGAACTACAGCAATCTGGAATTCCTTTGGGTCATTAGTACCTGTCAGTAAATTATAATGTGTTTAAATTACCTCTAGAGTATTTAAATTTAAACACTCTTGTATCTTGGAGTAGAGCCAGCCAATATTTTTAAATAATAACACTATATAATTAAAGCTTAGGGTAAGCCTAGGATCTCATTCAAGTTAACAAAAGATTACTCTTCACAGCAGAATTAAAAACAAGATTCTAATTAATTAATGTGCTAATTGTTCTTCCTTTTTACAATCAGCATGGCAATCTCATCTGAGAAGATACTGCACAAATATGCACACAAGAACCCCAGCTGATACCCTGGCTGGATATTTCCTTGTGCTATCCTCGGCAATTGTGGGGCCCTCTTTGACATCAAACGTGGACCTAGCATAGGGTCCTCCACTGTGAATCTACACTCTTAAGTTTGGGGAAGCTTTAACAACCTCCAGGATAGGGAAACTAGCTGCTCCAGTTTGCCTAAGACAATTCGGTTTACTCTTGTTGTCTTGATTCAGCTAAGAGTACACTGAAGAGTGTCTTGGTTTGGATGATAACATACCAAGAGACCCCACTTCAGATCATTTATGAAGCCATGAATCTTTCTGGCATGGAAGGAGACAGGATAGGGAAAGAAGCGATAAAGAGGAAGTATATTTACTTTCTTCTTCCACTCCTCCTACTGGATTTGGTGTTTGGGCCACAGTGTGGATTTCCTGTCACTGCTCCCTAGTTTGTACAATAATACCACCTATAATCCCAGTTACTAAGGGCTACCTCTCTCTCCCCAGCACAGCCAAAATTATAGTGTTTCCTGATAACCAGGGCTTTTTCTTTTTTCATGGTACATACAAATTTCAGTACCTTGTAACATTGGTGATAATGCTAAAGAATAAGCATGGGCAGAGCCTTCTAAAAACAGTCCCTTGGTGTTTCACAGTTTTATCTGGTCTGGAACTGGAAGATTACAACCCAGTGTAATGTATAGACCTTATAGAAGAAAGAAAGGATTTGGAGAAATTTTCTAACAAAGTATTCGGGGGAAGAAATGTACTCTGTTAAGAAGATTGGAAACACTAAACAAAAAACACGAGGTGTGTCATGGAGAGCAATCCTGCCTGAACAAGCAAGGGGTTGACTGCTCTGTTGGACATTTTTCAAGTCTAACTTCTAAGGATTTTCTCCTGAAGAGACTGAAAGAAGAGCAATGGGGGTCAAACTACAAAACATACTGCAAACAAGAGCAAATCTTTTTCATGGAATCTGTGAAAGACAGTGAGAAACAGTAATGCCTTGGATCCCTACAACAACTTACTTTTGAAAAGCTTGTTCATGGTACTAACATTTTTTATTGAATTCCTTTGCATAATGTAGGCATGGAGAAATAGAGGGACTTTCCCTAGGTCTCACAAGCCAGTGGCAGAGCCAGAATCAAAACTCATCTTTCCTGACTTCAAGGCTAGGAGGGTTTTAATTTTTTAAATTAAACTCCATGCCTGTGGTAAGATTACATCAGTATAGTGGTTAAATAAAAAGACTCTTGAGCCTGCCAAGGTTTGAGTCCTGGCTCTACCACTTAACAGCTGTGTGACTATGGGCAAAACACTTCAACTCTCTGTGTCTCAGTTTCTTCATCTATAAAATGGGATAATAATAGTACCCCCTTCAGAGGGTTGTTGGGAGGATTATGTATTACATATAAAATCCATAGAGCCAAACTTGACACATAGCAAGCACTCAATAAATGTTAGCTGTTATCTATAAAACAATTTTGAGAAACCATTTGAGAGTTCTTTACTAAGCAAGTGGTTAGATAGACACACAGCTAAATAAATCTGATAATGTCCATCAAATGATCAACCCACATTTGGAGAAACCAAAGAAGTGAATCAGATTAACTGTGTGACAATCAATTTGGTGATTGGTCCCTGTAATACAATAATATTTTAGGCAGTTCTATTAAATTATAGGTCTCTGAGCTCTTTAGTGGCCGAGAAAGGAGTTTCCATTATCAGGGTATGTTGCAAATTCTTTCTAGAGACTTAAATAGGAAGGGGGTCTTCTTTAAAAGGTTTTTGGGGACCCAGGACTGAAACTTACCCTGAGCTAAATTATAGAGGAAAAAGTAAAAACATGCTGAAAGAAACATTATGTGTCTGAGTCTTCCTCCTGGGGATTTTTAAGTATATGGTATTTCACATTCAATTTTAATGCTACAACCATGGTCTATTGTTTCCATCAAGTGTTCCTCCAACCTTAACATTAGCTTCCTGAACTTACCATTTTGATGCCAGCTATAATGCCAAAGATCTGTATTCTATGATCAATACCATTCTACCTGCCATAGTGCCCTTCTCTGTATTGGCCAAGGCAGAAGAGTGGGCAGCCAGCACCAGTATCTAGAAGGCAAATTGTTCAGGGAAGTGTGGCTAAAGTGGAGATACAGTCTACATTTGCAACATGCTAAACCATTGCCAAGATGGCTGCCCTTTGTTCAGGTTGGTTTTGTTAGGGTTATGTTAAGCCCTAACATTCCTGAAAGTATGAGAAAGCTCCTTTTGTAGCACTGAAGTTTTATTCTCCAAGGTCCTTCTGGCTGTAAGATTTAATATTCTAAACCTGGGACTGTCCTTGTAGATCTCACACTACACATATTGCCAAGTATCTTCATTTTGCAGACAACAAAACCATGGACTTTCATCTCTGTTTTGGCCAAGACAAAAGAAGCAGAGTCTAGAGAAACATGTCTAAAAGCAGAGCTACGGTGTTTTTTTTGCAATGGCCCAAAGGGCTGCCAAGATGGCCATCCTTTGTTCAGGTTGGTTGTGTTAGTGTGGAGTCAAGCCCTGACATTCCATGAGGTGTGAGAGAGCTGCTTCTTTGACATTAAGGTTTATTCTCCACTTTCCCACAATAGAGCTGGATATATATCGTTTTGTAAGCAAACCACAGTTGGCCGAAGAACACACGCTGATTTAATATTCCCCTTCTTTCCCTCTTCCATATGGAAAGAGCCATGTAAGCTCTTAAAAAAAAAAAAAAAAGGTTTCTCTGTCATCCAGGCAGGATATGAACTCTGTTGTTGCTCCTCCAGGTCACCAGATGAACATCTGCCAGGGCTTCAGGAATGCAATTCAGGTGGGACACCCAGAATCCCTGTAGTGGTAACTGTTTATTTCCATGGCCACTCTCTTTTTCCACTTCCTGATATCTCTTTACCAAGGAGCAGGTTGGAAAGGTAAGCCAGCATGTAAGTACTATTCTCTCTTCCACAACCCTTGACAACCCCAGAGACAGATGGATGGTCCCATCATACAGATATAGTGGGTGGTGTGCTAGAGTTTGCCTTTCACTAGTTCTTAGGGACCAGTTGTGTTCATCTCTTTCCAACTCCACACTTAGTGACACCATGCTGTTAGCTTGTAATCAACCATGGTGGGAGTATTTTCACCAAGGAAATTGCCAAACACTACAAATCAGGACCTTTCCCCCCACTGAGCCAGTTGTTAAACATTAACCAGCACATCCCTGGGCAGGATAAACTGCCATTGTATCAGATACAGCTCCCTTGTGTGCTCAAGTGAGGTTGGACCCTTTCAGCTCTTGGCAAATGTTGAGAGCCTTTTAGCAGCAGAAGAGCTTCAGTGGACTAGGACTAGATTATTTTGGTTTGATTTTTCAGTTTAGGCCTGTTTGCTGTGGTAATCCTAACAACATATCCCCAAGGGGCACTGGATTACCCAGCCTCCTCACACATAAGAGGCTTCAGCCCATCAGAGAGGAATTTGAGGCCCAAGACGCTGGACACTACTGCAAAGAGCAAATCCAAAGGAAACTGAATACAATGAAGGCAGCAGTAACAAGCCTGCTTTCAAGTTTCCGACCATTATTTTGGGGAGTGAGATAGATTCTATTATCAAAGAAAGAAGGGGATTGTACATAAAGCCAGGAACCAATTTGAACTTTAATGACCAAAACAGAGAGAATTGGGTTAAAGCCAATTTATAGAACCAATGAAAAGGATGGAAGTTGAAACAATACAGGCACAGAACAAACAGGCTTTAGGCCACGTGTAAATCTAGGCAAATATAAAACACATGGCGTAGTCAGAGCACAGGCATTGCTGTCTGCCTCTCCCTCCACCATACACCTCCCCTCAAAGTTGGTCAGTCACATCTTGATAGAACTGGAACAAGAGATGGGAATCTATTGATACTCTGCCTGTGTTAGATTCCAAAGAGGAAGACAAGGCTCCAGCTTGCCTTTCAAAAATAAGATCAACATCCAGGTCTATCCCAGGCACTCCCATAGAATCATCAAGTCTGAGTGTTAAAAAAATAATGTCTGCTTTACAGGAATCCATCAAAATCCTAGAGGAGAACATAAGCAGTAACCTCTTTGACATCGGCCACAGCAACTTCTTTCAAGATAAGATACATCTCCAAAAGCTAGTGAAATAAAAGCAAAAATGAACTTTTAGGACTTCATCAAGAGAAAAAGCTTCTGCACAGCAAAGGAAACAGTCAACAAAACAAAGAGGCAACCCACAGAATGGGAGAAGATATTTGCAAATGACACTACAGATTAAAGGGCTGGTATCCAAGATCTGTAAACAACTTCTCAAACTCAACACCCAAAAAACAAATAATCAAGTCAAAAAATGGGCAGAAGACATGAACAGACACTTCTCCAAAGTAGACATACAAGTGGCTAACAGACACATGAAAAAATGTTCATCATCATTAGCCATCAGGGAAATCCAAATCAAAACCACACTGAGATACCACCTTACACCAGTTAGAATGGCAAAAATGGACAGGGCAAGAAACAACAAATGTTGGAGAGGTTGTGGAGAAAGGGGAACCCTCTTACACTGTTGGTGAGAATGCAAGTTGGTACAGCCACTTTGGAAAACAGTGTGGAGGTGCCTCAAAAAATTAAAAATAGAACTACCCTATGACCCAGCAATTGCACTCTTGGGTATTGACCCCAAAGACACAGATGTAGTGAAAAGAAGGGCCATATGCGCCCCAATGTTCATAGCAGCAATGTCCACAATAGCCAAAGTGTGAAAAGAGCTGAGATGCCCTTCAACAGATGAATGGATAAAGAAGATGTGGTCCATATATACAATGGAATATTACTCAGCCATCAGAAAGCAAGAATACCCAACTTTTACATCAACATGGATGGGACTGGAGGAGATTATGCTAAGTGAAATAAGTCAAGCAGAGAAAGTCAATTATCATATGGTTTCACTTATTTGTGGAACATAAGGAATAGCATGGAGGACATTAGGAGAAGGAAGGGAAAAATGAAGGGGGGAAATCGGAGGGAGAGATGAACCATGAGAGACTATGGACTCTGAGAAACAAACAGCATTTTAGAGGGGAGGGGGGAGGGGGGATTGGTTAGCCTGGTGATGGGTATTAAAGAGGGCATGTACTGCATGGAGCACTGGGTGCTATACGAAAACAATGGATCATGGATCACCACATCAAAAACTAATGATGTACTGTATGGTAACTAACATAACATAATAAAATTTTTAAAATTTAAAAAAAAAAGAAAAAAAATAATGTCTACTTTAGTCCCCTGCTCTAACAATTTTAGAAACTGAGGCCCAGAAAAGTAATTCCCCAAAGTCTCAAAGCTGGTTAACAGCATATCTGGGCCAAAAGCTCAGGACTACTATGTTACTATGAAGCACAAGTCAAGTGTTTCTTAAGGGTTTCTTCTTATAAATATCACTGTAAAGATGGGGTGTGTTCTTGTTAAGTTGGGAAGACCATGATCTGTTTTTTGCTCCTAGCTTTCCTTTGTAGCCCAAAGTCTACAGCTCTTCTTCCATATCACAGAAGTATTTCCAAATTTAACTCACATGTGGTCTAGAAATCTTGGCTTTTAAAAGTTACTGATAGCAAATGCTTGACACAAGAGCATCTGTGAACCAGGTGAAATTCTATCATGTGTAGGGGGAAAAGCATGGCTGGGATGACTTTGCTGTATGCATATATGAACAAGCTTCTACCTCCTGGTGGTACTTTTCCTGTCCTTAGAAACAATACTTGTTTAAAACAAATGAGTACTTGGGATAGCATTTATGTCTGGATTGCAGAATTCTATTACTGGGGACTTCCTCTTTTTCTTCTACCATTTCCCAGTTGCCAAGGTAGTCTCAATGACTACTTTGAGGTAGCAAATCCCTTTGTACAAAATACCAACGTATCTGCAAAAAGTTCTTCTAAGGATATTTAGGCTCACTTCAGCCCTTTTGACTCACATGATTTCTTTGTTTTTTTCTTGAAGTGTAATTGATATACAATATTATATTAGTTTCAGGTGTACAACACACTGATTCAATATTGATATGCATTATGGAATAATCACCATAATAAGTCTAGTTACCGTCCATCACCATACAAAGTTAGTACAATATTACTATCTATATTCTCTTTATTCCAACTCAGCATGATGACCTATTTTGTCAGTTAGCTGTCCATTGCTATTCTTGAGATTCTTTGAATCTTCAGGATTTTCCTGGGTTTCAACATCACAGGGTCTATATATATATATATATATATAATCACTTTGCAATTCTGCTGCTGTAAGGGAAGAAGGAAGGAAATAAAAGGCAATAGATAACTATGTGCTGACAAACTATGCATAGCCTGCAGCCTCAGGAATCATACTCTTCCCATGAGGCTCAGAGCAAAGGAAGGATCTGTTGGAGGAGAGAGAACTAACATCTGTTGAAGGTCTTCCATGTAACAGGGAAATTAACTTGGAGTTTTCCTGAAAATTCCATGCAGTACAGGAAAACTGAGGCTAATAATTAGGTCAAGTTACTCAGGTAATAAGTAGCAGAGCCAGAATGAGACTCCAGGTCTGTTGGACTTCAAAGTTCATGATCTTTCCATAAGATCAGTCTACCTCCATTAAAGGGAGAGAGGAACATCTTATCTGAGTTTGACTGAACTCTTCTCATACTCCCTTCTTGAAGAAGGAGATCTCTCCCACTGTGTTTATAGGTTCATTGCTCAAGTCTGAGTTGGCAGCTGCCAGCATAAAAAAAGGCATCAAAGGAAGCAAGAGGTGGAGGGAGCAAACTTTCAGGTGCAGAACCCAGACTAAACTCCTTGGCCTTGTTTTGGAGCAGTCCAACCTGCTGACCCTTTCCCCAGACCAGAGGAATAGCTCCTCACAGATCTGGCTGTCCTCACTGTACCTTCCCAATATAAACACCATTTGCCTCAGGAAGAAAGTTCTAATTATTCAGACAACAGAGTAGCAGTCAGGTTTTGTACACCATTTGCCTCAGGAAGAAAGTTCTAATTATTCAGACAACAGAGTAGCAGTCAGGTCTTGTACAACTCTTGCTAACACAAGTGGAAAGGGAAGTAAGCAGAAAACCCTTTCACTTGTCTCTGAGTTTCTTCGCCAAAAGCACCAAATCTTAGCATTCACTCATGCCACCTACAAATAATGAGCTATGACTATGTGCCAATTATTGTGTTAGGCTCTGAGGATACAAAGACAAATGCCATACTCCCTTCCCTCAAGTTGCTCCTAGCTCTTAGTAAACTACAAGCTCTGAGAGGTAGTCTTATTTGATGGTTAATAGCATGAGCCCTAGAATCAACTGCCATGCTTAAGTCCTAACTCTAACACTATTTGTGTAACCTTGGGCAGGTAACTTGACTTTTTTGTTCCTCAGTTTCCTCATCTCTTAAATAAGGTTGGGAAGATGAGTTAGCTCATATAAGGCACTTATAACAATGCCCAACAATTGTAAATCCTCAATAAATATTTATTATCATTACTACTACAATCCAAAGTGATTTCTTCCAAAGCTTGCCCTATCAGAATGAATGCATTCTGATACGAGGTAACTTCAGCTTTTTAGAAAATCACTTTCATTATGTGGATAGAAATAGAAGCTGAGGTGGGGGTGAGGGGGATGATCTTCAAATGAAGGGAGAATGAATCTCCTTATCCAGTTTATTTTGAGAATGTGTGCCAATTAGAAGCAGGTAGTACTACTGACATTTTATAAACAATTAATTATCCTAACAGCCTCAGATATGTGGAGAATTTCCTTAAAAAAACACGGATTGTTCTGGCCTCCCCTCTATGGGCCTTGATTTCTTCATCTGTGGAGTGATAGGGTTACACTGACTTGATTACTGAAGGCCCTTCAGGCTCTAACACTCCCAATTCCTTCTGTTCTTAGTGCTCAATTGTTATTCCCGGAAAAAAAGAAAATGTATTTAAAATCTTGAAAGTGGGGTGCCTGGGTGGCTCAGTCGTTAAGCGTCTGCCTTTGGCTCAGGTCGTGATCCCAGGGTCCTGGGATCGAGTCCCGCGTGGGGCTCCCTGCTCAGCAGGAAGCCTCCTTCTCCCTCTCCCACTCCCCCTGCTTGTGTTCCCCCTCTTGCTGTGTCTCTCTCTGTGAAATAAATAAATAAAATCTTTAAAAAAAATGAAATAAATTAAAAAAATAAAATCTTGAAAGATTTGTTGGAAAAGTTCCTGTTGTGATAAGGGGTTTTGACTAGGGAAAGAATCCTGATTTGGCAACCATTGATCATTGATCAAAATGTATGCCTTTATTATAATTATATGCCAAAATCATATACAGCGATGTAAAGATTTGAAGAGACCTTAAATTAGATCATCTAGTCCAGGGTTTCCCAATCTTGACACTATTGACATTTTAGACCAGATTATTCTTTGCTTGGAGGGGGAGACTCTCCTGTGCATTGTATGATGTTGAGCAGCATTCCTGGCCTCTGCCCACTAGATGCCAGTAGCAATCCCCCCATACACACACAACTTGTGACAACCAAAAACATCTCCAGTCATTGCCAAATGTCCCCTGGGGATAGGATTGCCAGATTTAGCTAATGTATTTTACCTGGCAAAACTACCTGCAGAGGGGAGCAACTCACCCCTAGCTGAGAACATCAAAGTTCTAGCCTCTTCCTACTTCAAAGTTCAGCATGGGCACTACCTTGGAAAGTGCCAGAAAAGTGGAATCTCAGGCCTTAACCTAGACCTTTCCCTGAATAAGAAAAGGCAGGCATTTAATAACTCCCCAGGTGATTTATATGAATGTTTTTTTATTAATTTTATTTCATTATGTTATGTTAGTCACCATACACTACATCATTAGTTGTTTTTTTTTTAAGATTTTATTTATTTGACAGAGAGAGACACAGCGAGAGAGGGAACACAGCAGGGGAGTGGGAGAGGGAGAAGCAGGCTTCCTGCTGAGCAGGGAGCCCGATACGGGGCTCGATCCCAGGACCCTGGGATCATGACCTGAGCTGAAGGCAGATGCTTAACGACTGAGCTGCCCAGGCACCCCTACATCATTAGTTTTTGATGTAGTGTTCCATGATTCATTGTTTGCGCATAACACCCAGCTCTCCATGCAATACGTGCCCTCCCTAATACCCATCACCAGGCTAACCCATCCCGCCACCCCCCTCCCCTCTAGAACCCTCAGTTTGTTTCTCAGAGTCCATAGTCTCTCATGGTTCATCTCCCCCTCCGATTTCCCCCCTTCATTTATATGCATATTAAAGTTTGAGAAACCTTGACTTAGTCTTTTTTTTTTAAAGATTGTATTTATTCATTTGAGACACAGAGATACAGAGAGAGAGAGAGCATGAACAGGGGGAGAGGCAGAGGGAGAGGGAGAAGCAGGCTCCCCGCTGAGCCAGGAGCCCTATGTGGGGCTTGATCTCAGGACCCTGGGATTATGACCTGAGCCGAAGGCAGATGCTTAACCATCTGAGCCACCCAGGCACCCCCCTTGACTTAGTCTTAATCTCGTATATATAAAACCCAAGATTTATATATCTATAGATAGATATAGATAGATAGATTAGATAGATAGATAGATAGATATCAGACTTAACTGATGATACTATAAAAAAGTGTAGATGCCCACCATGATGTATTCTAATTCTACCATGTATTCTAATTTGGTAGGTCTGAGGTAAGACCCCAGAATCAGTATTTCTAATTCTCACTGCTGCTTCTGCCCAGTGAGCCTAAAATGCATCAGGGTTTATAAAAAATTGATCTATTTGATCCAACCCTTTCATTTCACAAATGAAGATGAGGTCCAAATGTGGCAAGTGACTTACACAGGTCACAAAGACTCAATTGAAGAAGCATGATTAAGCTCCAGAATTAGACCCCAGTCCCACTGACTTCTCATCTAGTATTTCTCTTGTTTTCCACTGCACCTTACACTGTCATTAAAGTTGCCTGCCAAAAGTTGTCTCCTCCTAAGAGAAGATAAAGAAAACAGGGGTGTTGCAAATTCAAATGACTCTCACACCTCCCAAAACTTTAACAGTTACTGATTGAGGACAGATAGTACCCTGGTAAGAATGCTGATTCTGATATTTATCAGCAACTGCAAGGAATGTTGCAACTGAAAGCAGGCTGACCTAAGGGAAATCCGTATCTTAATTCAGTTCAGCAGAGAATATTGCAGACAAAAGAGCAAGAGGCTAATAGATTCAAGCGCATTTTAAAATGAAATGAGGAGCAAGCAGTGAACATCTTAAACAGTATGTCAATGAATCTGTACTCTACTTTAGGTTAGTTACAGCACTGAAGAGACACACACCTGGCCAGTGCCACCAGCAGGGCACCATCCCTGAGTAGGCATCCCAAGAGGCAGAAGCATACCTTCTGGGTAGGATATGTGAGCTCAGTGCAAGGTATGCTGGGAGCCAACAGTCACCTCAAAAGAATTTGGGAAACACCTCACTTCACAGATTGCATTAGAATACTCTAGGATGAAACAGTCTTTGGCTGCAGTTTGGGGCTTCCAGAAGCCACTGAAATTTGTGGGGGGGAAAACCCCAAACACTGTTTTGGGGACTTTTTAATTTTTTTTAAGATTTTATTTATTTGTCAGAGAGAGAGAGAGAGAGAAAGAAAGAACAAGCAGGGAGAGCAGCAGGCAGAGGGAGAAGCAGGCTCCCTGCTGAGCAAGGAGCCCAATGCGGGACTCGATCCCGGGACCCTGGGATCATGACTGAGCCGAAGGCAGATGCTTAACTGACTGAGCCACCCAGGCATCCCCCAAACACTGTTTTGACCCAAGGCCAGGGCTGGAGAATTTATTGCCTCCAGAAATCAGCTTGAATTCCAGTATCTTCATATTCCAGAAAGAATGAAACATCCACCACTTAGAAGAAGAAATCTGGAAATGGCAAGCATGAAGCAATCTTTGCAGGCTGTCCACCCCACCACAACCCATATAGCCCAGGGCAAAGGCAGATGGAAAAATTAATGTGTTCATTTGACAACCCCCCCCCCAAGGCTAGACTCTATAATTCATTTTTTTCTAAGCCCCTAAGTTATTCATTAGCAAGTGTGAAGAGTGCCCAAGGGACGCTGCTGGATCACATTTACCTTTATAGTTAAAATGATTTGTTAGAGTTTATGAGCAATTTCTTTAATGCCAGTTGATTATTGGGTTGTCTTAGAAGAAAGAAGAAAGCTCACTTCCAACAGCTTATGATTGCTGATTTTCCCACCTGGAATTAATCAAGAAGTAGTGAAGTAAGCAGGTAGAGTGCCTACTATGCGCCCTGTCCTGTGGTGGGCATGATACAAAATAAAGGATAAAAAAGATAGGATATTTTCCTCACTCTCAAAGAACTTATAAATTCCGTACACATGGAACAAGGACAATTACAAATTAAGGTGCATGCATTCAGAGTTCAGAAAAAGAATAGTTACCAGAGAAGAACGGCTTCATAGAAGAGGTGGAACTGTCTAGGATGGGGTGCCTTTATGCCTTCCCAAATCATAAACCATTTCTAAAGCAAGTAGTGATGGATATGAGATCATTGTTTCAAAATATGAGGTCCAATCATCTATTTGGAGTTTACATAGCTTTTTTCCAATTTTATGACATTCGTCCATCCAACAAATATTTATTGACCCCTACTATGTGCCAGGCATTTTTCTAGGAGCTGGAGATACACCAGTAAACAAGGCAGGAAAGTCTTTGCCCTCGCAGAGAGTCCATTTTAATTGGGAAAAGAGACGATAAGCCCATATTCAAATAATTATGAGAGGACAGAGAGTGACAGAGGGTGTGATTTCATACAGGGAGAGCCAGTCAATAGCTCTGAGGAGGTGACAAATGAGCTGAGACCTTAGTAGAATGAGAAAGAAGCCAGGTGGATCAGCTACCTGGAAAGGACTGTATAGACTTGTTTCCCTGGTCAATTTTGCCTTGTCTGAGCATCAACAAGCCTTTGTAACATCCTGCTCCCAAACTATACCTGTTGCATTCAAGATGGCAGGTTCCATCTCCTTCTCTAATCCAGTGTACCTACGTCTGAGATTTAAAAAAATAAATTGTCCCATCACTCCTTCAAGCTGATGGATTCTAGTTACCACCAAGCATACTGGAAATATTGATGGGAGTTGGGTGATCATTTTAATTAATGTCAACTTTAATGTTAGAAGATGCAAATGGTTTAGTTTAAAAACCACTAGATTCTCTATTTCTGCCAATCATTAAAAGATCTGAACTAAAGCTATTTTAAACACTATTATTAATCCAACTATATTATTAGTCTGACAATTACTTTATGAAACAACTGGAAAATATTTCCTAAACTTAAACTCAGAAAAGGCCTTCTAACTTCTGTTTTGATCTTGATAGTTTATTTTTAAGAGCACATTATATCTACTTTGTTCTGTAAGTCTCTTGAAGGCTTCAGACCAAAAGCAATAAAATTCTGAACTGACCTAAATGCCTTCCCCTCCACCTCTCCAATTCCTTTCCATGCCAAGTTCTCATAACTCCATGAAGCCTGTTCATCCAGCCTCATGTAAGGTTTGTCTCCTCAGTAAACTATTCCAGGATAGCGACTACATCTTATACCTTGTTTTACCCCTCTATTGTATCTCGCACTGTGCTTTGCCCCCAGGTACTGTATAAATACTTGTTTGCTGATCAACTAAATATAGGCGCTTACTGAAGTAAGCCTGGACAGAAGTCACAGTGCTATAGAAACTGTTTTTCTAAGTTTTTTTGTTGGCAAATTCAGTTACTGATGTGCTTTCTGATAACTGGAATCCTAGGGACAAGGGGAATGACTGACCTGGTCAACAAGTGTGGCTTTCTGATGAGACACTGAGTCATTGTATGGTAATCTGTCTACCCAGAAAACCAAGTCATTTCTACATGCGCAGGTCACTGAAGAGACATTTTACTTTCCTTCTGGGAAATGTAGAGTCACTTGTCTGGAAAATAGAATGATCATTCCAATATCCTATCATTAACACAGGATTCAATGTATACCTGGTTTTTTGGAGTAGTGTCTAGGATGAATTGAGCATTTCAAATACACTATTAATCATGACTGGAGAAAAACTTTCACTTAGATTAGGCTGATGGAAGAGGCTACAGAGTGGAAGGGACAGATGCAGATGTTTTGAAAGAATGGATTTGGTAACTTATATGCTATGGAGCTAAGGCAGTGCTAACATTTCTAATATGGGGCCTGGAAGAATAATGACTTCTTTCCTTATCTTAAGCATTGCCATAGGTGGTCAGCCCTAAAGCAAAAAGGCCAGCAGAGCCTGCATCTCTTCTCAAGTTACTACCATTGCCTCCAGCGTTGGCCTCCGGGAGGACTGCATTTAATGACTCCTCTTCCTTCCTTCTGTTTATTTGTTTGAAAGTTAAGCTTGTTTAGTTATCATTGATTTGTTGTGGGGCTGTCAGGGGTGACTTATCAGTAGCTTGTTCATAGTGACCTTTAAAATACAGCTATGTTATTGCAGCCACGTCATTTTCGCAGTATCAGAGAAATGGTTTAGTTGATATAGTCATGCTCTTTTACAACTTACTAAATGTATGGGGTGCTGAGCTTTTTCTGTTTGATTTTCTTTCATTAAAACTCAATAACATATTAGGTAGATATTATCACTTAGCCTTGAAAGTTAATTTGAACTTTTTAGTTACTCAAAGTACCTTTAACCACATTTCTCCAACAGGACTACAATGAATTAAATGAGCGTGACAATTGAAACATTTGGCAAGTTGATATTTGCAAGAAGGTTTTATTCTTTCAGGCTGGTCTGCTTTGTTCTCAAAGGCAACTGCTCCTTGAATGCGCAATCCAATTTAGTAATGTGATTTCCTTTTCTGATTTTTGCTTTTTGTAACCATGTTAACATTTTTTTTTTTATTTTTCTTAAGAGCTATGGTGTTTTTTTCTGGGCAGGAAGTATTTTCTTGAAGGGTATCCTGACAAACAAGTTGATGAAGGGCCACTGGGGCTCAACCGGTAGACCAGAAGAATACCACAGGTTTGTGGTGCCTGACAGCAGGCATAATCTTCATCCTGAATGGATTCAAACTAGCATTTTCCCAAGAGACTTCTGACATGGTTAGAGATATATAGACTCATTTGGGGGAGAGTGTAAATAAATTGGTACAGCTTTTACAGAGAGTAGTTGGCAACAATGTGATATTTTCCATCTATCATATTGGCAAAATTTTTGAAGATTGATAAGAGCCAGTGGTGGGAAAGGTGGGGAGTAATGGGTACTCTCATACTCCATTGACAAAAGTGTTTATTACCTTTTGGAGAATAATTTGGAAATATGAATAAAAATTGTAAATGCATGTACTATTTGATCCAGCAACTCCTTTTCTGACACTTAGACTAAGAAATACTTGTACAATTTAGCAAATGTATATATACAACTATATTCATTGTGGAATATGAAGAGAGAACAGTGAGAAATGAGGCAAAGAAATAGAAGGGAGGTATCAGCAGGATAATTATTTATTATGTGAGCTTGTCTGTCTAAAACGTTTGATATCCATGTCTTCTCCCCCATTAAATGCCAGAAATACCCCCAGTTATTATAATAATCAAAACTTTTTACTACACATAAACCTTTCTAAACACTCATAAAGGGGTACTCCCCCTCCGTGGTTGAGAACCACTGGGGCTTGATCAAGGATGACCATTTAGATAAGAAGTAACAAGTGTTGGTGAGGGTGTGGAGAAAAAGGAACCCTTGTGCACTGTTCGTGAGAACACAAATTGGTACAGCCAGTGTGGAAAACAATATGGACTTTCCTCAGAAAATTAAAAATAGAAATACCATATGATCCAATAACTTCACTACTGGATATTTACACAAAGCTAAAACACTAATTTGAAAAGATATATACACCTCTATGTTTATTGCAGCATTATTTACAATAGCCAAAATATGGAAGCAACCTAAGTGTCCATTGATAGATGAGTAGATAAAGATTGGTATAATATATACAATGGAATATTTTGAAGTCATAAAAAGGATGAGATCTTGCCATTTGCAACAACATGGATGAACCTAGAGGGTATAATGCTAAGTGAAATCAGTCAGACTGAGGAAGACAAATACCATATGATTTCACTTATATGTGAAATCTAAAAAAACAAATGAATAAACAAACAAGCAAAAAGCAAAATCAGACCTATTAATACAGAGAACAAACTAAGGGATTCCAAGGGAAGGGTGGTGGGGAGATGGGCAAAATGGGTGAAGAGGAGTGGGAGATACAGACTTGCAGTTACAGAATGTATGAGTCATGGGAATAAAAGTTACAGCATAGGGAATATAGTCAATGATATTGTAATAGCATTGTATGGGGACAGATGGGAGCTTCACTTGTGATGAGCAGAGCATAACGTATAGAGGTGTTGAATCACTATATTGTACACCTGAAAATAATGTAACTTTGGATGTCAACTATACTCTAATAAAAAAAAAAAAAAACTAAGGGGGCACCTGGGTGGCTCAGTCAATTAAGCTTTGGACTCTTGATTTCAGCTCAGGTCATGATCTTAGGGTCCTGAGATGGAGCCCCATATTGGTTCCTCGCTCAGCAGGGAATCTGCTGGAGATTCTCCCTCTCCCCCTGCTCCTTCCCCACTCAAATAAATAAATAAATAAATCTTTTTAAAGAATTAAGGACTTTTTATGCTCTACTAATGTGTTTGGACTTGCTCCTGTACAACCTGAGCTTCTCAAACTATAGTAGGAGATGGTGTGCAAAAAGATACTTGAATTCCGGGGGCGGAGCAAGATGGCGGAGGAGTAGGAGACTTGGATTTCGTCTGGCCCCAGGAATTCAGCTGGATAGGGATCAAACCATTCTGAACACCTACGAACTCAACAGGAGACCAAAGAAAAGAATAGCAGCAACTCTCTGAACAGAAAAGCGACCACTTTCTGGAAGGTAGGACGTGCAGAGAGGTGAATCCGAGGCGAATCCGAGGCGATATTCGGGAGGATAGACGGTGGGGGAGGGGCTTCTGGCAAGTGATAGAGCCGCAGAGCACAAAATCGGAACTTTTAGAAGTCGGCTCCGCTGAGGGACATCACTCCGGTGGCTAAGCGGGGGATGGAACCCTTCTGGGACAGTGTGGTCTCAGGACCCTCGGGGTCACAGAAAGACCGAGG